>NC_092873.1:112401960-112722210 GCF_028372415.1 Notamacropus eugenii
ATAACAAGGTATCACCAGAAATTCCTATTCATGAGACTTATATCATCATATTATTGTATGTATGAATACTATATGTAGGAAGATAGAATTTGCATTCAGAGAGGAGTACAATTCTCATGCATTGATTAAATACTTTTAAAAAGTGTGCCCGTAAGCATAAAGCTTTGAGTCAACTGCATGACGATATCTTTAGTGGCCATTAAAATCTTGAGTTATCTGAGAATGTATTGCATATCCAAGTACACTAAAGTTTTTGCCATGTAATGCATTGATTCCATTTTCATTTAGTTTCCTAAAAGCATCAGATATTGAACATTGCCAATTTTAAGAATATTTGTTGTGTCTGTAAAATTTTTTTTTATTAGAAGGATAAATCCTTTTAGGATTTATTTGATGATGCAAATAGAAAAGTAGGCCTGATGTCATAGAAATTTATTTTCTATATTTCTCACTGTGATCATAACAAAGAAATGTGCTCTAGGTTATCTTGAAACATTTTGTCCACATGAAAACTTACAGTGGATGAGCACAATAAGACAATCAGATGAACTCAGAAATGAAAGGTGTTGCAATAGTTGAGTGGCCTGGTTTTGCTCTAGCAATAAAATGACCAAGCACTTGATTTGATAAACTCAAGTCATGTTTTGAAACGGTCTGCTCTGAATATTTTTAATCAATCAATAAACATTTATTCAATGCCTACTATATGCAAGGTGTTGTGGTACCAGGGGTGAGCACTGGGGCATTAAAAAAAAAAGAAGCAAAAGACAATACCCTGTCCTCAAGAAGCTCACAGTTCAAAGGGGGAGACAACATACAAACAAATTTATGCAAAGAAAGCTATATATGGGGTAAAAAGAAAATAATTAACGAGAGAAAATGTTGGAATTAAGAAGGATTGGAGAAAGTGTTCTATAGAAGGTGAGATTTTAGTTGAGACTTACAGGAAGTTAGGGAGGTCAGCAGTTAGAGTGGAGGAGATAGGAGAGCTTTCCAGGAATGGGGGATAGCCAGAGAAAATGCTCAGAGTGGAGAGATGGGGTGTTTTATTTATAGAACAGCCAGTGGTTGTTAAGCTATAAGAAGACTGAAAAGGTAGGAGAAGCCTAGGTTATGGTGGGCGCTGAATGCCAAATAAAGTGTTTTGTAATTGCTCCAAGAGGCGATAGGGAGCCTGTCTTCCCCTCCCAGTTTGATTTTTTTTTAAATTTTTTATTTAAGGGGCCATTCCTTGAGTAACTCCTTAAAGAAGCCTATTTGTTGAATGGGTGTATGTCACTCAAAGTGAGAATCTGGCCTAAAATGGCCAGGATCTCCCATTGCATCCTGTGTCATTTCCAGTCATCCTTAAGAATATCTGGCCACTGGACCCAGATGGCTCTGGAGTAGAAAGTGAGGCTTGTGACCTTGCACAGCCTTCTCTCATTCAAATCAAAGTCAAGTGCAAGTCATGTCATCATTTCCCTGATATCATGGTCCTCTTCGAGAACGAAGCACAAACACAACAATAATTGGGTTGGTGTGTATGTGTGTGTGTGTGTGTGTGTGTGTGTGTGCGTGTGTGTGTGTGTGCGTGCGTGTGTGTGTGTGTGTGTGAGTGAGAGGGAGAGAGAGAGAGAGAGAGAGAGAGAGAGAGAGAGAGAGAGAGAGAGAGAGAGAGAGAGAGATATGATCAGACCTGAATTTTAGAAAAATCACTGTAGTGACTGGAGAGACGCAGGCAGGCCCACTGGTAGTCTATTGTGATGATCACTGAACAACATGATGAGGACCTGCACTAGTGGTGGCAGTGTCAGAGGAGAGAAGGGAGAGTATTTGAGAGATGTTCAGATTAACAGGCCTTGGCAATAGCTTGGATATGGGAGAAGGGCCAGTGAATAATACATAATGATTTGAGTTCTGGACAATTTTCATTTCGGATATCTACTGGACATTCAATTTAAGATGTCTGAAAGACCGTTGGAGATGTTCAATTGGTCGTCAAAAGAGAGATTTGGACAGGAAATGTAGATTTGAGAATCATCAGCATAAAGATGGTAATTAAGTCCATGGGAGCTAACGAATTCACCAAGTGAAGCAGTACAGAGGGAATGGAGAAGAGGGCCCAGGACAGAACCCTGTGGGCCACCCATGCTTAGAAGGCTTGATCTGGATGAAGATCCATAAAAGGGAGACTAAGAAGGAGTGGTCAGATAGGCAGGAGGAGAACCAGGAGAGAGTGGTGTCTTGAAAACTTAGAGAGAGGAAAGTATCAAGGAGAAGAGATTGATCAACAGTGTTGGTGCCTGCAGAGAAGTCTAGGAGAATGAGGATCGAGAAAAGCCCACTGGATTTGGCAATTAGATCTTTGGTAACTTTGGAGAGAACTGTTTTGGTAGAATGATGAGGTCAGAAGAGAGTGAGAGGAGAGAAGGTGGAGGCACCTATTATAGATGAACTTTTTGAGGGTTTAGCCACAAAGAGCAAAAGAGATACAAGATGGCAGCAGTAATGGAAAGATCCAGTGAGGATGTTTTGACCAGGGAGGTGAAGGTCAACTAGTAATGCTCGCAATGCTTCCACAATTGCCCCAACTTCTTGAAACCTACTGCTCTGAGTGTTGGTGGGGTTGAGCTAGCATTAGGAAGAATCAGATAGATAGAACTAGCATTTATATAGTGTGTGAAGGTTTGCAAAGTGCTTTACGTATGTTGTCTTGTTTGATTTGCACAACAACCCCAGGAGGTGTGTGCTATTGTTACCCTCATTTTCACGGATGAGGAAGAAGCTGAGGTAGATGGGGTAAGGGATTTGTCCAGGTTTATGCAGCTAGCAAAAATCTTTCTTGCCTCCCTAGCATAGCACCCTTTATATGGTACTGCCTTACTGTCTTAGTTAATGTGCTTAAATCATTCCTGATCACAGAGAACCATTAATTTAGGTTTAAGATCCTCAATCATGAAGACTTGGACAGGCAAAGTCATAGCTATTATGAGAACCATACAATCAGTAAACGTTAATTAGGTACTTGCTATGTGACAGCACTGTGTGAGACCCTAGGGACACAGATAAAAGTGACAACACCCCCCCTCAGTTGCTTACATTATATTATGTGGATACAATATTCTTAGAATTAGTAAGTAAAAACAGGTATGTACAAAATAAATACACAGTGGTTTGGGTAGGGGAAGGAGTCACTGACAATTGGAGGAGTCAAGAAAAGCCTTTAGATGGAGGTATAGGGCTTGAGTTGAGACTTGATAGAAGCTAGGAGTTGGAAGAGGCAGATGTGAAGAGGGAGACTGATTACTCCAGGAGTAGAGAGAACTTTTGCAAAGACATGGAGGTAAAAGAGAGAATGTAGTGTAGAAGGAACAGCAAAGTTGGCCCATAAATTGATAATTATGAAATGGGGGCAGGCATGGCTAGTTCTTCGGATTGTTGTTATTCAGTCACTCAATAGTGTCCGAATCTTAGTGACCTTGTAAACCAACTATCCATGGGAATTTCTTGGCAAAGATTCTGCAACTATTTGTCCTTTCCTTCTCCAATGGATTAAGGCAAACTGATGACTTACCCTAGCATCACGCAGCTAATAAGGTCAAATTAGAACTTTGGTTTTTCTGACTCCTGGCCCTCTATCCATGGATCACCTGGAAAGACCATGGTGGCAGCAAGAAACAGCTGTAATCACACAGAAGGTATATAGGACAAAAAACTGTAGAAAGTACAGAGACAAGCAGTAAAAGGCAGAGCAGATGATAGGGTTATGAGATAGGATAGTGAAGGAAGTCTGTGTCAGGCTCTGAAAATAAATGACCAAAGAGCCCACAAGGGTTGTATACCAACTGTTAACTCTGAAAAATAAGCCAAAGAGCCGTAGAGGTTATTACATCATCAACTCTGACCAAAGAGCCACAGAAGTTATACACCAACAATTAACTCTGAAACATAAAATAAAACCAAACCAAAGAGCTCACAGATGTTATAGGCAAAAGGCCTTCTTCTGTTGGAAGAAGGGAACTAGAAACACATGCTGGGTTCTCCTTTAGAAGGAGAGCCAAGGCAGTGAGGTGAAGCCTTGGGACATTTAGTTGTGACTAGACAAAGATCCGAGCAGTGAGGTGCAGCCCTAGCAGTGAGGAATAACTAACAATGAGGCAAGTCTACCTAGTGAAAAAAAGTCTATTCACAGCAGAGCTTCATGAGCAGAACATAGTTCCTGCAGGTGCTTGTCCAAGCTCAGGGACCACCTGGGGTAATTCGAGCCAATTCTGTGATTTAGCTGAAGCAGAGGGTGAGCACAAAGGATTGATGTTATGCCAAGCTCAGGGCACAGCATACTTGCTGGGTCTTAGCTCTGGAAAACAAGGTATCTCCTACTAATAAAAAGGTGGTCTTGTCATGGAGATCCTAACAACTGGTTATTGTCCCTTGTTCTCAAAGGGGACCAAAATGACATCACTATGGTGGGATCAAGGTACAGTGTGTCTGACTATGTGTAATCAGGCCAGTATGAGCTTGGAAGGCTCTACCACAGGTTGGGCACAGATAGTTCATATGAACATTTGAAGTGGAGATGTCTCTAAATTTGTGCATCTCATGTTTCTTTTGAGCTACTGCATTTCTACTTTGCTCATAGAGTATAGTACCTTCTTTGATGCAGCACATCATGATTGGAAGTCCCTTGCTAGAGTTTCCCGTGTCTCACAATCGATTCCAAAGTTCTTCAGAGAGACTTTGAGAGTGTCCTTGTATCACTAGAGACCTCCATGTAAGTGCTAGCCTTGTGTGAGGTTTCCATAAAATAATCTTTTAGGCAAACATACCACAAATTGGTATTTGAACAAAGTGGCCAGACCATCGGAGTTGCACACTCAGCAGTAGAGTTTTAATGCTTGGAATTGTACCTTAAGAAAGGACCTCAGTGTCTGGCACCTTATCTTGTCAGGTGATGTTCAGAATCTTCCTAAGACAATTAAAATGGAAACAATTCAGTTTCCTGTCATGGCACTGATAAACTGTCCAGTTTTCATAAGCATACCACAATGAGGTCAGCACAACAGCTCTGTAGACCTTCAGTTTGGTAGCCAGTGTAATAACTCCTCTCTCACACTTTCCATTGGGAGCCTCCCAGACACTGAACTAGCTCCGGCAATGCGTGTGTGTGCGTGTGTGCGTGCCAACTTCATCATCTATGAGGACGTCCCTGGAAAGCATATTGCCAAGATAAGTATACTTATCCACAGCATTAAAAACTTCTCCATTTGCCATAACCAGTGGTTGCACGTATAGATAGTATGGTACTGGCTGGTGTAGAACCTCTATTGTCTTGGTGGTGTTACTCCAAAATTAGCACAAGCAGGAGAGAATCTATCCATACCTCGCTGCATCTCAGCCTCAGAGGTGGGTAGCATGAGGAAGAGGATGGGGAGGGGGACAGTCAGAAAGTATTATTGATAAAACTATGGATTCTATTTGGGAGTACTTACTAGGCAGCATGGACCCAGTAGAGATGGAAGACTGCAGAGTCTGAAGTCTCATTTTTATAGAGTTTTTGGGGAGAACAGATGGATTCTTATCAGTGCCACCAAGGGGATTAGTTCATTAACATCCAAATGACCTTAAAGTTGTCATTAAAATTTAAGGTTAATATGTCCATATCATGATCTTCTGGTCTTTACTGTGGAGGTCTGAAATTTGTCAGATATATATATATATATATATATATCATAGAACCAAAAGGCTCTGGCGGCAGCACCTACTGATTCAGCACATATTACCAGGATGTGAATTTTGGTGACCATATGATACAGTTTGTAAATTATGCTTCTTTGATCTTTGGGATGGTTTGTAAGTGACTTCCAGGTTCCCCCTTGCAATCTTACTGTCTGCTATTGCCTCTTTATACTGGCTACTTACAAGCTTACTGTACTGGCTAGGAGTGGGGGTGGGAGCAGTCAGGGGACCACAACAAGATATAATTTTAACACTGCCTGATTGATTGGAGCATAGCCTGCCAAGAGAGGCATAATGTGATGTAATTTGCCTAAAAATATAGGCAGAAACCAGATTGTGGAGGGCCTGAAGACATCTCCTAGGTAGTGAACCTGAGCATTTACAAGAATGGCGATGCCCCCTACTGGGAAAACTGGATAACTGTGGTGGAAACTAGTCATAAACCAATGCCTGACACTGTACACAAGAATGAAGTTCAAATGGGTACATGATCAAGGTATAAAGATTGATACTATAAACAAATTAGTGGAGCAAGGAATAGTGTATTTATCAGATTTATGGAGAAGGGAAGAATTTTTGACTAAACAAGAGATAGAAAACATTATGAAGTGCAAAATAGATAATATTGATTACATTAAATTGAAAAGTTTTTGCACAACCAAACCCAATGCAACCAAGATTAGGAGGGAAGCAGAAAACTGGGAAAGAATTTTTGCAACTAGTATCTGTGATAAAGGCCTCATTTCTATAAATAGAGAACTGAGTCAAATACACAAGAATACAAGTCATTCCCCAACTGATAAACGGTCAAAGGATGTGAACAGGCAGTTTTCAGAGGAAGAAATTAAAGCTATCTATAGTCATATGAAAAAATGCTCTAAATCACTATGGATTAGAGAAATGCAAATCAAAACAACTCTGAGATACCACATCACACCTATCAGATTGGCAAACATGACAGAACAGGAAGATGATAAATGTTGGAAAAGATGTAGGAGAGTTGGAACACTAATTCATTGTTGGTGGAAGTGTGAGCTGATTCAGTCATTCTGGAGAGTGGTTTGGAACTATGCCCAAAGGGCTACAAAAATGTGCATACCCTTTGACCCAGCAATACTACTTCTAGGACTGTATCCCCAAGAGATCATAAAAATGGAAAGGGGTCCCACATGTACAAAAATATTTATAGTAGCTCTCTTTGTTGTGGCCAAAAACTGGAAATCAAGGGGATGCCCATCAATTGGGGAATGGCTGAATAAATTGTGGTATATGAATGTAATGGAATACTATTGTGCTATAAGAAATGAAGAACAGGAAGACTTCAGGGAGGCCTGGAAGGATCTATATGAACTGATGCTGAGTGAAAGGAGCAGAACCAGGAGAACTTTGTACACAGCAACAACCACAGTGTGCAAGGAATTTTTCTGGTAGACTTAGTACTTCATTGCAGTGCAAGGACTTAAAAAATTCTCAATGGTCTCTTAAGGCAAAATGCCTTCCACATCCAGAGAAATAACTATGGAATTCGATCACAGAATGAAGCAGACCATTTTATTTTGTATTATGTTTTGGTTTGTTTTATGATTTCTCCCATTCATTTTAATTCTTCTATGCAACATGACTAAGGTGAAAATGTATTTAATAGAAATGTATGTATAGAGGCTATATAAAATTGTATGCTGTCTCAGGGAGGGAGAGGGGAGGGGAAAAAAATCCAAGATATATGGAAGTGATTGTAGAACACTGAAAACAAAATAATAAAAAAAAAAAAAAAAGGAAAAAAGAACTGAGTGACAGAAAAAAAAAAAAAAAAGAATGGTGATGTCCTTTACAGAAACAGGGACTCTAGAACAGGGTGAGTGTCAAAGCATATGAGGGCATACTTCAGCCTCAAAAGGATAAGGAAGCTGACCCATTTGATAATGATAGATGGTATTATATAGATCTCTAAGGTTTTCCAAGCACTTTACATACTGTACATTTTCTTATTTGATCCTCATGAGATCCTATTATTATTTCCATTTTAGTAATGAGAAAATAAAAGGCACAGAGAGGTTAGGGCATTTGGCCAGTGTGAATGTCTGTAGTAAATGTCTGGGGCAGAATTCGGATTCACGTCTTCTTGGCACTTTGTTCTTTGTTCTAGCCACTGAATCATGATGCCCCTCACCCTGGCATTAGGTGGAAGGTGTGAGCCTCCCTTGTGGTGAATCCTCATTGATATGTGAGCAGGCCTTGCTTTCCCAGGCACAGTTGAAAATAAATGATGTCCTGGACTGACCTTGGTTGGCAACATTCATCATTATTGGACCCTTTATTACCCTGCGTCATAGGGCTACTTACCAATGTGCCCAGTGATGTGGAAGGTCTATAGATTTTAACTTCATACCTTCCAGCACAAGTACAATTATAAAAATAGTCCTTGAAACTAGGAGTAAAGGGAACTACATCGTTGTACTAATACGTAGTAATACCCTGGATTCACCCCTACTGTTTCCAGGGGTACCCCTTAGGAGACAAAAGTGTCTTTCTAATGATGTTAATTTGAGCTCCCATTCCAGTGTGCTTTCCTCATAGTCACTGGATGCAAAGTTCCATTGTATTCTGGATGCAAAATTTCAAATCATTGCATGGATTGGTTCTGCCTCCAAATTCATTGTCCAAGATGGAGGCCTTCAGAATTACAGTATGAACTGCATTTTCAAAGGTTCTCTCTCTCTCTCTCTCTCTCTCTCTCTCTCTCTCATTCTCTCTTTCTCCCTCTCTCTCAATATCCTCAATAGTTGAGACCTCAGATAATAAAACCTATTCATTTCGAATCATTCTATCAGTTTCCAGCTTATAATTTGAAATCCACTCAACTCAAATAAATTATTCCAATTATGAAAAAATCCGATTAATAAGACTGAAAATACAAAATATGGAAAATAGTTTTATGAGGCAGGATTCCATTTGTCAAGCTTTCCTGTCATCTGAAAACAGACTTTAGTTATCCATTGTTTGCCAATGTGGAAATAAATGTTTTGCACAAATTTATCTTAATCCATAATTTTGCCACTTTCACATAAGATTCCTCCAAAGTAGGATGTTTACCTACGTGGCATATCAAAGTAAAATTATAAATCAATTGAAACTTTAACTAGTTCCTTATGGCCAGATTTAGAGAACCATTAAGGACTGTTGTTCAGTTGTGTTCAACTCAATGTGACCCCATGGCATGGGGTTTTCTTGGTGAAACTACTGGAGTAGTTTGTCATTCCCTTCTCCAGTGGGTCCACATTTTACAGATGAGGAACTGAGACAAGTAGGGATTGACTTGCCCAGGTCACATAGCTAGTTAAGCGTCTGAGGCTGGATTTGAACTCAGGTCTTCCTGATTCCAGGTCTGGTGCTCTATCCACTGAACCACTTAGCTGCCCAAAAGGGATCATTGGATCATAGATTTAAAGCCGGAAGGGACCCAATGGCTATCTGGTCCAACTGTCTCATTTTATAGTGAAAGAAACTCAAGTCCAGAGTAATTCTAGCCCAGTGACTTTGCAAAGTTCACTCAGGTAGTAAGTATCAGAGGAAGAATTTCAACCCAGGTCCCCTGACTCCAGGGCCAATGATCTTCCCACTTCAAATTTATAGAATTTCCTTTACCACTTTTCCCTGAAGTCCTCAAAATGTTATGATGACTTTTCACTTAATCTCAGTGAAAAATATATTTATCTGCTACTTCAGAATAATAAATACAGGATTTTAAACCATGGATTCACTTGCTTCTCTATCTCCCTCATTTGCAAATTTGAAAACACTTTAAAAATGTTTTAAAACACTTATTTTCCTGGGGGATAATGGCAGGTTCTTCCCACACTGTGTAAGCCAAGGCAAATGCAACTGATTTCCCTGGATCTGTACCAAGTTGTCTTTTCCCAGATTTTTTTTCTTCTCCCAATGTTTACCCTACCCCTTCCTCCATTGCCCGGGAAGTAGGGGTGGGAATGAGAAGGATGTTACCTAATCCCTGTCTCTTCTCTCTGAGGTGGTACTAAGTTATAGAATTTCCATCTGCCTTCCAGCCCCACCCCACTTCCACTTTCCAAGCTCTGGTTCTGACCACATTTCTTGCTCCTTATTAAGCCCACAATTTTATGTGCTTCCTCTGTACCCAGAAGCCCCTTTCCTCTAGCATTTTTGAGTGTAAATGGTTTAACATGTTTCTCCTCACTGTCATGTGCTCAATTTGGACCCATCCTTGACACTAGAAAAGAGGGAAGAGACATCTCCCCATCTTTGCTGGAAATCCAGGGAGAGCTGGTGCTGTTTCTGTCCCAAGAGAATCACCCAGAAGAGAGTGAAAGAGTAAAGCCTTTATCTCATTTAGCCTCTTATTATAACCTATTGAGAGGGGAAGTTCCTTCACATGAAAACATCCTTCAGGATGCTCAGTAGCCAAACCTCATTTATACAACATAGTCTTGGAGATGATGAGGTGGTGGGACCTAGACCTCCAAAAGCCCTAAGACCAGGTATCTGAAAGTAACCTAGTCCTCCCCAACCTTCCCTCCCCCTGCCATGCGAATTCTCTCCTAGTTACAGATACAGAGTTGACCCTTTAATTTCTTAGATAAAGGACAGATACAAGAGTGCCTGGTTTTTTTGTCCCAGGGATTTTGTCCCTGATTGGCCAAAGATTCTTTCTTATGCCAGATTCCCAAGGTCCATGACAACTCCCTCAATGTCTGGTATCAACAAAGTTATCTTTGTAAAACTCCTTACATTTTCCCATTCATAGATCACTGACACCTGCTCCCAAGACACCCGGATCCCTTGTGTTATCTAATTATTCCTTTCTCTTGTCCCTTTTCCATATAAGCTTTGAATTCACCCCCATTAAGTTGCAAGTCCCCCAAAGGAAATTCACCTGCTTCTACTGGTGTTACAATAAATTGTCTCTTGACTGAAAGACACCTTGAGTATGTGAAATCATTCCAGGAAACTCTGCCTTGGCATTTTCAGTGTCCCAGCACCCCTAATCTCTACCCCAAATCTCCTCAGAGATACATGAAGACAGATCAGGAATTGCTGAATCATTTCAGTGTAAGAGTGAGATTCAACTTACAAATTAATCAAATGACCTTATCCAATTTAAAGTAAGTGATATCTTAACAAGGTGAATATCTCAACGGACAAATCAAAGACTTTAAGGTTTGAAAAACCAAACCAAACCAAACCCTTAAGTGGAGTGGCATTGCACAAGAAGCATGTCTGATGCCTGAGGAAATATGGTCATCTCCCAAAGGATGTCTGTGAAAATCAAGCCAGTTTAGCCCAGGGAAACTGGAGCAAGTTAGCAAGAAGTGTTCCAGGAAAGCCCCTGAGAAGGAACCCTTTGGAAAGAGGAATAATCACCTCAGCCTCTACCTTGGCTTCAGATTAGGTCTCTTCCCCATCACCCATTCCCTTGACTGGGGAGGATTTTGAAGATTTTGAACTTTCTATCTTCCCAGTTATATCCTAGTATTATCCCCAGGATGCAGAGGCTATTGGGGAAGCAGCTTCCTTGGGGCAGGAAAAGAGTTTATCCAATGCACTAGGCAGATTTTCAGATCCATCAGACCAGCAAAGAAACTCACACAAAGCCTAAAGGGGATGTCTTCTGGACTCTGTAAAAGGACTTCCAGAAGTTTATTTCCTATTTGTCATGTGCACTCTAAGCATAGTACACTTCCCCCTGGTCTCAGTATATACTCGTGGAAAAGTCACAGACTTTTGGTGGGGGGGAGAGGATGTTTTGTGCCATCTGTCATTACATACCACTTGAATAAATAAATACTCTTTTCTAAAAGCCAGTTGAGTCTGATTGATTGATTCTCAACTAATAATCAACAACACATTAATCAACTGTGTTTCAATGAGAGAAACAGTGATGGGGGTTCATGAACTATAGAACTAAAACTCTTCAATGCTAACCCAGGAGTTCTAACCCAAGGGGGGCAGTAGCCACATTTGGGGGTCCCTGCTTCTCAGTGGGAATGGAAGTTGGGATCATTGCCTCGGAATATGTGTTACATTAGCAAAGTGAAGTACCTATCTCTCAGCAAGGGTCCAGTGCCCATAATCAGAGGAAAAATTCCATGGAATGGACCAGCCGAAGTGGATTTCAGTCCAGCCCAGGGCACTTGGTCCTCACACGGTGAAACAATGAAGTCTCTTTCTTGAATCTCACTTTTGTTACTAGAATTTAGCAGTTCATTTCTGAATTCTAGGTAAAGAGACACACCAGTTCATAGTCCAAGAACTTACCTAGTAGTCTTTTACAGATATTTAAACAATAGATACTAGTCAGGACATGTGCCTTCTTGCTCCTTTTGTCTTAATGCTGGGTACCTATGAGGACCAACTGGCTCACTGCCCCACCCAACATCAAGGGAGGGGTGGTAGTGGTGGTGAAGGGCAACACTCCTTTCTGTAAAAGAGTAAACAAACTAGTCAGACTTCTTTACAGATGCACCAAGACAGAGAAAGAAAACTCCAGGTTCTCTGAGCTTGAATAAGCCCTGGAGATCAGCTTTGTAGATCAATCAATCAATAATTATTTATTAATACTCTACTAAGGGGCAGGTACTGTGCTAGTTGTTGGCAGATCAGGTGGCTCCTCTACCCATAACCCTGTGCTCCAAATCATCACACTGTCTTACATGGCTTGGGAATGGTAGCAAACAGAGTAGGGGGTGGAGATGGTTAAAGTCCCTTCTCCTGCTTTCCCCTTAGTAAACTCAGCCCTAGCTCCCTCCATTATCTTTCTCTTCCCTCCCTTTCTTTCACTTTCTCTGGAAATCTATTATTAAAAACCTCCTTTACCCTAAATATTATCTTCTCTCTGCCTTCCATCTTCAGGTAACTCAATGAAACCTGTCTCTTTTCTGAAGATAGCACATCTCTTGGCACTCTCTCCAAAACTGACTGCTCCTTTTCTTACATTTCCTAACACAGGAAAAGGGAGAAGAATTGGTTTACTCCTTGTCCTTCACTGCCACCTTCTGACCTCTCAGTAACCATCTCTTCTCTTTTAAAGTTCACCTTATCTGGTCCCAATGTTTGTTGCTTGACATTTCTGGACCTTTCAGCTCACTCACTCTCCATCCTCCCCAATATGTTTAGTACCTTGACCTACAGTCTTTTTCTCCAACTTAACTTCTGAGCCCTTTGAATGACCTTTCAGAACCTCAACTTCTATAAACTGTCTCCAAATTACTCTAACTGCTTATAGCAGGAATTCTTAACTTGGCATCCATGGACCACCAATGGGTCCACAGGTAGATCTCAGGGAATTCTTGAACCTTGATGGGAAAAAATACTTTTTTTTCACTAACCTCTAACTAAAATTAGATTTTTCTTCAATTATTTAAAATCATTGTTCTGAAAAGGGGTCTATAGGTTTCAACAGACTGCCTAAAAGGTCCATGCCACAAAAAAAGGTTAAGAATGACTGACTTATAAGAATGGTCATTATTCTTTAGACTTTCTCTCCTTCCCTCACTCATTGCCCCAGGTACCAGAATCCCTAGTTATGTTTCTACTGACCACCTGCCCAATAATATACACATACAGGGGATGAGATTACCTGGCACCTGCTCTCCCAGGTCAGGTTGGTGACATTGTTGCTGGAAGCTCCTGCTCCTACCTTCTCATTGCAGAGTTCCAGCCTTTTTATTGGGGCTGTATCCCTTTCATCACCAGTCCTAAAGTGAAGTGCTCAGGGTTGAGACAGCATGAGGACAGGGATGGTAGTAGCAATGGAGGAGAGAGGTAGGAAGGTGATTGGAGGACAAAGGCTCCTTGAAGGTAGTGACGGTTCTTGTTTTCATCTTTATATCCTCAGCACCCAGCGGTTGCTTTAATAAATGCTTATTGAATGAATTAGTGAATTAATTAAATGTGAAACCTCTCTTCCAGAAACCCTCCCCCCTTCCCATATCAACTGCTTCAGGTCCACACTTTCCCTACCCAGGACTTAGTTGGAAGAATAATTAACTACCGTAGGAAAAACTAGATAATTACAAGTATGAGCTCCTCCCTGAGGTGCACCTGTATCTCTCTGTCTCCTGAAACTCTAGCTTTCTGGCCTCTTGAAACAAAATGCCTTGTTAAGATTTTGCACACTCTGAGCATTAAAGAGCATAGGATCAAGGACTTTGAACTGGGATAAGTTCTTTGAGATGATCTGATTCAGCCCCCTTGTTTTATGAAGCAGGAAATAGAATGTCAAAAGATTTAAGGGGCTTACCCAAGGTCACATGAGTGGTAAGTGGCAGAGTCAGCATTCAAGACCTCCAAAGCTAGGTGCTCTTACCACTGTATTGCTAGTACTATGGGAGACAGAGGTAAGTCAGATAAACAGAGTTCTCTGTTTCTGAATGTTTCTCTTTCCCACATGGAAAAGAGGACCAACTCTAAGTGTTTAGCTGCATAATTTGCAAATCTGTCTTTGTTTGAATATGAAAATACTTAATGATTGTGATGGAGAAGCAAATTGTACTCAGGTGCTACTACCAAGGAATTCAGAAGCATAACTATAGTTGAAGGACTGCTCATAAAATCCATTACCTAATAAATGAACTGTTTAGACAAGTTTATAATACAGGTTTGTTGACTCTGGCTCTTGAGAAATCAATGCTGCAATTAGAACTATTCATTCAATAAGCATCTAGTGGAAGATACTGTGGGAAACCAGTGGCATGTGAGAGTGGAACAATGAGCTGGGTTTGAATTTGGAGGACTTGGGTTCCATTCCTTGCTCTACTACTTACTTATCTGTGTGATTTGGGGCCAGTCACCTGACTTCCTTGGGTTTGGTTTGTCATCTGTAAAAATGGACTTACAGCAGTGATATCAAAGGAGGCCTCTAAACCACACCTAAGAATCCCTGTGGGAGGATGACTGACTTAGAAAACCACATATTAACATCATCTATGTTCGACTGTGTTTTTATTTATTTTGTTAAATATTTCCCAATTTCATTTTAATCTGGTTTAGGCCACACTAGGTGGTAGTGGAGTTAGGGTGTTTAACACCTCTGGGCTAGACCATAGGTTGTTAGTTCTAATGCTGAAAGGGACCTCAGAGACCATTACTCAAACCCCTTTCATTTTACAATTGAGGAAACTGAGTCCCAGGAAAGGTAAATGAACTGTCCAAGGTCCCATAGATTGTAAAGGTCAGAATCAGGTACTGAACCTGGCTCTTCTCACTCCAGACATAGTCCTCTTTCCACTGTAGATAAGAGTAGAATTATTGAAGAAAATTCGTGGGCTACACCTTCAAGCACTTAAATATCAATCCTTTAAACCTTGCCCTACTAAACCTTCTAATCTTGAGCTGTTAACGATTTTTAGAAAAGAGGGTTGAAAGAAAGCAAAACTATATCATACAGTAAAGTCAAGATAGTAGGGAAAAGGTATCATAGGATTTATCTATAACATCTCAGCACAAGATGGAGAGGTGGTACAGAGAGTTCTGAACATGAATTAAGGAAGATTTGAGCTCAAATCCTGCCTCAGATAGTCACTAATTATGTGACTCTAAACAAGTCACTTAATCTGTGCCTAACTCATATATATAGAATGGTGATAATCATAAATGCAGCTAGGTGGCATGGTAGATAGAGTTCTGGGTCTAGGGTCAGAAAGACTCATCTTCCTGAGTTCAAATCTGATAGATTTACAAGCTGTGTGACCCTGAGTAAGCCCCTTAACTCTGCCTCAGTTTCCCCATTTGTAAAATGAGCTGGAGAAGGAAATGCCAAACCATTCCAGTATCTTTGTCAAGAAAACCCAGAATGGAATCACAAAGAGTCAGACATGACTGAACAACACCTCCTAGAGTTTTTGTGAAGATAGAATGGGGTTATATGTACAAAGTGCTATATAAACCTTAAGGCACTATTTAAAGGCTAGCTGCTATTGTTGTTAACGGATTGTTGGAGAATTAATGTGGGGTTATGGGAAAAATAGTGATTAAGGGAGTCAGAAAATCTGAGTTCAAATGCTGTCTCTACCAATTAATGACTGTGTTACCTTAGGCAATGTACTTAAGCTCTCTGAGTTTGTTTCCACATCTGTGAAGTAGACATGATAACTTACAGGGGGATCGTGAGGGCCAAGAAGAAATCATATATATATAAATTGATTTATAATCATAAAGCCATTAATGCAAACTTCTATTATCTGCTGAGCTCCATTTCAGCAAATAATATGTTTATTATAAATTTCTAGCTTTCAGATCTTAAATTATTGAATGTTTCCTGTCTGCATCTCTTGGGAAGATGCAAATATGATCAAACTTCCCTTCATTCTGGGTCTCTTCTTCTCATTCTTTTTGTATCCACTTGTACACCCAGAGACCTGGCTTCCTCCAGGTGTCAGTGCATTCCCATTAAATTGACACTGCTTTGTGTTTACAACTTATTTGACTAAGAAACTTCCTTTCTCATGGTATGGTTAAACACATATGGAGACCATAGATCTGAGGGACACACACATCCTGAGATTGGGATTGTTCTAAAGTGTATTTAAGGCTGATAATTCTTTTATCAGTCAGTCAGAATTCACATTCTGGCTCCATGTATGTACACGTTTGCTAGCTTTGGCTAGCTTTAAGAATAAATATGAATTTATATGCCATCTAACCTGTTTGCCTCTTTTAACCAACTCTTTTTCAGGTTGATGATAGAGAAATATCTTCTGCTCTGTCTGACTTTCTCTCTTATTTAATGTGTTTTTGGGAGAACTCTGTTCTCCCTTTCACTTCTAGAAAGGGAAAGAGAGGGGATTTCTCTACCCCTTCCATTCTGTAGTGGCAGTTATGGTAGCAATTTGCACATGGCTGTGAGTACATGTCCTTTCCTAGACAAGCCTAACATGGGATCTCAAATTCTTACCTGTCTTATTTATTTTGTATTTAATTCCCTGAGTATAGGTGACCAAACATTAATCCCAAGATGAATGTTTCTAGCCTCAGTGGCTACCATGTCAATTTGAGAGATCAAGAATTATGTAAACTAAGTGCTTGCCTGACTGTGAGAGTTACTTCCTACAAGGGCATAGTTTCTTGCAGAAGGATCATGCTAGAATCTGAAAACCCCAATTGCATCCCTGTTGTTCGGAAGATCTGAACTTTGAGGTTCTGCTTGGTTAGAGTGGCTAAGTTGAATGTAAAATCTGTTCAGCAGTCTTATAAACCTTTTGTGAGCCTTTGTCTTCTGGGATAGTATAATAGAGATATTGGGAAACACATGTTTTATTCCGTTTGTATTCATCCTTCATTTTCAAAGACCTATTATCTGTTTATCAGACTTCCTTGAATGTCTTGCAAATTTCTCTATTTATAGACTACTCTAAGTCCTTTTCGATAAGTTACTGTTCCACATTTTAAATATTTTCCAGTATATGCTTAAAGAGTCTTTTGTATTTTCAATATTTTGTTTGTGGTGGAGGAAGCAAATAGCTGTTGTAAAGGTGATATCTTGTGTGACAGAGTAACTTTTGTAGACAAGACTGTGTTAATCCCTTTTGGAGAAGTCTTAGACATGAGTCAAGCCTAAGCTTTCTGGGTAAGAAATGTTTCTTAGATTTCTATTCTGGAGTGAAAGCATAAGGAGCCAGAGAATTCAAGGAAAAGCTTAAATTTTATATCTTTTGGGTCAGCTCCCCTGAGTCTACATGAAACAATAACTGGACCCCACTGTGGGCTGTGGTTCACACAGGGGGCAGTAGCAGTCCTAGACCAAGACTTGTAAACAGATTGAAAACTTCAGGAAGCTGCTGAATTTCTCACCTGTCAAGGACTCAGAATGAATTTTCCTGAAAAGTCTTGGGTTTTGATAAGTAAAGCTCAGGTAACACAGAATAATCCATTTTTACTAAAATGCTTTCTTTTCTAAAATATCTCTTCTAGGCTGGTTATCAATGTTGAATATAATATCTTAGACCTTGTCATACTTGTCAGTTTATTTCATAAACACATTTGCAAGAGCAGATAATTCTAATTACAAGTGATCCCTAGGTATCCCTTGCCTAAATAACATTTATTCAGTTCTAACTCAGTGCTTGCTAGCTACTACCGAGTATAGTATCAATGGCGAGCAGATCTGTTTTCCTCCTAATCTGTACACTAATTTGTATTTATTATACTGGCCCTCTTAAAGTAATTAACTCTGAAAAAAATGCACTTCTTTGGTGCTGATATGAGAAAGGAAAAATACTAAAGGAAGCAAGGGGTATAAGACGGTTCAGTTTTCTATAGCATCAAATATATTAGTTTTAATTTTTCAAACAGGTATCATCCTTTCTTCCTCTTTCTTTGAACTACCAATCATAAAAAGAATTTACTATGCCCTTCCTAAAAGCCAGGCATTAGAATATAAAGAGAAAAATAGAGTCTATATCTTCAAGGAACTTTTTGTCTCATAGGAGAAAACATGGGCAGATAGAAGTATATACATAATATATGCAAGATAAATGCAAGGTAACTTTGGAAGTGGAACTTATTGGCATCTGAGAGATCTAAGAAAGGCCTGTGTATGAGATGGCACTTAAGATGAGCTATGAAGAAAACTAGGGATTCTGAGAAGCTGAGATGAGGAGGAAGAACATGGACAGTATGTGAAAAAATCCAGAGGTGGAAGATGGTATATTATGTGTGAAATAGCTTGGCCAGGCTGAAGAGTGGATAAAAGAGAATTAGATTACTAGTTAGATTGGAAAGTTAGGTTGGAGCCAGATTGTGAAGGATTTTAAATTGCCAGAAGAGTCTGCATTTAGTCCTATGGGAAATAGAGAGGTACTGAAGTTTATTTATATGATCACTTTAGGTATCTCCTTGGCAGCTGTGTGAAGGATGATTTGACAAAGGGAAGAGATTTGAGACTAGGAGATGAATTAGAAGGTTAGTGTAACAATCCAGGCAAGAGGTGATGAGGGGCCTTACTGGGGTGGTGGCTATGTTATTGAAGAAAAGGGAAACAAACAGATGCAAGAGATGCTGTGGAGACAGATCATGGAGATTTCCAGGAGGCAGTTGGTGATATAGGACTAAAGCTCAGGAGAAAGTCTAAGGCTAGGATAAATATGGGATATGGGAATCACCTGCTGAAAGGTGATAATTGAACCCACAGATGCTGATGATGTCACAAAGGGACAGTATAGTGAGAAAAGAAAAGAGGGTCCAGGGTAGAACCTCTGAGTTTACCCCCAGTTGGGGGCAGGGCATGGATAATGATCCTGGAGATGAGATTCAGAGGGAGCAAACAGAGAGAGAGGTAAGAAGAATCCCAAGAGAAATCAGTTCTATGACAACTCAGAAAGGAGAGAGAATCCAGGAGGACATAGGATGGTCAACATTGTCAAATGTTTCAGAGGGGTCAAGAATGATTGGGATGTAGAAACGGTCATCTGATTTGGCAGTTAAGAGATCATTGGTAACTTTGAGGAGAACAGTTTTAGTTGAAAGAGGAAGCTGAAAGCCAGATGGCAGAAGGATTAAAAGTGATTCAGTGTAGCAATGGAGGCAGATAGTGTAGCCAATTTTTTCTACAGTGTTGATTGGGAAAGGGAAGAAATATAATGTAGGCTAATAGTTTGAGGTGGCACAGTAGATAGAGTGCTATGCCTGGAGTCAGGAAGACTCATCATTTTCCTGAGTTCAAATATGTCTTCAGACACTTAAAAGTTGTGTAGCCTTGGTCAAGTCACTTAATCCTATTAGCCTCGGTTTCCTCGTCTATAAAAGAGCTGGAGAAAGAAATGATAAACTACTTCAGTATCTTTGCCAAGCCAAGAAAACCCCTTAATGGGATCCTGAAGAGTTGGACATGACTAAAATGAACAAATAGCTTGAGGATAATAATAAAACCACAAATATATATTAAATTGCTGAATTAAAAATATACTTGTTTGTATAATTTTAGCACTTTGGCAACATTATTATTTATTCAACAAGAATTTACTCTTTGTTCCATAGGCACATGGGGGGTATAAAGACTGTGCTAGGCTCTGGGAATACGGACAAAAGAAATGGAATAGTTGTTGCTTGAAAGGGACTTAGGTTTTATTGATTATCATCTTATACAAGTGACTAAGTGAAAAACAAAAGCCTCTTTGTAAAATGTTTTATTAATGTTCATTGAGTGGCAGTATCATGTTGTGGCTAGATGGCTAAGCTTGGGGTCCAGAAGACCCTTAAGATCTGTGTAAGTTTCAAGTCCTTCCCCTGAAATGTACCCAACTGTGAGTGACCATGAGTAAATCACACCTTTTCCAGTGTCCCAGGAAGCTCTTTTTTGATAAGCTGTAAAACATGGTTCAGAATTGCACAAGATTTTATAACCAGTGAAACATGAATCTGGCTCTTCCTGAATATAAAATCAGCTCACTTGTTTATCTTTTGTTTGTGAGGAGGACCATGATATCAAAGAGGTAATGTCTTGACTTGCAAATGAATTGGATTTAAGCAAGGGAGGCTGTGCAAAGTCACTACCCTCCTTTTCTCCTCCTGAGCCATCTGGGTCCAGTGGTGAGATATAGATCAGGATGTCTGGAGGTGACCCTGGATATAATGGGAGATCTTGGCCTTTTTGAGTCAAGGTCTTTCCCAGGTCTCATTCCCTATCTATTATGACAAGCTACCTCTCACTCTACATCTTCTGAAAGGACCATAGAGTTAGAGTTGGAAAGAGACCTCAGAGGTCATCTGCTCTAACCCTCTCATTTTATAGATGAAGAAATTGAGGACCAAAAGGATAAATGATAGGGTCTTCTCTTCCCCTAACCAAAATGATGAGGGAGGCAAAATTTGTCTTTGACCCAGTTCAGATCTTTTTTCAGGATCTTTCTTTTCTAACTTGTTTTTTCTTTCTTTCTTTACCAAGGCTCTGTTCATTTCCATGATGTAGTAGCTGACTAGTAATGTTGCAACTAATAACTATTTAGGTTATTATCACAAATCATCTTTCAAATTATAACCTGCAAGCTGGGGCATAGAATTTAGAGCCAGAGGGGACCTCAGAAGTGATTTAGAATTCACTCCTTCATTTTATAGATAAGGAAACTGAAGCCCAAGGAGGTAAAGGTATTTGTCCAGGTTCACAGAGGTAGTCACCAAGTGGCAGCTTGGGGATAGGAATATTCTACCTTCTCTCCATCACTTTTGGTTACTGTGCCCAAGATCAGATTAATATCTGACATTTCTATAACATTTTAAAATTTGCAAAATCATTTACCTAAATTATCCACAAATTATCTGATTTGCCCTTCACAAGAGCCGTGTGAGGTAGCTCCACTTCACAGGTTAAGAAACAGACTCATCGGTTAAGTGACTTGTCTAGGGACACACAACCCCAAAAGCATCAGAGGCAAGTGTTGGGCTCAGGTCCTTCCTGAGTCCAAATCCAGCCTGCTTTTCGTCACACCATTCTTCCTTTAAAACCTGTCTGTTTAGCGGTATATTAGCACTGAAAGCTTTTATTGATAGAATTATTGCTACTTATGCAACTAATAATAAATGTAGTAGTTAATAGGGTTAGTAATTAGTATTAATAATCATTAATAATTGAATGTAAATAGAAAACCTGGATTTCATTTTCTCTGCCATTCACATTAAACATTTCTCCACAGTCAGTGTTTGCCTTGGCTTTTTTTTTTTTAGTTCTTATTATATTCAATTTAGTATAATTTTTTATGGTATAGCCCAATAGCTAAGGAAAACACCAGTCCCTCTTAATTGTTTTCTATAAAAAGTAATTGCATTTAACAAAAGATTTTCCAAGCTGAGACAAGTGGAGCAAGACGATGTTCTTTAAATCCATAGAACTGCCACTAGATGGCAGTGCAGCTAATGGTTTTCCTCTAATGTAAAATGTTTAGGTCATAGGCTCTATGATAGATTTAGGGCTAGTTGTAAAGAACCCCAGAGGCCAGTCCAACCTCCTCCTTTTACATATGAGGAAACTGAGGCACGTGGTAGTTAATTGGCTTATTAAAGCTCACAAGTAGTAAACTTCTGAGGCTTAATTTGAATTTAGGTCCTATAACTACAGAGTCAATCTTCTTTCCAATATATATATTTCATAACCCCAGGGAACTCAGACAAAGGAGTGGGTTTTGCAAGAAAGATAATCAGTTATGCTTTGGGCTTGTTGATTTTGAGATGCCTGCTGATCACCTGTGAGTGTTGGTCCTGCAAAGGAGATTGAAAAGGAGCAACCAGACAAGTAGGAGAATGGAAGTAGTGTCAGAAAAACACAGAAAGGAGCATCCAAATGAAAGTAAAGGGTACTAAATACTTACATAATGGTCCAGAAGAATAAGGATTTAGAAAGGGCCATTCACTATGTTTTACAGTTATAGAAATGTGAAATATTATTAGGAGATAGGGGCTAGACTTACTATTTAATTGGTTTGGGGAATTTCTGCTTTTTGAACCTAACTTTTTCCCTGAAACTTGTAGTCTTTAGAGTAAGGGTCCTTAACTTGCGGTCCGGGGATCCTCAGGTGTTTGTGGATAGATTGGATCTATGAACTTGGGTGGAAAAAAAATTACATTTGAATTTTCACTAACCTCCAGGGGAGTAGGTTTGACAGCCAACTCTCTGAAATTGCATGACACACTTTGAAATCTAATCTACATTAGTAACATTTTCCCCATAACTTTCTTAAATTTAGATTACCAACAAAACAATAGATAAAACCCTAATTTGTAACATTTGTGGATTTCATTTCAGTGTAAATGCTTACACTGAAAATTTAACATCTATTTAACTACTACTACTAGTACTGCTACAATGTTACTATTACTACTATGATTAATATTGTTATTATTGTTTTAGGGCCTGGATAACTGAAACTGTGGGAGGGAGGTCGATTACAGTGAATAGCGGATCATAGATTTATAGTCTTTCCCTTTCCTTGAGGTTGTATGTACAATGAAGTGTTGGTGCCTCCAGAAGCATCACCTCCTTTCTAAATAAAAACTATCTCGAGTCTTCTCTTTGAGAGAAAATGTGTCTTGTGCTGATGTGAGAGGATGAACAGTCTATTCAGTTTTGTGTCAAGTTCACACAGTGATCCTATGGTAATGCTAGCATTAGAACTGACAGCATCAGTCCGCCTGATTATGGGCAGGCAGCAGTGTTGCTCCACTGAAAGAATGTTAGGTCTGGAATCTGAAGTCTAGATTTTAAATCCTCATTGGCTTCATCTGTTAAATAGGGGGAAGTTTGACAAGAGGGATTGGATTAGATAACTAACGTCAAGGTCCCTTCCAGCATCATGTTCTTGTGTGGTTTCTGTAACCTCAGGAAGATAGACAGAAAATCCAGTCAGAATTATAGGAATTTTAGGTCTGAGAAGGACCTAGAATATTAATAAACTAGAGGCAGCTGGGTGGCACTGTGAATACAGCCCTGGATGTGGAATCAGGAAGACCTGAGTTCAAATCCTGTCTCAGAGACTTACTAGCTGTGTGACCCTGGGCAAGTCACTTAACTTGTGTCTGTCTCAGTTACCTCATCTGTAAAATGGGGGTAATAATAGCACCTACTTCCCAGGGCTGTTGTAAGGATCAAATGAGATGATATTTGTAAAGTGTTTTACAAACTTTAAAGTGCTCTGTAAATGTTAGCTGTTATTATTATTGTAGCGGCCCGCAGGCTGGCAGTTGCTTACGTGCCTGCCAACTTGAAGGAAATTAAAAGGACTTCTTCCCTCCCCTTCACCAAGAGAATAAAATGAGGTAATATTTGTAAAGATAATAAGATAATTAATAATAAAGATCATAATAAATAATGGAATAATTAAGATAATTAATAAAATGAGATAATATTTATAAAGAGCTTTACAAACTTTAAAGTTACATATAAACGGTAGCTATTTTATTATTATTATTTAGCTCAACCCTATCATTTGACAGATGATGAAACTAAATCTCAAAGGGGAAAGTAATTTAGCTGAAATAATGCAGCAAGTTAGTGGTAGAAATATAAGACTAGAAATCACATCATTTGACTTGTAGGTGAATGTTCTTTTGACTCCACTTAAGCACTGAGAAATGGTCTTTATATAAGATAGTAACAAGAACAGACGAAGAAAATGTGGGTATTTCTTACAAGAGGAAAAGGGAGAGTCAGTAGTAAAATCAGCAGAGGGTCAAGGGAATGGGTTAATCCTTTAAAACAGAAAAGAAAGGGTTGGCTTCAGTTGAGTTGGTAGATACAGTTGGAGCAATTAGAACAAAAAGGATATATTCTGCCTCTTTCCCCAAAGAATTCACTATCAAAGTTACATGCAATAGACAGGTTTTTAAAGGAATCCAGGTGTCTAATTTTCTGGTAGATAATAACATTATAAGAGGAAGATAATAGAACCTCTTGAAAATCATATCTTAGAGTCTAAAAGTCCAGTTAGTCATTAAGGTTCAATTAACGGGAAATTTAGATTTATTCCAAGGAGTCAAGGTATTAAAAAGATAGCTGACAAACAAGAATCTTGAATATAGGGAAGGCTGATTTCACCTTCTTACTAGACACCTTTAAGGGCAGGATTAATCAGTGAGGCAACAAGCCATATTTCAGTAGTACTTTAAGATTTACAAAATTCTTTCCTCAAGAAACCCAAAACTATGAGGAAAGTTGTTTTTGTTGTTCAACAGTATCAGTCATTGTGACCCCATTTGGGATTTCCTTTGCAAAGACCCTGGAGTGGTTTGCCATCTCCTTCTCCAACTAATTTTACTGATGAAGAAACTGAGGCAAACAGGGTTAATTGACTTGCCCAGGGTCATGCAACTAGTAAGTGTCTGAATTCAAATTTGAACTCAGATCTTTCTGACTCTAGGACAGACACTCTAACCATTGTACCACCTAGTTGCTCTTATAAGGAAGGTAGCATAGAAATTGTTATCATCCCCATCCTTCAGATTAGGACAAGGAAGTCCAGAGAAGGGAAGTAACTTATCTAAGATCATACAGCTAGTATCAGAGCTCCCTTTGGCAATCTGGTGAAATCTGTGGACCCCTTCTCAGACTAGTATTTTTAAATGCACAAATTAAAATGGAAACCAATTGCATTGAAAGAGAGTTATCAAAATATATTAAAAAATAAATTCACAGGCCCCACAGGTATAGAAAATTGTTTTGAATAATGATGATTATAACTATTATTATTATAGCTAGCCAGACCCTGTTGCTAACCACTTTACAACTATTATCTCATTTGGTCCTCATAAAACAACTCTGAGAGGTTGGTACTATTATTGTCCCAATTTTATAGTTGAAGAAACTGAGGCAAACAGGCCTATGCCCACATAGCTAGAAAATGTCTAAAGTCAGATTTGAACTCATACTCCATGACCAGCGCTTGCTCCACTGTGCCACCAAGAAACTCACTATTAAGTATCTATGGGCTACTGAAGCTACCTCCATCAGAAACTGTAGAGTACATTCAAGGAAGGACCTTCAGGAATACAGCATAAACTCAAAGAATCTCCTTTGGTCTGTAGCCATCCTTGAGTTCGAAGCAGGAAGACCCATTAATAGGCCTTTGCAGTTCAGGGAAGAAGTGATTAGGACCTGAACCAGGACTGTAACCAGGTGAGAATTGTTTGTTGTTGTCGAACAGGACCAATGATATCAGGACGATGATGTCTTGACTTGCAAGTGAGTTGGATTTAAATGAGGCAGAATCATCACATGCAGAAATGTGCAAAATCATTAGTCTCACTCTCTTCCCCAAAGTCATGGGGTCCAGCGGCAAGACAGAGTCAGGACGACTGATGATGGCCCAGATCCAGTGGCACACCTTGGCTTTTTAAAGTCAGGTCTTAGTTTTGAGTGTAGAGAAGGAATGGTTGCCAAATATACTGTGGAGATAGAAATGACAGGATTTGGCAATCAGTTGAATATGTGGAATGAGGGAAAGTGAGGAGTCGAGGATGATACCAAATAACAGAGAGCTGTGGTAGCCAGACAAAGGGAGTGCCTGCAAGAACCGTAGGGATGGTGGGTTGATCCACAGGGCACTTAGTTGACATGTCCTTACCAGAACCAATTGATTTGCTTATTGTGCCCTGAGCAAAGAAGGACATTGGCAGGGGCAAGGGTAGGGGGTGAGGTAGAGGGAAAGTAGCAGTTAGGTCTGAGTGGGATAGGTGGATGGGATGAGAAAATCTCTAAGTCTCATCTAAGGGCATGGAACCAGTTAGCTAGAGCATGGTAGATAAGTTTGCGTTCACTCGGTCCTCAATCAAGACAGCTCCTTAAGGTTGAAGGCTTTCCCAGCACTTAACACAGGGCCTGGTACAGAGTAGGTGGTTAATAAGTTGAATGTCTAAACCCTACACAGAGCCACCCTAGAGAAATTTGGAACTTCTCCCTCCTACTTAGACACTTAACCCACTCGTCTTAGGCTGATGACAGTTTCTGCCAGGGTTGATGTTAGCTTGCCAAATATTATAGATCCTGTTGCTACCCCTTCTGGGCCCCTTGCCAGAGAAGGAAACCTGTAATTTCTGTGAGAGTCTGTGTTCATCACCTAGTATGTGAGTCACTCACTACTTGACACCCCATGCCCCGCCTTCCCCACTCCCCTGCTACTAGAATCATTCCCAAGGAATACCAGTCCATCAAGATACAACTGTGCATGCCCACATGTGGGTGCCTGCTTGACTTTGTGTAGTACTTTTGTCTGGACAGCTCAGACCAGGAACTTGCCTTCAGAGCGGGAGGAATGGATTCAAGAAACAAAATTTCTGACTCTTCACTCCAAATGAGAGATACTAGAAGGTGAAGGGGAAGGAAGTGACTGACTGCTGAACTTTTCCCAGACAGTGAGTAGCATCCCTTAACTTTTCTTGTCTCAATGCCTTTTTTGGATAGAAATGGGTACAATGAACAGCTAATTATGTGATGCCACTGTGGAACAATTTTGAGAAATTGGTATTTAATTATATTTATGTTTAATGATATTATATTACATATAATAATATGATATTATATGATATAATATATAAATATATCATAGATAATATATTATATAATTATGTATTATATATTATAGGTACTATATAATATAATATAGATTATATTTCTATATAAATATATAAATAATTATATTTAATTTTATGCATAAAATCACATCTGTCCACAAACATTTATAGAAAATTGGAATACTTTGAAGCATGTTCTAAGAACTGATTGAGAGCATCCTTTAAGATCTGTCCCTCCCCTCCCTCATTAGAGCTCAAGAGTTCTATTGACTTGCTTTCTTTTCTATCCTTTCCCACCATCCCATCTCTCAATTTCACAGTGAAGAGAATTGAGACTATGGAAGGATATGAGATATTTTTGATGACCACCAAGTGACAAAGTGCAAATAGACAAGATAATCAACCTGGTTTATTACTTTGCTCCAAATAGGCCACCAGAGGATGTAACTTTTTCTCCCCACAATTTAAACTCATTATCAGAGAGTCATAAGACTAGGTACTTGAGAAGTGATGGGATATTGACGGACTAACCTTTGGACAAGATGACACAAACCACCCCTAATGGATGCAAACCACTCCCTCCCTCCTTTCTTTGCTTCCTCCCTCCCTCTCACTCTCTCTCTCTCTCTCCCTCTCCCTTTCCCTCTCTCCATCTTCTTCCTCTTAAAGATCAGCAAGGTAGAAAGTCCATATCACTCCTCAGCAGCCTGTGGTCCTTCCAAATCTTACTTTCAGGAAATTCTTCCTCTATTTAGATTTTCCCCCCAAAATGAATTTGGGACCTTATTGATATGACCATAAATCTAGAACAGGAAGGCCGTCAGTCTACTCTAATGCTCTAATTTTGCTGATGAGGAAAATAAGGCCTGGAGAGGTGGTAGATTCATAGTCAAACAGATAGTTAACATCAGAGACCTCCTTTCCCCTGGTTTATAAGCTTAGCTTCACGATCTGCTTATTTTAGGAGAACCTAACCCAGAGGCAGTGTGGTATAGTGGCTCTGGACTCTACCCAGTTAAGAGATTTGAGTCCTAGTTTTGGGGTTAGTCTTGTTCTAGCCTGTCATTAATTAATTGTATAATGTGAAACAAGTCTATTAAGTGAAGTAAGTGAACTAGTTTCCTCATCTGTAAAATGAGGGACTTAGAAGGAATTCTAGGGTCCCTTCCAGCACTACTGTTATATAAGTTTATATCTCAGGTTTGTTTCACTTAAAAAAATCCCTTAAACTCTTGTTTGCACCTGAATACATAGAAGTCCAAGTATAACCCTACCTTTGTTCAAAGTACCATATTGTTAGCCTTTTGTAGCCTTTCCATTTTAGAAGGCTAGCCTTTTGGTCAAAGCCTAGCTGCTTCCCCGAGGTTCAATGAAATAACCCCTTCCTTCTCTTACAGTAAACATATAGGTTAAGAAAAGAATAAAACTTTCTAGGATCAAAAGTGACCTTAGAGGTCATTAAGTACAACCTCTCATTTTAGGCATGGAGATTAAAAGTCTTGCTCAGAATCTTACCTTTTTAGCTTTTGTTTTCTCTTAATGTGGGTATTTCTCAGTGGAATATATTTCCAAACATATTAAATTTGAATAATAATTTTTAGGTTTGAAAGGTTGCCAAGTTTTCCATTCTTCTGTCAATTTCTTGTCATATCCAAGCTCACTATCTTTCTAAATAATACTGTTACTGAGCCAAGCATGGGGAACCTGTGACCCTGAGGCCACATGTGGCCCTCTAGGTCCTCAAGTGCAGCCCTTTGACTGAATTAAACTTCACAGAACAAATCCCCTTAAAAGGATTTGTTCTGTAAAACTTGGGCTCAGTCAAAAGGTTGCACCCAGGGATCTAGAGGGCCACATGTGGCCTCAAAGCCATAGGTTCCCCTCCCCCCCCACCTTGGGACTATACCTTACCTTTGGCACAGTTCATAATTGTACCTTTGTGTACTTATCACATTCTGCCTTGTATCATAATTATTTATAGCATCTCATCCACTGGATTATAATCTTCTTGGAGACAGGATCTTTATCATAGTTCACCTTAGTATCTGCATTAGTCAAGGCACTTAGGGTTTATTGAATTCAATTAATATCCTCCAAGAAGCAAGCAACATTTCTAGAAGTTAGAATTGTTTTATTTTCTCTTTCTCTCTCTCTTTTTTAACATTTTAGCAATTTCTCATCACTCTTTTACCCACTGAATCCTCCCCTGTAACCAAGAAAAAGTTAAGCAATAGTCCATCAACAAATGACCTTATCTGACAGCATATGTATCAAACCCCTTTTAAAGCTCCCTCCCTCTTTACTGGAAAGAGACAATCATCCATCTATTATCTGTTCTCTGAGACCAAGATTGGTCAGCACAATTGATATGAATTTGAAAACCTTTTAATTTATTTGCAATATTACCATCATTATGTATCTAGCTGTCTTGGTTTTGTTTTCTGTATTCTCCATAGTTACCCATAAGTTTTTTCTGTGTTTCTTTGAGTTCCTATATTCATTATTTCTTATGGGGCAATAATATTCCATTACATTAATTTACCACAATTTATTAATCCATTCATCAGTAGGTGAGGTTCCATTTTGTTTACACATTGCTTTTTAATGAGGCATAAGAGTTGGAAATCCAGTGCCTTCCCTAGTCACATATAGAATATATTCCAAAAAATTAAATTAATGGCATCCAAGTGTAGTGATATGGAAGGTCATCATTGCTTATGGTGCCCATTTCTCAAGTGGTGACTACTTTGAAAGAATGCAACAATGAGAATATTGTTCTTGCTTAAGTCAGAAGTGTATCTATTGCTTAAAGCAAATACGGTGTCATCATAACCTTGTCTTGTAGTAGGTTAGGTTTCCACACTTGATTGATAACAAGCCTTAATTTATCATCTGTTTGTGTGGAAGTCCAAAAAAGACCCTACTCATTCCATTGCCGTTTAAAAACAAACAAAAAGATAATGACAGTATTTACGAATGTCAGTGTATAATGTAACTCACTCTGCCCGCCCCTTTTCCCAAGGTCTCACAACCATAGCTATCTCTTAGGAACTGTGATCATGGAAACATAGGCTATAGATCTGGAGAAGACCTTAGATATCACCAGATCCCTGACTTTACAGACGAGAAATCTGAGCCCATTTTCACCTAAATAAAAATGATGGAGGCAGGGTACTATGTGTGTGGGTGTGTATGTGTTTATGGGATGGAGGTGGTTTATACAAGATGACTTCTATATAACTAGGGACACCATTGAAAGTGATACAGTGGATAGAATGATAGACCTGGAATCAAGTTCAAATCTAGCCAAAGATACTTGTTATGTGACTCTGGGCAAGTCACCTAACCTCTGTGTGCTTTAGTTTCCTTATCTGTAAAATGAAGATTATAAAATTAGGGAAAAAAATCCCCAAACCTCCCAGGGTTGTTGTGAGGACTAAGTGAGACAATAATGTAAAGTACCTTCCATCATGCCTGGGACATAGTAAGTTCTATGTAACTATTCTTAGTTAAGTGCTTCGCAAACCTTAAAGCACTGTATAAATGCGAGCTATCATCATCTTCTTCATTATTCTGGTGATCCATAGACCTAGTGAATACCTGGGATATGAGCTGGTATTAGCTAACTTGAAGGAAATTGAAAAGCCCTCTTCTCTTCCTTCTTCCAAGCTATCTTCCCCATTGGTCTGTGGAAATTCCTAGAATCTGCTTTTTTTTTTAAATGTAGTATAAGAAGTTAAGGTACTACCAGGCAACACTTAATTAAGGTTTATTTCTGATCATCTTTTACCTCTCATTGTCTCCTTGAAGACTATAAAATCTTAAAGGTTGCCATTTATAGGGGAGATGCCTGAACCCTTCTTTGGGGGAATGGGAGAGACAGTCTTCTCATCATTTCCAGGAAGGCACTTGTGTATGAGTCCCCCATTGCTATCAGGCATCAGTCCTGGGTAAGGAGGTAAGGAAGGTTTGGCTGAAGCAGCCGCTCTAGATTGAGCCTGGATGAAGGATTTCCCACCACTTCCTTAACTCTATATCTCCTTCTGAGTCTTATAAGGCAAGTTGTCCAAACCTTAGGGTATGTTTCCATGGGCTAATGAGATGTAATATGATAGGGGGCTCTGGACCTGGGGTGATGGAGTGTCCAAAAAGATACCAGTCTTTTATCTTTAATTGCCTTTTTCCAAATGTATTTCAATTCCTATCCTTGAATGCAGAATGCCATCTGCCTTTGAAATCATAGGCTTGAAACTTGGCTGGGGTAACTTGCTTTAATGCAAAACAACTAGCTTAAAATTTCTGACTCAAAAACCAGAGGTGGAGTACCAGGAAGAAACCACAACTTTGAATATGGTGGGGTTGTCCTTGCTTGCTTGGTCACTTGGTCTCCCTGATTGCATCATAGATACGTCCCTCTTTTCACTATGTTCCTCTTCCAACTGCTCACAGGGATTTGCTACTTAGAATCCCAGAATCCTAGCTGTGGGAGGGATCCCAGAGGGTATCTGCTATGTTCTATAACTGACCAAGAATTGCCTCTGTGATATCCTAAAAAAAGTAATCATTCCGCCCAAACTCCATTGGAAGACCTTGGTTTTTGGATAGTTCTAATTATCCATTTTATTGAAATTTTCTTTTTTAATATAAATAGAAGTCTGCCTTCTCTTCCTCTCACTTCTCTACTTTTAAACCTTACTGAAAAAAGAAGTCAACAGAAGAAAAGACAAGAAGATAAAATCCCCCTTACCAATAAGCATGGCTGAGCAAAACAAATTCTTGCATCACTAATAGCAAAATAAAAATGTTTTAGTCTGTACTCTTAAATCTGTCAGCTCTGTATCTGGAGGTGGATTGTATTTTTCTTCATGAATCCCCTGGAATTTTGATTGTGGCTGATCAGACTTATTAAGTCTTTCAAATTGTTTGTCTTTGTATTATTTTTATTTTATTGTTTTTTCTTGATTGTGCTCACTTTATTCTACTTTGGTTCATACAAGTCATTCTAGGTTTGACTTCATATTTCTTCCCTTCATATTTCTTATAGCACAATATTATTCTATCACTCATATATGTATATATCATAACTTGTTCAATCACTCCTCAATTGATGGGTATGCCCTCAATTTTCAATTCTTTGCCATCACAAAAAAGCAACTATAAATTTTTTTGTACATTTGTATCCTTTTACTTTGATCTTTTTCAATTATGGACCTCGTATGATATCACTGGTCAAAGGGGATGCACATGTGATAACTTATTGGGTAGCTACAGTTCCAACATGTTCTCAAGAATGGTTGGACCACTTCACTTCTGCCAAGAGAGCATTAATGTCCCTGTTTTCTCACAGCTTCTCTATCATTTCTCATTTTCCTTCCTTGTCAGTTTTGCCAATCTCACAGGTATGAGGTCGAATCTCAGAATTGTTTTCTTTTGCATTAATCTAATTCTTGTGATTTAGAGCAAATATAAAGGAGGACCACTAAACCATTCATAAGAATCTTCTTGGGCTGAATATTAATTTAGAAAACCACAAAGTAATATTGTATATGTTTTATTGTATTTTATTTATTTTATTAAATGTTTTCTAAGTGCATTTTAATCTGGTTCTAGCTGTGGAGAGCTGAATGTTGTCTGTAGGCTGTATGTTTGATACCTCTGATCTTAATAATTTTTTTCATATGGCTATTGATAGGTTGGATTTTTTCCTCTGAAAAGAACTGGTTCACTCATATCCTTTGACTATGTACTGGTTGGGGAGTAGTTTTAGTTAGTAATAGACTTTTCTACCATGCATGCCCTTTGACCAAGTAATACCACTCCTAAGTCTATATTTCAAAGAGATAAAAAACAAAAAAGAAAAAGTCTTATATGTACAAAAATATTTATGGTAGCTCTTCTAGTGGTGCAAAGAACTGGAACTTGAGGGGATGTCCACCAATTGGGGAATGATTGCACAAGCTGTATACAATTGTGATGGAATGCTATTGTGCTGTAAGAAATGAAGAGTAAGATGCTCTCAGAAATACCTGAAAAGACTTACATGAACTGATGCAAAGTGAAATAAGCAGAACCAGAAGAACAGTGTACATAGTAACAGCAACACTGTAAAATGCTCAACTATAAAAGATTTGGCTAATCTCAGCAATATAATGATCCAAGGTGATTCTAAAGGACTTATGATGAAAGGTGCCATCCATCTCCAGAGAAAGAAAGGGTAGAACCTGAATATAGATCGAAGATATTTTTTCTTTACTTTATTTTTCTTGGATTTTTTTGCCTGCATTTTCTTTCACAGAATCATTTACATGGAAATGTGTTTTTCATGACTACACATGTATAACCTATGTCAAATTGCTTGCCTTCTCAATAGAGGTGGGAGGGGAGAGAGGAAGAGAATGTGGAACTCAAAATTTGAAAAGAAAAGTTAAAATTGTTTTTAGGTATAATTGGGGAAAATGAAATATTTAATTTTAAAGGAAGAAAATTTTCTTTATATCATATTGAAGCCTACCTCTCGACCTCTTCTACCCATTGTGTCCAGCTCTACTGTTTAGAGATAATCAAAATAATTCTAATTCTTCTTTGATTTCACAGCTTTTTGGATATTTAAAGATAGTTATCATCCCTTCTGAAACTATCTGCTATTTCTTCAACCAGTTATCACATAAGAAGCTTCCTAGTTCCCTTGCCCTTCTGGTTGCACTCTTTGGTTGGTTCTCCAGGTTACTGATACTCTTTTTGCCATGTGTTGCTGAGAACTCAACATATATCCTACATGAGGCCTGACCAGGAAGAATGTGTGATCACAGCTACTTTGTGATTTTGGGCAAGTCATTTCCACTCTTTGGATATTGGTTTTCTTCTCTGTGAAATGAGAGGGTTGGAGTAGATGATCTCTAAGGTCCTTTCCAGCTCCAAGTTCTGTGATCTTATGATCAGGGCACTATGAACTAGAGAAACATGCAGACATTTGCCCCTTTGAAGTCTAGTTTAAATGGTACCCCTGCCACAAAACTATTTCTGATCTTCCTTGCTGGACATAATGTTTCCCTCTTCAAATTTTTCAAAGCACTTTTATCTGGATCTTACCTTTGAAATGATGACATTCTGCTGTCCTATGATGGCTATCTTTATACATCTCTTACCTTCCCTATCAGAATTTAAGCTTCTTGAGGGCAAGGGTCTAGGCCTTATTTCATCTATATCTTCTCAGTGACTGGTATGGTATTGAGGAGACAATAATCTCTTAACAAATTATTAGATGTTTTTTACAAAATCTTACGTCAGTGCTTCATCATGACATGGAGGTAACATTGGATTCTTGAAATCTGCTTGGAACTGGAAATTTTTGTAGATTCTACCATGCTGAAAAGTTTTCCAGTGCAATTCTGTTACTGACAGACTGTCTGATTTTTTTGAGATCACTCTAGGTGGGTACAGACAGGGACATCACCACTGTTGCATTCAGTAATGCATTCTTTGGCCATGACAACACAAGAAAAGAAAGATGTTTTAATTGACTCATAGTACTATGTAGTGGCACTATGCAGCAGACAGCTGGGTGGCGCAATGGATAGAATGCTAGGTCTGGAAGGCTCATCTTCATGAATTCAAATCTGGCCTCAGATGCTTCTTAGCTGGTGATCCTGGGTAAGTCATTCAACCATGTTTACCTCAGTTCCTCATCTATAAAATTAACTAGAGAAGGGAATGGGAAACCACTCCATTATCTTTGCCAATAAAACCCCAAATAGGGTCATGAAGAACTGGATATGACTGAAACAATTGCCCCTTTAAGCTTTTGTGGTACTGGGGACTGAGTGGTAGAAAAGGGAGCCCAAGGTATGCTTTTTTAAAGTCATGTGTGAGCATAAATTTAACTGTTTCTTTAAGTGTCCAGTGATCAAAGAATTAATGAGGATCCTACTGAAGGAACTAAACAACATTCAGATTGATGTTCTCACCATAACTGAAACTAGAACAAATGAGGAGGTTGCAGGTAGATGGAAGCATGACTCATGGGTTCTCTGTGGAGCAAAAGTGGATAAAGGAGTTGGTAGAATGAGTTATTGGGTGACCAAAGGCAGAAAGAAACATTGGTTTATGGTTCATTTAGTCATGACTGGTGTAAGTAAAAAGATTACTGTGAACATAAGTGAAGCTCATGTGTCAATCAATATCCATTTCAGAGGATAAAGAAACAGAGAAATTCCATGAAGAATCTGACAAGATCCTTCAAACAATATCACATATACTTATTTCTTGGTATTCTGTTATTTCAGTGCTAAATTTAAGTACAGGGGTCAATAGTGAAAAATGTGTTAGAAAATATAGTTTAGGACTAAGAAATGAAAGAGGCCAAATGCCTTTAGATTTCATGGATACTTCACATCTATATAACATTGAATGTTTTCTTCAAGAAGATAGTCAGAAAATAATGGACATGAGAAATACTGAATAATATCATAAAAAATAAAATTGACCACATCTTAACAGACAAGAATCGCCTAGTTACTAAGTTGGAAGTAATTTTTGAATCATTTGTCTATGTGCAGCCATACTATTGATTGCTTAGAGTCAAAGTTGACTATACACCATATTTGAAGAAAGGATGAAGAAAAGAATATTCTGTGTGCTATTACAAGTCTGTATAAATTAATTTAAATAAATAGCTGACTGAAAAATGGGAAATGGATACAAGTAAAAATATTGATTTCAATGATCACCATTCTTAGACAAGTTTAACTAATGTAAAACAGATATCACAATGTGGATACTTCAAAGGCCTATAAACCAAGCACTTGATCTCCTTGCAAGGACATGGCTGTGTCTGGTGACACTTTCATATATTTGTACAGAATCTTAGCATCAGACAAAACCCTGCATATCTTCTGAAAGCATGAGTCCTCTCTGTAGCATCCATAATGGGTGAGGAAGCCACCATCTCATGAGAATGTGGCCCGTTCCACTTTTGGACAGCTCTAATTATTAAGAAATTCTTTCTTGTATTGAGCTAAAATTTATGGCCTTGTATTTCTACCCACTGATACTAATTCTGCTTTCCTGGGACAAGAACAATTAAGTTCAATGATTCTTTCAGCCAGCACTAGTCTTATACTCTGAAGACCTGGATTCATGTCCCACCTCTGCTGCTACTTAAATGTGTGAGTGTGGACAAGAGTCTTTGAGTCTCAGTTCTCTCATTTGTGAAATGAAGATAATAGTATTTTCAGAATCAACTTCATAGGTTTCCATGGACATAATGTTTTATAAAACTAAGCACTAGTCACTAGTATGCATGGTGGTGCGTGCCTATATTCCCTACTGCAGAATTACTTGAGTTTGGGAGTTCTGAATTACAGTAGGGCTAAAGCAGACTGGACTCTGCACTTAGTTCTTCAACAATAGGATGGGACCCCAAAAGCCCAACTTGGAAAAAACAGAGCACTTTAAAGCTTTGAAGTCAATCAATACTGGGACTAGGCCCATGAATGGCAGCTGTACTTCCAGCCTGGAAAGATAGGGAGATCTAGTCTCAAAAAAACTAACACACACACACACACACACACACACACACACACACACATTGCTGAAAGTGCTATAGGAATGTGATTAGTCATTGTTACTTTTATTATTTCCAATGTTGGCCTTTTAAGTGTTTGAAAATAGTGATCATGTCTCCCTTTCTTTTTTATAGGAAGCAGTAAATTAGGTGCAAACTGGGGAATATGGATTAAATGGAATTTACCACTCCCTCTTTGTTCAGAAAAGGCTCTTAAAGCCATTTACACTACAGCAGAGGTTCCCAGACTTATTTGGACTACCCTCCCCTTTGAAAAAAATTACTCAGCACCCCCTGGAAATCTACTTTCTTTAACCCTTTAGCAGTTTTTAAAAAATTTGCATCATTTCAAAAATATATAAAATATATTTTTAAAATTATGCATCTTAAATTTAACAATTTATTATAAATTTGTGGGTTTTTTCCCTGCATTGAAATTTTGATGACACATTACTGCATCAGTATGTCTATATATATATATATATATGTATATATATATATATATATATGATACTATATATATATATATATGATACTATCATATTGTAAATAAGTCATTATACCCACATATTTCTGCCAATGCATGCTGGACTTCATGATAATGTGTGACACGCTCTCCTGCCAACACTTGCTTGTTAAGACCTGCTTTACTTGACCACTGATGTGTTACAACTTGCATTTTGTGTGTTTATTTGGAAAATAATGTAATCACTATGACTTTAACCATAGTGGGGAACATTTTTTCTGTGAAGTTTAGATTCAGTTAAAGGGCCTAGATGGCCACATGTGGCCTTGAGGTCATAGGTTCCCCATACCTGAAACTCTTTTACACAACAGATGAAACATATATAAATGATTTTTCAAATTTTTCTTATCTGTTCTTCTTTCCTTGTGCTTCCACTGTCTCCTTATTTTTATTCAAAATAACCTCAGCATCTGAGGTTACTACCACCCACCCCTTGTTCCAGCACCCACCAAGGGGCGGTGTTGCCCACTTGGAGAACCTCTGAACTAGGGCAAAGGTCTTCAACCTTTACTATGACATGGACCCCTTTGGCAATTGGATGAATGAAGCCCATAGGCTCTTTCTTACAATAATGTTTTTTTTTGTTTATATTCATAATAGCAGGAAATGCTAAATTTCTACTAGAAGTTAATGAAAATAAAGATTTAATTTTTTCCCCATCCAAATTCTTGGATTCCTGTACCTGAGCTTAAGAAACCTTGATCTAGAAGATGTAGTATAGCTAAACATGCACATGTAGACAGACACATATGGCTGTACTTCCTGTCCTATCTTCACCTACTGTCATTTCTACTCCTCAAATCTGAAATATTTTTAATAATTGGTTGGCAGCTGACGTATAGCAAGGTTAACAGCTACCCTTAGAGGATTTCCGGTTTTAGGTATCATACGGGGGGGGGGGGGGGGGGGGAACATCAGAGGGTTGTGAGGATAGGGGTCATCTCATCCCCAGAAGGAGTCAGTCTTTCTGATCCAAGACAACTCTGAATAACCTGAAGACAGATTCCCAGAGAAACTGGAGAACTAGGCTTGGTCCGTCTTTTTTAAAAATTAAATTTAATTTTTTAGGCAGGAATAGAAGGCTTATTAAGTTAAGAATCTGTTCCTGACCAACCTTTCCTTCTACAGATGCATGGAGCTTGGATAGCAGTGATTCAGAGACTTTTTTTTCCTTTTCTAACAGAAACAAGGAAGTCAGCTGGGTGGAAACAATGTCCTTAGCAATTCTTCTTTCCTGTTTGATGTTTTTCCAATCCACAGAATCCTGCAAAACCCATTGCCAGGTTAGTAAAAGGCTGAGAGGAGAAGAGAGAATGAGAAATACATGACAGAATGGAAAGAGCCTGAGATTCATAGTTAAAAGATTTGGGTTCTTTTAGGTTCTTTTAGGTGGTGTGATGGAACCTGATGGACAGCTCCTGAGAGCTGTTAAATTTTCAGTGTATTTACAACTTGGAAATAGGCAAATGTTACAAATAGAGGCTTGATGTTTTGTTTATTGTGTAGACAAAAGAAAACTATAGAGAAAATGTTAATGTAGATTAAACTAAAAAAAAATGTACACTTTTTTTTGGGGGGGGAGAAGGAGACCTGGTTGTTAAACATTTACTAGTGCACTACTATTTCTATTTCTATCTAGGAGTGTTGGACATGGAATCAGGAAGACCCTGGTTGGAAAGCACTAACTAGCTATGTGGCCCTAGGCAATTCACTTAACTGTTCATTGTCTCAGTTTCCTCATCTATAAAATGGTGATAATTATAGCCAGGATTATTGTGGGAGTCAAATGAGATAACAGGTGCAAAGTACTTTACAGATCTTAAAGTTTCCTATGAAGACTCACTATTTGTCTCTACCCGTTAATAGCTCTGTGATCTTGAATGAGCCACTATACTACCCTGAGCCTCAAGATCCACCCTTAGAACCTATCAGCTGAAACCTCAGGTAGTTGATGTGGGGGATAATAATTATATTTCTGTTACCTAACTCTCAGGTTGTTGTGAGATTCAAATGTGTATGAAATTGTTTTATTACTATAAAGCACTTGCTTAGATTCAAAGACTTAGATTCAAAGATTCAAAATTTGTAAAGCATTTAGCACAGTGCCTGATATATGGTATATATAGTATCATATATTTTAATAAATATTTGTTCATTTCCCTCCTCTTACCTCTCCCATCCTCCCAATCCCCCAAACAATCAAATTTTTATTAAATTAAATCTAAGTTTTTGCATCCATGGCTAGTTTTCAGTTCTCTCTGTACACTAGGAAAATCAGGGCAGATGAATGAAATCCACATGTTTCAAACAAATACCAGAAACAAAGGGAAATATTTAAATATATACATATGTATATACACACACACACACATATATATATATATATATATATATACACATATATGTGTATATGTATGTGTGTATACATATACATACCTAAGAGGTGTTTGCTTGGGGGAGGCACATCTCTACGCCTTTTTTTCCTCTGTCTTCTGATTGAGAAGCAATAAGCAGTCAAGCGATTAAAAGATGTAGAGGAAGGAGAAATTCGAAACACAGATGATTCACAAACTAGAACATGAATCTTTGGTTACTTGAGCGTTGACTATGTTTTTCCTCCTGGGAGTGAATTTTGAAACTCATAATTATCGTGACTTATGGAAGACAGAAAATGTACACAAAGAAGCCAGATTTTTATAGTTCTTTTTGTTTTATATCACATTTATTTCCCATGTATCTCTCCTTTCAGCTCCTCTATTCACAATCTGGGTTCTATTTTTGGTTGAGAGAGTACATTTTTTTCCTATTACTAGTCATTTTATTTCATTCTTTCCTGACCAGGCCTTTCATTAGGCAAATCAGGGATAATCACACCTTCTTTAACTATTCACAAGGGTGTTGGCAATCCAGTAGATAAAGTCAATAACTTACTGATAGCTGCTTCAGGAGTGAAAGGTGGGGGATTATTTAGTTACTATAACTTTTAAAAATAGAAATAATAAATTCTCATTTTGGTAACAGAGAACCAAACCACATTAGAAATAATAGTTACAGTAGTTTAGATCTGGGAAGGACTTTTCTAGCTCACCCAATTCAAATCTTTCATTGAAGGAAGTGACTTGCCTAAAGTCACCTAGTGGTAAAACTGGTTTTAGAGAGCAATTCCTCATGCTTTCCCCAGCAATTCTCTACTCACGGATTAGAACCCAGAGTCCTGGCCTCCAAACCATCTTTTTTTTTTTTGACGCACCATAGGAGTTCCTGACTTCTAGTGACTGTAGTATATATAGTCCCTGCTTCTACCCTTATTAACATTATCTTTCAGCCAACTGCACCTATGGTGGCCAATCCTGGTACAGAGGTTGGAGGACAGGTCAAATAATCTCTAAATACCTACATTAAGAAGGTAGAAATGTAGGAAGCTGTTTTCATAAAGAATTTTCAGATCTTGTTCCCAGGTTGATCTATTCTCTTTGTCTCCCATTAGAAGGGATTCTGGAAGCTACCCAGTTTCTCTCCCCCACCTGAAAGCAGCTCGGCTGGTTTAACAAGGTTTGAGAATCTGTTTTCTACAATAAACATCAGGCAGGAACTTTTGACTAATGCATAGATTGCAGAGGGAGAATGTAATGACCTCCTTCTAGTGCACTGTAGCAAACTAACATTCAGACTGGGCAAAAGTGTAGTATAAACCCCTTTCTTAAATGAGACGTTATTCCTTCTTCTTATGGTAAACAACATATTTCCTCCACCCACTGACAACTGAACCTGACTTATGCAATGTTATTTTACTGGGACCTGTTTAAATAAACCATCCCAGATACTAATTCAATTCCAAGTATAACTCAAGGTGTTGATTTTTGGGGTATGGTTCTTAACTACTGTTGCAGTAGCTGATCCTATTGAGATCCCATCTTCAACCATTTCCAGGCTTCCTTCTTGTTCTCCCAACATTCTTTTCTGCATCTAGACCAACAGCTCCTATAGAGGTTCAGTAAGCTGACACTTCAGAGGGCTTTGATGTTTTCTGAGCAAGCATCCATGTGGAGTCCAGAATTCTAGCTCTTTCTGGACCATTTATGTCCACAATAATTTCACCATTAAAATATTAGTAAGATAGATAAATAAATGGGACCTGAAACTAGCAACATGATGAGAGTGAATATGGCTATACTTATGCCCTCGTCTAATACCCTCTTAGGTCTAGGTAGATCTTGAATTTTATTTTGTTTGTTTTGGAAGACAGGGGTAGGTTTTAAGGGAAAGATAATATAATGAACTCCATCTTACAGATCACTGCAAATGATAACAAGTTCATGACTGCTAATTCTGGATGACTCTGCCAGAAAAAAATGAAAAGGGGGAGGGTAGCTCTTACTAGCCGTTGCTTTCAAGAAGGATCCTAGAACCCAGGTGTCTGCTACATTCGTGAGATGATCTAGATGTGCATGGGAGTGGGATAGGCTGAGGGTGGTGAAAAGTGGGGTGAGGATAACAGAATTTTAGCTTCTCAGGTCATGGACAGGAATGGTTAGGTTATAACTGCACTGATTTCAAATTTAATTTCATTTTTCAATTAAGAAAAAATATTTTCTTGCTCTCCTAACTCTCCTTACCTCCACTGGAAAAAGAGGAAAACAAAACCTTTGTAACAGGAGCAAATACACACACACACACGCACACACGCACATGAATACTCATACACACATCTATCTGATTCTGCATTCTGAGTTCATCACTTTTCTATTAGAAGGTGAGTAGATGCTTCATCATCAGTCCTTGGAATTGTGATTGGTCATTGAACTGATTGAAATTTGTAGATCTTTTGAATTGTTTTGTCTTGGCAATGATGTAATTATTGTATGAATTGTTTGCTTCGTTCTGCTCCACAGAACTCCACATCAGTTTGTTCCTGTTGACCCAGATTACTCTGAAATTGTGTCTTTTGCCATTTTTCATTAAATAATATTCTATTAAATTCATATACCACAAGAAAGAAGAAACAAACAAAAAAAAGAGAGCAAATGGTGTTCTTCATCTGCTTTCAGACTCCATAGTTCTTTCTCTGGATGTGAGCATTTTCTATGAGTCTTAGAGTTGTCTTAGATCCTTGCATCGCTGAGAAGGGTGAAGCCTATCAAAGTTAGTCATAGCATAATGTTGCTGTTACTGTGTACAATGTTCTCCTGGTTCTGTTCATTTCACTCAGCATCAGTTCATGTAAGTCTTTCTGAATTTTTACTGAAGTCCACCTGCTCATTATTTCTTATGGAACTATTGTATTCCATTATATTCATATACCACAATTTGTTCAGCCATGCCCTCATTGATGAGCATCCCCTCAATTTCCAATTCTTGGCTACCACAAAAAAGCTGCTATAAATATTTTTGTACATGTGTATTGTTTTCCCATTTTTATGATCTCTGTGAGATACAGACCTAGAAGTGGTATTGCTGTATTACACAGTTTTATAACCCTTTGGGCATAGTTACAAATTGTTCTCCAGAATAATTGGATCAATTCACAACTCCTCTAACAATGCATTAGTGTTCCAATTTTGCCACATCTTCTCCAACATTTATCATTTTCCTGTCTTGTCATGCTAACCAATCTGATAGGTGTTGTTTTGATTGGCATTTCTCTGATCAGTAGTGATTTAGAGCATTTTTCATATTACTATAGATAACTTTAATTTCTTCATCTTAAAACTGCCTGTTCATATTCTTTGACCATTTATCAATTGGGGATTGACTATCATAAATTCAACTCAGCTCTCTACATATTTTAGAAATTTTTTTACCAGAGACACTGGTTGTAAAAATTGTTTCCCAGTTTTCTGCTTCTCTTCTAGTCTTGTTACGTTGGCTTTGTAAAACAAAATAAGAACGTTTAAATTTGATGTAATCAAAATTATCCATTTTGCATTTCATAATGTTCCCAATCTCTTGTTTCATCATAAATTCTTCCCTTCTCCATAGATCTTACAGGTAAACTATTCCTTGCTCTCTTATTTTGGTTTTAGTGTCATCCTTTATGTCTAAATCTTGTAACCATTGTGACTTTATTTTGGTATATGGTATAAAATGCTGGTCTGAGCCTAGCTTCTGTCATATTATTTTCCAGTTTTCCCAGCAGTTTTTGTTAAATAGTGAGTTCTTATCCCAGAACTGGGAGTCTTTGAGTTTATCGAACAGTCGATTACTACAGTCATTGACTACTGTGTCTTGTGCAGCTAAACTATTCCACTGATTCACCACTCTATTTCTTAGTCAGTACCAAATAGTTTTGATGATTGGTGCTTTATAATACAATTTAAGATACTGTATGGCTAGATCACCTTCCTTAGCATTTCTTTTCATTAATTCACTGGATATTCTGGACATTTTGTTCTTTCAGATGAATTTTGTTATTATTTTTTCTAATTATGTAAAATAATTTTGATAGTTTGATTGGTATGGCACTGAATTAGTAAATTAATATAGATAAAATTGTCCTTTTTATTATATTAGTTTGGTCTACCCATGAGCAACAAATATTTTTCCAATTATTTAGATCTGACTTTATTTTGTGTGAAAAGTGTTTTGTAACTTTGTTCATGTAGTTCCAGCGTATGTCTTGATGTGGAAACTCCCAAATATTTTATAATTTCTGCAGGGACTTAAAATAGAATTTCTCTTTCTATCTCTTGCTGTTGGGCTTTGTTTAGTAATATATAGAAATGCCAATTATTTACATGAGCTTATTTTATATCCTGCAACTTTGCTAAAGTTGTCAATTATTTCAAGGAGTTTTTTACTTGATTCTTTAGGATTCTCTACGTATACCATATCATCTGCAAGGAAAGATAACTTTGTTTCTTCTTTGCCTATTCTACTTCCTTTAATTTGTTTTTCTCTCTTACTGCTAAAGTTAACATTTCTAATACAATATTGAATAACAGTGGTCTGAAAATGGAAATCCTTGGTTTACTCTGACTTTATTGGAAATGCTTCTAGTGTATCCCCATTACATATAATGCTTCCTGAGGGTTTTAGATAGAAACTACTTATCATTTTAAGGGAGATTCTATTCCTATGCTCTCCAGTGTTTTCAATAAAAATGGGTGTTGTATTTTGTCAAATGCTTTTTCAACATCTATTGAGGAAATCATATAATTTCTAGTAGTTTTGTTGTTGATATAGTTAACTCTGCTGATAGTTTTCCTAATATTAAACTATCCCTGCATTCCTGGTATAAATCCTGCATGGTCGTAGTGTATTATCCTTGATATAAGTAACTCTAATCTTTTTGCTAATAATTCATTTAAAATTTTTGTGTCTATATTCATTAGGGAAATTGATCTATAATTTCTTTCTCTCTTTTGGCTCTTCCTGGTTTAGATATCAGCACCATGTATCCTAGAAAGAATTTGGTAGGACTCTTTTACCTATTTTTCTCAAATAATTTATATAGTATTAGAATTAGTTGTTTAACTTTTTGACAGAATTCGCTTGTAAATCCATCTGGCTCTGGAGTTTTTTTCTTAGGGAGTTCATTGATAGCTTGTTTAATTTCTTTTTCTGAAATAGGATTATTTAAGTGTTTTATTTTCTCTTCTGTTAATCTGGGCAATTTCTATTTTTGTAAATATTCATTCATTTCACTAAGATTGTGAAATTTATTGGCATATAATTGGGCAAAATAGCTCCTAATTATTGTTTCAATTTTCTCTTCATTGGTGTTGATTTCATCCTTTTTCATTTTTGATAGTGGTAATTGGTTTTCTTTTTAAAAAGATCAAATTAACTAAAGGCTTATCTATTGTATTTTTTCATTTTTCATTAGTTTTATTTATTAGTTCAGCAGTTTTCTTAATTTCAATTTTATTCATCTCTGCTTTGATTTTCAGAATTTCTAATTTTGTATTTAATTGGGGATTTTAATTTTTTTTCAGTTGCATACCTAATTCACTGATTTCCTCTTTCTCTATTTTATTCATGTAAGCATTGAGAGACATAAAATTTCCCCTAAGAAGTGCTTTCACTGAATCCCATAATATTTGTTATGTTGTCTCATTAGTGTCATTCTCTTGGATGAAGTTGTTGATTGCTGCTATGATTTGTTGTTGACCTACTCATTCTTTAGGATTAGATTAATTAATTTTTTCTCTTTCTTTCTATGGCCCTTTGTTATATATAATTTTATTGTGTCATGATCTGAGAAAAATGCATTTTATATTTCTGCCTTTCTGCATGGGATTGTGAGGCTTTTATGCCCTAATACATGATCAGTTTTTTTGTAGGTGCTATATACTGCCAAGAAAAAGGTCTATTCTTTTCTATCCCCATTCAGTTTTCTCCAGAGGTCTACCATATCTAACTTTTCTAAAATTGTATTCACCTCCTGAACTTCTTTCTTGCTTATTTTGTGTTTAGATTGATCCAGTTTTGAGAAGGAAAGGTTGGTATAGTTTGCTGTCTATTTCTTCTTATAGCTCACTAAACTTCTCCTTAAAGAATTTGTATGCTATGCCACTTGGTGTTTATGTATTTATTACTTCGTTGTCTATGCTACCTCTTAGCAGGATGTAGTTTCCTTCCTCATCTCTTTTAATTAGATCTATTTTTGCTTTTGCTTTGTCTGAGATCAGAATAGTTACGTCTGCTTTTTTTCTTCAGCTGAAGTATAATATATTCTACTCTAGCCTTTTACCTCAACTCCATGTATATCCCTCTGTTTCAAATGTATTTCTTGTAAACACTATATTACAGGATTGTGATTTTTAATACACTCTGCTATCTGCTTCCGTTTCATGGGAGAGTTCATTCCATTCACATTCACAGTTATGATTACTGTGTCTTTCTCTCCATCCTATTTCCTCCCCTTGTTTATTCTTTTCTCTCTCCTTTCTCCCTTTCCCTCCTCACTATTGTTTTGATTCTGACCACTGTCTCCGTCAGTATCTTCCTTCTATCAGCCTCTTTCCTTTTCTTTCCCTTTTGTCTTTCTAATTCCCTCCTTCTATCCACCCCTCCCTTTCCTTTCCCATTCCTTCCCACTTCCTATATGGCAAGTTAAGATTTCTATACCGAACTGAGTATGTTATTCCCTCTTTGAGCCAAATCCAATGACAGTAAGGTTCAAACAATGCTCATCTCCCTCCCTTCTTTACCTCTACTGTAATAGGTCTTTGCCCCTCTTCATGAGATGTAATTTCCTTTCCTCTTCTCCCAGTAAAATCCCTTCTCATCTCTTAAATTTTTTATCATCACATCAAAGTCAACTTATATCCATGCCCTCTATCTATGTATATCCCTTCTAAATGTTATAATAAAGAAACAGTTCTGAAGAGTTGCAAGTATCTTCTTCCTAGGTAGGGATGTAAACAGTTTTCCCTTATTGAATAATAATTTTTTTCCTGTTTACCTTTTATATGTCTCTCATGAGTCTTGTATTTGAATATCAAATTTTCTGTTGAGCTCGGGTCTTTTCATCAGGAAGGTTTTGAAATCCCTATTTCACTGAATGTCCACCTCCTCCCCTAAAGGTTATGCTCGGTTTTGCTGGGTAGTTGATCCTTGGTTGTAATCCAAGCTCTTTTGCCTTACGTATATCATATTCCAAGCCCTCTGATCTTTTAATGTAGAAGCTGCAAGGTCCTATGTAATCCTGACTGTAGTTCCATGATATTTAAATTGTTTCTTTCTGGATGCTTGTTATTTTATCCTTGGTCTGGTAATTCTGGAATTTGGATACAATATTCTTTGGTGTTTTCATTTTGAGATCTCATTTGGGAGATGATTGCTGGATTCTTTCAATGATTATTTTATCCTCTGTTTCTAGAACCTTAGGGCAGTTTTCCTTGCTGATTTCTTGAAATGTGTTGTCCAAGCTTTTTGGTTTTTTATCAAGGCTTTCAGGTAAACCAATAGTTATTAAGTTATCTCTCCTAGATCTATTTTTCAGGAGTGTTGTTTTTCCAATGGGCTATTTTATGTTTTCTTCCATTTTTGGATTTTGAATTTTGTTTGACTGATTCTTGTTACCTCATAGAGTCATTAGTCTCCATTTGTTCAATTCTAATTTTCAACAAGTTGTTTTCTTCAGTTAGCTTTTGTAGTTCCTTTTCCATTTGGCCAATTTCAATTTTGAAGGAGTTCTTCTCTTCAGTGAATTTTTGTGCCTACTATTCCATTTGGCCAATTCTACTTTTTAAGGAGTTTTTTTCTTCAGTGTACTTTTTTTTTCTCATTTAACTAATTGTATTTTTTTAGGAATTGTTTTCTATAGTCAATTTTTGTCCTTCCTTTTTCAAACTGTTGACTCTCTTGTATATCTCTCATTTTTTTCCCCAATTTTTCTTCTATCTCTCTTATTTGACATTTAAAATCCTTCTTGAGTTCTCCAAGAAGGCTTTTTAGGCTTGAGACCAGTTTATATTTCCCTTTAAGGTGTCAAATATAGGTATAGTGATAATGTTGTCCTTCTCTGAATTTATGTTTTGTTCTTCCTCATCCCCAAGAAAGAATCTATGTTCATTGTTTGTTTTTGCTTTGTTCCAATTTCCTGGCTTTTAAAATTGAACTCTCCTGCTGGAGCATAGGGGGCACTGTCCTACCCTATTGTTCTGGGGGCCAGGAGCTTGGTCACTTGGTCACTGACTTTGTGTTTTGGGGCCTCTGGTTCTGGCATCTGAAGTCTGTAGGTATCTGGCAGCTTACCTGGTGCTTGCCACTGACTTTCTGGGATGCCTCCTATCCTGCACTGCTTCCCTTCCACCAAAGCAATAGGGACCTTTCCCATCAATCTCCCAAGCCTCCTGGGCTAAAAGACTGTTACAACCCATCTTTCTTCTGGCTCTGTTGTTACAGTATTTTTCAAGGGATGATAATTTTCTGGGTTTCCAAGGTCAAGAAGGGAGAGTGAGAGCAACTTAATGTTTACTCCACCATCTTGGCTCCCAGAAGTCCTCTCATGAAATATCCCAGTTTTAACTCTAAGAATATGACAACAACCATATTCTGAAACAACCATATACCTAAAAATCTCCTCCAGCCACTGGTAGATCCTAATCATATATAAAGAAATTAGGATTCATTCATTCATTCAACAATAACAAACAATATTATTGATCTATTTTGTGGCTTTGCTGTCTGTCGTGGGCAGGAGATAAGGAAGCTGGAGGGGATGTGAGGAAAGATATTGTCCTCAAGAACATGTTTATATAATGGGGTTGGGATCTGACCTAGAGTTAAACCTCCAGTCGCCTTTTAAAATAATGTGATTTTTACTTGATCTCTGATTTCTTTTTTCTTTTAGGATGTCAATAAAGACAGGGTACCCATGACCAGCAGAACACAAGGTATGCTAACAGAAATTGTTAATTAATTGTCATGGCAGATAAAAAGTCCCTTTTACTGAGAGAATTGTAGTTGATGCCTCCTGGTTCATCCAAGTGCTACGAGTGACCACATAGATTTGAGTTACCCTCCAACATCCAAGGTCAGAATAGAGAGGAACGCTCAGGATTTCCTCTTGTGGAAGGGTCAATATCTAGCCAGGAGTGGGAAAAGAAAATGGGGAACTGGCAAGAAGGTTGAGGGCAAGGGAAGTCTTTTCTGTAGCATCTGCTCCTGCTTGGCCCTGACGTGTCTGGTGGACTCTGGGTGACAGGCAGGCTGGAGAAGGAATGAGCCTAGGTTTTTAAATTACAAGATGTTGGTGAGAAGTCTGGCTATGCTACTACCTATGTGACTTTAGAGAATCATTCTTTGTCTTTGGTCCTTAGTTTCCTCATCTATAAAATGAGAGATTCATCCGATGACGTTTCTTTGAGCTCCAAATGCTAAGATTTGGGGCATCCCCTCAGTCAGGATGAGGGATGTGCTAGAGTCAACTCATATCAGCTCATGAGAGCCAATTGTTGCATTTTTAGTATGAGTATTTATACCTTGGAAATCTCGAATAATACTAATCAGGGCTTCTATCATATTGTAGCTGATCTAGACTTAAGAAAGTGTTAGAGAAAATGTTACTAACATAGAATAAACTTAAAAGTGTGTCGTATATACATATTTTTGGGAGAGCTGGCAGATAAACATTTACCATGATGACACTGGTTAGAACTTTACTTCTGTGGCGTTCTTCTCAACCTACCTTTGCATTCTTCTACCTGTCCAAGCCATCGGTGTACCTAACAATGGCAGCAGAAAGTTTCTGGAAGTTCCATCCCTTTGAGTGCAGATCTGTACTTTACTGTGTTGCCTTGCTGTATCCTACACACTTTACTGGACATAATATCTAATGAGTACTAAGGGTGGTCATATCTTTGAATATGTATATGCAGAATTCTCTTTTATGGCTCTGGGCTGCTTCTTCCTCTTCTTCCTCCTCCTTTATTCATCTACTCTGCTTCAGGAGTCATTTCTTCATCATGAATAATCAGAGTCAAAATGAATGAAATACAACAGGTAAGAATTGTAACTCTATCTTTACAGCCCTATATAGAATACAACTAGAAGGGACCTTAGTTCCATCTCCCTATTTTAAAGACCCAGAAAAATGAAGTGTCTCCTCCAAGGTCATATAACTTGCGTGGCCAGTGGCAAAGTAGGTAGTGAGCTGGAACTGGAGTCAGGAAGGCCCGAGTTCAAATCTGGCCTCAGATACTTACTAGCTGCATGACCCTGGGCAAGTTACTTATCCTTTCTCTGCATCAGTTTCCTTACCTGTAAAAATGGGGATAACAATTGCTTCTGCCTTCTGGGTTGTTGTGAGGATCAACTGAGATAACAGTTGTAGAAGTGACAGGTAGGCACTGTTTGTAGTAGAGCTAGGACTAAATCTTTGGTCTCTATTTGATGATTTTCTTCTCTTTTCTTGTCCCCACAGATTGTCAAGTCCCTTGTATTGAAAATTCTCACTGCTCTCAGGCCTGTTCTTTAGGGATGGAGGGGAACATAGGGTTTTTATGCAGGAATAAAGCATGGCGGAAATCCACAGATACTTGCAGAACACTTAATGTCCTCACCATATTTGAGGTAATATTTTTGCTCTTGTTGAATAGTTTTTTTTCCTTTAATTCCAGGTTGGCTGAGAAGAGTATAATCCCCAAATGAGTTACATGGTATTGTCTGAATAAGAGGGAAAGGGCCAGAATGGCATTGACTCATAATACCTGAGATTAGTCTTTGTCTTTTCACATAGTTTACCTGGTCAATAATTCAGGGCTAAGACACAAAAGTCCTTAACTTTTCAGATAAAAAATAATTTTTCCTTCTCCATGTAACTTAAATTTTGTGGAGGTGAACCAGTGATAGAATAATAGGCCTGGAAAGGGCCTATATCTATTCTTCTATTTCTCCAGAAAGATACATGTATTGTTTTTGCAGTAAATGACAGTCTGGCCTTTGAATGGACTATAGGGAAAGAATCTGTTTCCACACAAAGCAAAATACAGCTTAATACTCCACTAAGACTTTTGAGACACCCTGTATTTCCACCAACCTTCCTTATAAGTACCATAAACTCAAATTTTAATTATTTTCTCTTTTCTCATTTCATCTACCTCTTTCCCACAACGGTTTTACCTAGTTCTGTTGAATGTCTGTCTCTGGCCCCTAGGGAGAAGATGAAGTTTAGTTTGTCAGTGATTAAGGTCCAACAGGTCATAAGGTCTATTCGACTTTCTTAAGGGGGAAGGTTAGGATGTAAACCTTGATCAGAAAGACTCAACAGAAAGCTTTGCCAGGTCAAGAAGAATTCATAGGGTAGCCAACCAAATCTAGTATTGAAATAAGGAGTTTGTAGGGGTGGTCCAAAGTTGGGAATGACTGCACAGAGTTAGGCAGAACACACTACAAAGAAGATCAGGAAGGAATGGCAGGAAATGGTTGCCTCACCCATCTTCTTCACTAAAATGCTGTTCTATTTTGGTTATATGATAACCACATCCCCAAGGTGCATGCGGTGGATAGAGTGCTCTTGGGGGATCTCAGTCCAACTACAGCCTCAGATCCTTAGTAGTAGTGTGACTTCTGTCTGCCTCAATCTCCTATACTATAAAATGATGATACTGAGAGTGCCTAACTCTCAGAGTTGTGAGGATCATATGAGATAGTATTAAACTCTTAGCGCAGTGCTTGGCACATTTGTTCTTGTTTAGTTGTTCCATTGTGTCCGACTCTTTGTGACCCCATGGTCATGCCAGTACTGTCTAGGAGGCTTTCTTGGTAAAGATACTAGAGTGTTTTGCCATTTCTTTCCCCAGTGGACTAAGGTAAATAGAAGTTAATTGACTTGTTCAGGGTCTTAAGTATCTGATTCCAGATTTGAACTCAGGTCTTGCTGACTCCAAGCCCAGTGCTCTATCTACAGAGCACCTAGCTGCCTCCACTTGTCACATAGTAGGCACCTCATAATTATTTGTTCCCTTTTCTTTCCCATCCCTTCCTTGCTTGCTTATACTTTGTTTGCTGTGGTCTTGGTCAAATTCCTCTCCTAATTGTTGCAATAAGATCATACACCTTCTTTCAGGTACATGTTCTAATGGCCCTAGAAGTAGGAGACATGAATTTGAATGCCTCTCAGAAATCAATGAGATAATGTATATAGAGTGCTTTGAAGACTTTTGCCATAAAAATGTCAGTGATTATTATTATCTCATTTATTTCATCTTTTTCAATGGAGTTCAGATAGAAATGGGCTTATCCCAAGTAATGCTGATCTTTTATATTTCATGTTCTGTGGGCAATTGTGCGGTAGATAAAATGATTTTTTGCAATTGATTAAAAGTTTGGGGATGTAAATCCATCTTCAGTATGCTCATTGAAATCACCTTTGGGAGGATTTGAGTGGCAGAAAGGATGAAAAGGATAACATATGCTTCCTGTTTCCACATGGTTTTGATTATTTTTCTGGTAGAAGAATTTTAAAAGCTTTTCATTCAGTGTCATTTGGAGATTGTGAGCATTTGGTATAGCAACACCTATTCAGAAGATTGCTTTACATTTTTATGGGTCTCCATTTTATGTAGCCTCTAAAGAATAAAAAATGAATAGCTTGAATGAATGTTGAAAAGGCAGCACATAATTTGAGGAATTTCAAAGATCAGAAATAAAAAATATTACCAGGGAAAAGAACAAGAAGAGAAAATGAGCTGATTACATATAGAAGGTGGTATAGGTGGACACCCTGAGTGTTACATTGGTAATTTTGAAATACCTGGAGAAAATGTAGAAGGCTTCCAGCATGTTGGGTATTTTCCCTGTAGCATGTTTATGGCACAATATACAGATGAGTTGCACAGTTGTACAGATGAGTATGCATGAGTTGGTTGTCTGGGACCATTGTTGTAACTGGACCTCACTGGAAGGACCTTCCAAACTTATGAGATCACAAGTGCTTTTGCATATTTCAGTTCTGTCCTGTAGATTGTAGACAATAGTTATTTTTCTTTCTGTGATAATCCTCTAGTTTTGTTATTGTTTAGTTGTTTCAGTCGAGTACAACTCTTTGTGACCTCATTGGGGTTTTCTTAAGCAAAGATACTGGAGTGGTTTGCCATTTCCTTCTCTAGTGGATTAAAGCAAAGAGAGGTTAAGTGGCTTGGTCAGGGTCATATGACTGCTAAGTGTCTGAGGCCAGATTTGAACTCAGGTCTTTTTGATTCCAGGCCCAACACTATCCACTGAGCCACTTAGCTGTCTCCAAGAATTGCCCTGTACTCATGAGAGGCTTTCTTAGGATTACATACCAAATGACATAAACTGTGAAAGTTTCTTTGAAATTTCAGGTACTATAAGTTTTGTTGTTGTTGTGAAGTTGTGTCTACTTTATGAACTAACTGCCTTCATATACCAAATAAATATGAATAAATTTCATGGGAGAGAAGGTACTAGGATGTAGAAGGATAAGAAAGGGTCTTACCTAGGAAGTATTTTAGTGAAATTTTGAAAGAAAAAAGGGAGGAAAGGATGCATTGTAGGCATGGAGAACAATGTGCACAAAGACAGAGAGGTGGGAAATATAACTATTATAGGAGAGAAACAAAAAGGAGAGTCCGGCTAGACCAAAGAGTGCAGGAAGGGGAGTAATGTATCAGGCTGTAGAGGTAGGTGGAGCCAGATTGTGAAGGGTTGTGAATGTCAAATAAGGAGTTTGTATTTGATTCCAGATGTTATAAGGAGGTACTAGAGTTTATTGAATAGGAATATGAATTGATCAGACATGTGCTTTTAAGAATATAACTGTGGTAACCATGTGGATGGAGAAGGAAATGGAAAACTCCTCCATACCTCCAGTATCTTTACTAGCTGTGTGACCCTGGGCAAAACACTTAACCCTTTTTGCCTCATTTTCTTCATCTGTCAAATGAGCTGCAGAAGGAAATAGTAAACCACTCTGGTATCTGCCAAGAAAATCCCAAGCAGGATCACAAAGAGTAGGATAGGACTGAACAACAATTGTGTGGAACATGGGTTGGACAGGGAACAGATGAGGTTTGGAGATGAAATAGTATACAAAGGGAATAGTTTAGCCTCTAGATGATGACAGTCTGAACCACAAGTGGGGGCTCTGTAAGTAGCAAGAAGGACAAAAAACAATGTGGAAATAGAATTGATTACATTTGACAATTGATTGGTTATGTGGGACAAACAAGAGGAAGGAATCAAGGATGACTCCTAGGCTGTGCTCTTGACAGGAAAAGGGAGTCCAAGGAGAAGGAGGAGTTTTGGATTTTTTGGGATGGTGTGTGGAGAAGCAATAACTGCTTATATATTGGATAGATATTGTACACTGACACAATTTAGGTTCAGAATTGAAGAAGAAGAGGAAAGTGGACTGGATTACTTTTGGAAAACTGTAATACTTTCAATGATCCCAATATTTTCCTGGAGACAAAGATCTATTTTTTAAAATAACTATTACTCCAGTGGCGCTGTATGTCTATGAGGCATAGGATACTACAGTCTTTGAAAATAAAAGACCTAACAAAGGGCACTGGAGAAGTTTAAGGAAGAAGTGAATAGACTACAACCTATTACCAACTGAGAACTGTGCAAGAGACATGTGCATAAAGGAAGTTATCAGAGATACATGGCCACTCATGGGTGGGCCATCCAAAAGTGAGGAATTACCAAGAGACAGGTTCTGTGCTGTATTCATGTTTCACATAAAGTCAAGGGAAGTACAGGAAGACCCCTAGTGAGTGGGATGGGCTGAAAAGAAGAGGTGGGAAATTGTTGCACAGGATGAGAAGTCATGGATGGGTTGTGGTCTGTATAAACAGTTGGAATACATATCTGATAATTGTAGGAACAATAGCTAGTATTTATAAAGCACCTACTATGTGCCAGAGACTTTACAAATATTATCTCATCTGATCCTCATAACAACCTTGGAAAGTAGTTGGAAGGAAATAGTTATGGTTGAGGAAACTGAGGCAGACAGGTTCATTGACTTGCCCAAGGTTCCACAGTATCTGAGGACAGATTTGAACTCAGGTCTTCCTGACTCTAGACCCAGCATGCTATTCTTTGTGCTACCTAACTGCCTGTAGATGAGATCACAGAAAAAAGAAATAATAAGAAATTTCATTAGCTATCTCATTTTTTTTTTTTACCAGATTTGTGATTTTATTTTATGTAGAGAACTCCCCGTGAGGAGGCTCCCTTTGACCAACAGAGGTTGGCAACTCCTCCACAATTTGTAGTCTTAGAGAGTCTCATGGTTTATCGAGAGACTGTGACTCATTTAGGGTCAGCTAGTATGTGTTAAAGGTGGAACTTGAAATCTAGATCTTTCTGATTCTGAGGTTGGGGTCTCTCTACGCTATGGTGGGCTGCCTTTTGCTTCTTAATACTACAAAGAAAATCCGTCATAAAACTTAAAACACTACACAAATGTTAGGGTCTGTCATGGGCAAAATTGCAAAGTAGAAAACCCTTGGCTTGTGAATCTTCTCACTCCCACTCCTTTCCCAACTTTCCCTATATATGTTAAGACCAGAAAACTGTAATATATACTGTTTTGAGGTCCTCTTAATAGTCAGGGAAAATAATCAATTTAAGTAACATATCCAGATTTTAATGACTTATCAGGTCAGTTATGCTTGAGATGGTTACATTTTGAAGTAGGAACCTTTGGAGAGACTAAGTTTAACACAAAAGGATTATTCCCTAAGGAATTTTTGGCACAGTGACTCCAGGGTTGGGAAGGCCTTTGGGGAGCCAGGAGTTCCAGTCACAGAAGGGAAGAATTTAAAATTGGATGGTGTCTTGGTCACTGTTTCATTCAACCCATATCAAAAAGGAATTCTCATTAACGTACATAACAAATAGTAATCTGGCCTCTGCTTAAAGACCTTCAATGAGATGTTCACTAGACGCTTCATATCAGTTGCTGAACTGGAATTCAGGAGACCTGGATATTAGTTTCAACTCTGCCATGATCTTGAAGCAATAGGTTAGATAAATACTTTTTCCTTTTGAGGCTTCAGTTTTACCATCTCTAAAATGAGGGTGAGGGCATAGATTATAGTATAGAGAACAGAATGTTAGATTAGAATCAAAGGGCCTGGATTCAAATCTTGGCAGTGTCACTTATTTCTCAACTTCTCTGGGCCTCAGTTTCTTTATCTCTCCAATGAAGGAGTTGAACTGGATGATCTCGAAGCTTCCTTCCAGATTCCAATTTATGCTTCCATCACTAGGTAATCTCCATGTACCCTCTGTAGCTTCCACATCTTTGAGTCTTTCCAGTGGAAGGTGTCAGATCAGCTAGGAAAGTCCTTGCCTACATGTAAAAATGGCCTTTTCTTCATGTAGAATCTAAATCTTTTCAAGTATGAGATTTATGAGAGCTGCTCCTTGTTCTGTCATGGTTGTTTTTCTCTCTGAATCTAAATCTTTTCAATTTTCATTTTTGGTTTCCCAAAGTATTTCCCTTTCTTATTCCTCTTTCTTGATGAACTGTGTATTTCAGGGTGGGCAGAATTTCTTTGCTTTATGAATAACGCTAATTCTTCGATTCTGAAGAAGTTAATGAGAAAGCTTTTATTAAGTGCTTACTATTGCTGGGCACTGTTCCAAATTCTGAGGATACAAATACAAAAGTGAGACTGTCATTGCCCTCAAGGATTAATCAATCAATCAATCAATACTGATTAAGTGACTACTATATCTCAGGCACTATGCTAAATGCTGCAGATACAAAAAGAGTCAAAAGACATAACCTTGCCTTTAGGGAACTTACAGTCTCATGGAGGGACAATATGCAAACAAATATATATGTGAAATAAGCTATATATATATATGTACATATGTACATATATATGTATACACACACACACACACACATACACACGATAAATAGGAAATACTTACCAGAGAGAAGGCATTGGAATTAAAGGCTGAGGAAGATTTCCTCTAGAAGGTAGGATTTGAGTTGAGACTTATAGGAAGCCAGGAAAGTCAGGATGAGGGAAGGAAAGCATTCCATATGTAGGGGATGGCCAGAGAGAATGTCTGGAGCTGAGAGGTGGAGTGTCTTGTTTGGGGAACAACCAGGAGGCCAGTGTCACTGGATCAAAGTGTACATGTCAGGCAGTAAGATGTAAGAAGAATGGCAAGGTGAGAAGGGGCCAGGTTATAAAGAGCTTTGAATACCAAGCAGAGGATTTTATATTTGGTCCTAGAGGCAATAGGGAGCCCCTGGAGTTTATTGAGTAGGGAGGATGACTTCATCAGATCTGCACTTTGGAAAAATCACGTTATTGGTTGATTGGAAGATGGATTGAAATGGGAAGAGAGCTGAGGCCTTCAGATCCACTAGCAGGCTGCTATAATAAATAGTCTAGGCATTAGGTGATGAGGGCCTGCACTAGAGGGGTAGTAGTGTCAGAAGACAGAAGGGAGCTTTGCAAAGATGGAATTGACCGGCCTTAACAACACATTGGCAATGAGAGGAGGTGGTGGTGATGAGAGGCAGTGAAAAAGCTAGGAACTTATATTCTAATGAGGGAGACTATGCATGTGGGCAATGGTGGCCAGGGAAGGGAGTTTTGGTACAGAGGTTCCCAAAGAGGGTGAAACCGCCTTCTGGCAGGTGCTGGAACCATTCCAGGAGGACAGTAGTAGTCTTGAGTGCAAGTGGGAGGCATTGAATAAAAATAAGGTGGTGGGGGAAGCGTAAGGAAAAAAAAGAATATTAAGAAAATTTTGAAAAGCCATTGGTACATGTTTTATCTGTTGTGTAATTGTGATGTTGTGTAATCATAGTAATTACATTATTTTCCAAATAAACACACAAAATGCAAGTTACAACTGATCAGTGGTCAAGTCTGAGGACAGTTCTTAATAAGCAAGTGTTGGCAAGTGAGCCTGTCCTGTATGTTTAGAAAGTCCGGCATATATTAACAGGAATATGTGCATAGAATGATTTGTTTATAATATAACACTATATAGTTACAAGATGCAATATTGCATCATCAAAATTTCAGTGCAGGAAAAATCCCCACAAATTAACAATAAATTATTATATTTAAGATGCATCATTTTTTGAAATGATGCAAATTTTAAAAAGACGTTAAATGGTTAAAGAAAGTAGATTTCCAGGGCGAGCCCTGAGTAATTTTATTTTTTGAAAAGGAGGTGGTAGGCCAAATAAGTTTGGAAAACTGTGATATAAGGATTCACAGGGATGGTGATTAGATAGGATCACTGATTGGGTTACTATTCTCAGCTCAAGACACTTCAGTAAAGGGTCCCCAGCATCAAATTAGTGTCCTAGTGTCCCAAACTCCCAATGCAGAACTGCATAAAACTGCCATTCAGAAGTCCATCTCTTTTTTCCTCCCTAGTATTCTTCTCAACCAGTTTCCCAACTGAACTCTCTTAGACCTCCAGTATTTCCTTTTGCTTATCTTAGTCTTTTCTTCAAGTAATCCAGCCTTTTAGTATGTCCCTGAAACAGTAGAAATGAAGCTGAAATGGCAACCGTAAGTAGGAGTGTTTTTTAAATTATCTAACCGTAAATACATGTGTTGTGCTTTTTCTCCTCTACCTATTTGTTAGGATGCATCAAAGGAAATCCCCAACACCTTTTCATTTTCACCTTCAGAAACAGGAAAACATGCAACAATTACAGATGTTTTGATGCAAAGATGTCCAAAGGATTTGTCTTGTGTACTTAAAGGCATTCAAAAGTCTCCCCAAATACCAGGAAACATTGAGATCATTGTGGAGCTGTTGAGTAATATTTCAAGAGCGTTGTCTAAAGATGTTGATGAAGTGAAGATACAGGTGAGTCACCGTGCATATATTCCGAAAGATTTGGATGTAGTACAGATGGAATGAGAGGCAACTGTGGGATAGAGGTGGGGAGAACTGACCATGTTATCTCTCATATCCCATATACAGTTATGATAATAATAACCAGTATTTATGTAGCACTTACTATATGCCGGGCACTATGCTAAGCCTCTATAATTATTATCTCATTTGATTCTCACAACAATCTTGGGAAGGAGGTGCTATTATTATCCCCATTTTATAATTGAGCAAACTGAGGCAAACAGAAGCCAGATGATTTGCAGGGTCCCACAGCTAGTAAGTGTCTGAGGCTAGTTTTGAACTCAGGTCTTCCAAACTCCGGGCCCATCACACTATCCAGTGTGCCATCTAGCTGTAGTTATAATCCCTCTGATACATATTCATTCACGGTTATATACAGCATGATTGATAGAGAATTGAACATTTCTAAAAATGTCTTATTCAGTAACTAGGTTATATATGTCCATGGTTGTTGCTGAATCATTTCAGTTGTGTCTGATTCTCTGTATCTCCATTTGGGGTTTTCTTGGCAAAGATGCTGGAAGGATTTGCCATTTCCTTCTCCAACTCATTTTATAGTTGAGGAAACTTAGGCAAATAGGATTAAGTGACTTGCTCAGGGTCACACAGTTAAGAAGTATCTGAGGCCAGACTTGAACTTAGGTTCTTCTGACTTTAAGGCTGGCACTCAATCCACTGTACCACCTAGCTGCCCATATAATCATGGAGAATGAACCAAATTGTGTAAATGACAGTGACACAAACTGAACACGTCTAAGATTATAGGAATAACTGTTTTGACTACATATTCACATGTAAAATTAACTATGTAACTTTGGGTAAGTCACTTAACTTCTTAACTCCTCAAACAACTGTATGACTTTCAGAGCAGGTGAAGATTGAAATTGGACTTCTGTATATAAATGAAATCAGAAATCCATTAAAAAAAAGGACCAAAATTACTTTCACCAAAGTGTATTCTCGATTCTGATCCCCACAAAAACACTTCTATACCCTGTTGGGAGAGAGTATTCCTCATGATAACTTGCTGAGGCTGATAAATACTTTCTATGAGCTGGGCAGCTAGGTGGTACTGTAGATAAAACACTAGCCCTGAAGTCAGGAGGACCTGAGTTCAAATCAGACCTCAGACACTTAACACTTACTATTTGTGTGACCTTGGGCAAATCACTTAACTCTGATTGCCTTGCTAAACAAACAAACAAAACAACCAAACAAAATCTTTCCATGTGCAAAGAATCAGAATTAAAGGGCCTTACGGTAGAAAGGGACCTCTTGCAAATCTGAAGACCATAGTTAGCAAAAGCCAAAGTTTGAAATCGAATGGGAATGATTTCTAGAATCATAGACTGAATTGAAAGGGTCTGTAGAGTTGTTCCCATTATATAGATTAGGAAACTGAGATCTAGAAAAGTTAGGGAATTTGCTTGAGCTCATACAACTAGTAAATGATAGATTACTTGAAGAAAGGTTGGTGGTAGTAAGGGTGTGGGAGTGAGGTACAGGAGAGAAGAGAGGTGAATAAAGAGGTAATATGATTTAACTTGTGGGCTCATGTTGAGATGGAGGGCCGTCCTGATGCATTTAATTAATGCTTGTTGACTGATGAAATGACTAGTTGATTTTTTTTTCTGTGATTTTAAGCAAGTGTGGCTTCCCTTTAAATATAAAGTGGTTCTAAGTAAAAGAACATTATTTCGGGGCCTCTATTCTTTGGAATCAGTGTCCCCAAGGTCTCTGTTTCCCAGCATGGTGATGTCTAGAGTCTTTTCTCCCATAGATTATCATGTACTGAGGTTCAAGTTTACTCCCTAAGGTATTTTTTTCAAACTGAATTTGTCATACTGAAAATTTTGTGGTCCTTGCCCCGGATGCCAGAATCACTAATTACAGTTCTGTATAGTTATATATTGCTTTAAGATTTTAAAAACACTTTCTCCAAAATAACCTTGTGAAAAAGGAAGTCCAAGTATAAATATTTCAATTTTACAGAAGAGGAAACTGAGGCTCCAAAAAGTGAGGCTGATCTCACACACACATAAATATATGTGTATGACAAGATGATTATATACATTTCAGGATGATGATACTATATGATAGTTAGTTAGTTACCTTACAGTTGTTCCCTTAAATTCAAGTCAATGCAGCAAGCAATTATTAAATTCCTCAATCAAGTCAGCCAGCATTTATTAAGAGCCTACTATATTCTAGGCTCTGTGTCAGGTGCTGGGGATACAAAAGTAAAAATGAAATACCTTTGTCATTGAGGAGCTTATATTTTATTTGTAGTGAAAATATGTGCACAGAGAAAATTAAAACCTATATATATACATATACAAATATATACATATACATATATACACATATATATGTGTGTATATATACATATATATATGTGTGTATATATATATATATATATATATCAAATGGCAATTGTATATGATTCTTCCTAGATCATCACGGTACAGTGGAAAGAAAGAGAGCTAGCTAACTTAAGAGTCAGAAGACCTGAATGTAAATGTAGCCTCTGTCAATTACTGCTTATATGATCTTAAGACACTTTATCAATTTCCTCATCTGTATAATGAGGGGGTTGTCTAGATAGTCTTTGAGGTCCACTTCAGCTTTCCATCTATGATCCTTGACCTGGATTCAAATCTTACCACTAACATTCATTATCTTTGGGATCTTTGATGAGTCTCTTATACTCCCTGGGCTTGAGTTTCTTTATTTGTTAAATGAGGCAGCTGGACTAGAAAACCTCTGAGATCCCCTACAGCTCTAAGCCTGCGATGCTATGAGTCTATAAAATAAATTAACCTGATCCTGTAAAATGAAGGCATTACCTAGATAACCTCAAAGGCCCCCTTCCGTTCCAAGGCTGTGATCCTATGATTTGCATCATTGTCCTGTAGATGGAGGTGGTGTATCGTGTGGATGGACTGCTGTATTTGAAGCCAGGAACATTTGGGTTAAAATCATGCCTGGGACACGTTAACTGTGTAATCATGGGAGAAGCATCATAGGCACAACAGCTAGCAATTATATGGTGCTTTAAGGTTTGCAAAATGCTTTAAAAATATTATCTCACTTCATCCTTACACAGCCCTGGGAGATAGGTGCTATTATTATCATCCTTATTTTACAGATGAGGAAATTTACAAAGTGATATATCCAGGGTCACACAGTGAGGAAATGTCTAACGCTGGATTTGAACTTAGGTTTTCCTGATCCTGGGTCCAGGGCTCTCTCTGCTGTGGCACCTAATTGTACCTAGCTGGTTCAGTGGGAAGAACACTGGCCTTGGAAAAACATGTAAAGAAAATATACATGTAAAGAATAAAATGCTGGACTTGGAAAAAGAAAGACTAGATTTTAATTTTGGCTCAAATACTTAACTAGTTTTGTGTGACTCTGAGCAAGTCACTTCTCTGGATTTCAATTTCCTCATCTATAAAATGGGTGTAATAACACTTGTAGTATTTTCCCAGGCTTGTTGTCAGGCTCAAATGAGGCAGTAGATGTAAGGTGTTTTGGGAACATTCAAGTGCTTTAGAAATATCCATTGTTAGTGTTTTCATCATTACCTTGCTAACATATAATGTTCTTTTTTAGAGTTACAGCATCATAGCAAATCATATCCTTGACAGCAGAAGCATCTCACACTGGGCCTTTGTCCCTGAGAGAAAGAGTAGCTCCATCTTGTTGCAGTCAACGATTTCATTTGTGAGGAACCTCTTGCTACACGAGCGGTCCCTTGACATCTCAGAAGAATTCATTCATATCATGGGCATAAGCGTAACAAAAGACAGCTCCCAAGAAAGTTTGAGTTTTTCTATGAAGGTGAATGACACTGAGAATGAAGTCACTGGGATGGTGCTTCTTCCCCAGAAAGAGCTGCAGCGGCTGCCCTTGCCTTCCCAAGCCATCAGCATTGCCTTCCCCACGCTAGGTGCCATCTTGGAAGCCAGCTTCTTTGAGAATGTCACTGTGAATGGGCTCATTCTGTCTGTCATCTTGCCCAAGGAGCTCCAAAGGATCTCGTTGGTTTTTGAGAAGATCACCAAATCTAAAGATGGTAGAACTCAGTGTGTTGGCTGGCATCCGACAGAGAATAAGTGGGATGAGCAAGCCTGTGAAATGGCCCTGGATGGCATAGACCAGACACTTTGTAGCTGTCAATCAAGCAAGAGATTTACTTCTTTCTCAATTCTCATGTCACCCCATGTCCCTGAGAGCCCAATTCTGCTTTACATCATGTATATTGGCCTGGGCATCTCCATTGGGAGTTTAATTCTTTGCCTGATCATTGAGGCCATGGTCTGGCACCAGGTAACGAAGACAGAGATCTCATACTTACGCCACATTTGCATTGCAAATGTTGCTGTCACACTTCTGATGGCGGATATGGGCTTTGTTGCGGCTTCCTTCTATAGCAATCTAGTGCAACACCATAAAGGCTGTGTGACAGTTACCTTTTTTATTCACTTCTTTTACCTTTCTGTTTTTTTCTGGATGTTTGTGATGGCACTCCTCATTCTTTATGGAATCATGATTGTTTTTCATACTATCCCAAAATCTATTGTAATGACTTCTGCCTTCTCAGTGGGATACGGGTGCCCATTGTTCATTGCTGTCATTACGGTTGCTGCCACTGAACCTGGCCGAGGTTATGTGCGACCTATGACCTGTTGGCTCAACTGGGATAATACTAAAGCCCTGCTTGCTTTTGTTGTCCCAGCCCTGACCATCGTAGTGGTGAACTTGATCACGGTAGGAATGGTCATAGTAAAGACTCAGCGACCTTCCATTGGCAGCCCCATAGCTCAAGAAATGGCCACCATAGTGAGAATAAGTAAAAATGTTGCCATCCTCACACCATTGCTGGGACTGACCTGGGGCTTTGGAATAGCCACAGTCATAGAAAAGAATTCCCTGGTATTCCACATCATCTTCTCCTTACTTAATGCTTTCCAGGTATGTATAAATTCTATTGACATATTTTAGTGGGGAGAGTGAGAAAGCACAGGAGAAGGAAGAAGTTACAGTGATGAGGAAAGAGGATTGGATTTTTAGTCAGAAGACTTGGGTTTAAATTTAAATTCTGATTCTGCCACTTTCTACATGTGTAACCTTGGGCCTCAGCTTCCTAATTTTAAGTTGATCATATGAACTTAAAACTTCTGACTAATTAAATTGTCCTAAGAAATTATAGGGAAGGAAGTTTGTGGGGTCAGATGGACTACTGGATAATTAATTTCTTAAAGTCCATTGAAGTATTGTAAAGGTAGAATTTTATGGTAATAGTAGTGCGGCAGTATCACAGCTTAGTCAATAGAATGCTGCGCTTAGAGTCAGGAAGAGTTGGGTTCTGATCCCATCCTTTTCCTTCCACGTATTTGGAAACTATGGGTATTTGATATAGTAACATATATTAAAAAATTATTCTTATACTTAATGGGTTGATATTATTATCATTAATTATTATTTTATTCTCATATTTTTATAGGGTACAGATAGAAACAATCCTGGGACAAGTTGTGGTTTTGCTTATAAAGGAATATATTATTCCTTTATATTCTGTGTTCTGTGGACTACTGGTGCACTCGTGGATAAAATTAATACTTTTTGTAGTTAAATGAAAATTTTAGAATTTAAGCTCATAGTCTTTAGAATTCACTGAAAGCATCACTGGTATAATTACGGTAGTAGATAGGAAGGTAGAGATGACATGCACCTCAGTTTTTCTCTACCTGAATTTCATTTCCTCCTCCAGATCTCCGAAAACTTTCCATTACATGTAGCTTATTGATTATAAATATTTGGGATGGTGACATGTAGTCAAATGTTGTTCTTAGGGTTTGATGAGTCAAACGTGTATCTGAGTAATTGTGGATAAGTTTGGTCTGTGATGTAATTCTGATTCTAGCCCAGTTGGGTAGAGCTTTAAATGATATTTTAAAGTTTGTATTTGAGGTATGACAAATAGGAAGCTTCTTGGAAAAGGTATATTGTAGAGAATAATAAAACTGATTACTAATATTTCTATAGCACTTTCAAATTTTCATTTTTTTTTTAATCTCTGTTCTAATCCCTCGGCTACTATTACATTTTCCCCCAAACTACCTTATCATTAACTGTTTTCTATTTATTTGTATTTATTCCTTTTATGTAGCTGCTTAGGAGCAAAAGATTGTTTTATTCATGGTCTTTGCATTCTTAATACCTAGAATGATAGTAACCACTTGCTGATCTATTGGTTCTTAAGCTCTGTGAAGCAAGTATTACAGGAATTATTATCCCCATTTTACAGATGAGGAAACTGAGTCAAGATTATATGGGTAAATATCTGGGGTAGGATTTAAACCCAAGTCTTTTGCCTTTTCAGGCAATGCGTCAGATCAGGACAGTATTGTACTCTTGACAGTAATTGGTGGCACTCCACTCAACCCTGATTATTATGGGCTTTAGAGTCAAATGTCTATTGTTAGTAATTTCCAGAATATCTGCAATACTCTAGCTGGAAGTGGGCATAACCTACTAAATCTCTATTTATATTCACTTTAATTTTTGATTCATGAAGCCAGAACCATATTGGAACTGTGGATTTCGTTTTTGTTTTGTTTGGAAGGGTGATTTCATTGGTTTAGGGAATCCTCATGTGGAAACTGTTCCTATTCATGGAGATCGATGATTCTCTTTTAACTGCTTGTCTTAGAGAGCTGCCTGATGTGTGTTTTAGTGACTTGCTCAAGATCACACAACTAGTATGTGTCCAAGGTCACACTTGAGTCAACGTCTTCTTGTCTCCCAGCCTGGCCTTGTATCTACTATGCCATATTGCCTCTCTTGTTTGTAGTTATCTATAATTATACCACTTAGATAATCTATATAAAGCATGGTATAAATGATAAATCACCATATAAATACAAGCTATCATCATCATCATCATCATCATCATCATCATCATCGTCATCATCATTGTTATCTCTTCAATATTTTTTAATTGGATAGCATTAATATAGAAATAGTCCTGAAACAATCCTACTGTTTTAATGTTCAGCAGTCTATTGCATGGGTGGATAAAATGATTCTTTTTGTAAATCAATAAGAGTCTTGGGGATACAATCTTATCATTTGTAGACCTTCTTAAAGCATCATCAGGACGATTCTAGTAGCAGATAGGTACACAGAAGCAGTTAGGTGGCTCATTGGGGAGAGTAAGGAGAGCTGACTTTAAATCTGGCCTCAGATTAGTTAAGTGGCCTGGGCAAGTCATTTAAACTCTGTCTGCTTCAGATTCCATAGAATGAGGATAATAATAGCACTTATCTCCCAAGGCTGTTGTGATGATCAAAGGAAATAATATTTAGAAAGTGCTTAGCATAGTGCCTGACAAAAAGAGCTTGATAGGAGCCAAGATGGCGGAGTAGAAACACACACATACGCTAGCTCCGAACCCATAGCCCAAAAGAGCTTGATAAATGCTTGTTTCCTCCCTCCCTCCCTCCCTTCCTTAAATGTCCTTCCTTCCTTCCTTCCTTCCTTCCTTCCTTCCTTCCTTCCTTCCTTCCTTCCTTCCTTCCTTCCTTCCTTCCTTCCTTCCTTCTTTCCTTCCTTTTCTTTCTTTCCCTCCTCCCTCCTTCCTTCCATTGATCCTTTCTTCCTTTGTCCTTCCTTCCTTTCAGTCAGGTGTGCTCTATATGTAGCTATGGGATGAGTGAGAAGGGAAAATCAGCATTTATACAGTCCCGACTATGTGTCAGGTACTGTGCCAAGCTATGGGCAGGACAAGAATAACATGTAACTTGTCTGATTCCCACGTGGCTTTAATTTCTTTTGTCAGTTCTCAAACTCAGGTCTTTGTTGACCCCATGTCCAACACTCTTTCAAACCTAGACCAGATTGGGACCAGGCAAGCTATTGTATTATTTCAGTATACCAGTTCTTTGCCTTTCTTTAAAAAAGACAGCTAAGAATACTTTAATCTCTAGCACATACCATTTTACTGTTTCAAAAATTTAATAATGATTCATTCAAGTGGGACTTTTGTTTTCCAAAACAAAAAAAATGGTGTTGAGTTGTTGTATTTATTGGTTTTTTTGTTTTGTTTTTATAAATACTTCTTTTCCTTTCCTCTTTCCAAGGGCTTCTTTATCTTAGTGTTTGGAACATTCCTGGATCAGAAGGTACTGTAGCTAATTTTTCTTTTGCTTTTTAAATTTATGACACTGACGGTCTATCCACTCATTTCAGTCATCCTTTTGTAAATATGCCCATGCTATCATATGTACAGTGATGATGAAGAAAAGCATAGCATAAAGCCCTTCTGTACTGTTAGAGTGGCTAAGTTAACCAGCATTCAGGACTTCTGGTGTAAATTTATATATGCATGTATATATATGTATATATGTATGTGTGTATGTATGTATGTATACACATATACATGTCCAAATGATTTTTTAAAAGCCTTTTTCTTCCCAATTTTACTTTTTCTGTTTACTGTTACCCTTTTAGGCACCCAGAGTAGAAGCCTCAGGGTCACCTTTCACTTATTCTTTCTCTTCATCCTCTATATTCACATAGTTCTGTTATGCTTCAAAAAATTTGTCATATCGGCTCTTCTTTTTTTCATCCTGACTGCCCAAACTCTAATGCATGACTTTACTATCTTTCATGCAAACTCTTTCACTAGCTTCCTAATGGTCTCTCTTCCTTCCAGACTTCCTCTCCTACATTCTAGTCTACACACAACTGTTATGTACAGACCTGATCATGTCACTCCTATGCCTTAAGAAAACTAAAACCCTCACTGCCTCTCCGTTGTTCACAGAATGTCCAGACTCTCTTGCCTGGCATTTTAGATTGTCCTTGGCCTCTTTTGCTAGTTTATCATTTAAATCATGTCTTCTAACCATAGGTGTTCCCCAGTGTTTTTCCTAGACTTTTTTCTTTCTGTATATTCTCTGGATAACCTTGTTAGCTTCCACGGATTTAACTATCATTTCTTTGCAGATACCATACACATAAATATATATATATGTATATATATATATACATATATATATAAAATATATACACACATATGCATATATACATAGATAATAATGTGTATGTATTAATATATCTGTCAATCTCTCTATCTACTTATCAGTCTCAGTCTTTTTCCTGAATTTCAGTCCTGCATCATCTACTGTCTATTGGGCAGTTCAAACTGGAAGTCCTACAGACATCTTAAACTCAGCAAAACTAAAATTGAAATCATCTTTCTACCCAAATTTCCTCTCCTAAACTACCCTATTTCTATGGAAGGCCCCATCATCATTCCAGTCTCCCAGGTCCATAACTGTGGCGTTATGTCTCACTCTGTCTAACCAATCAGTCATCAAATCTTGCCATTTCCACCTTTACAATATCTCTCCCTTGTGACCTCTTCTCTCCACTCACACAGCTGTCACTTTAGTTGAGGCCTTCATCACCTCTGACTTGGATTATTGTAATGGCCTCCTAATTGTGTTCCCTCCCTCAAGTTTCTAATACTGCAGTCCATCCTGTGTATAGTGAACAAAGATAATTTTTCCTTAAGCACAGATCTAATCATATCACTCCCCTACTTAATAAATTCCAGTGGCTTTCTACTATGAGGCTCCTCTGTTTAGCTTTTAAAGTTTTATCCAACTTGACCCCAGTCATTCTTTTCAGCCTCATTGGACACAATTTCTCTTCCTTTACTCTTGCTTCTAGTAGAGGTTGGACTAAATGACCTCTGAAAGTTCTTCTAGTGTGGAGATTCTGTCCTTTAGGAAAGGATGAGGTGATGCCAAAATGGTCTAAATTTCCTCCTTTATTAAGGAAATAAGACTTGAGCAGAACCCAGAAGGATGGATAAATTTGTATAAGAAGAAAGGTGCTGGGGTTGGTGGGCCATGGGAAGCAAGTGGAAAGATAAATCACCAGTATTGAACATCTGGAACTATAAGTGATCTCAGAGGCCCAGAGTTCCACTGCTTTTGCCTGACAGGCCAGGATGCCATTGTTTTCCAGGTCCTTTGTTACCTATCCCATAAAACAGGGACATTATCCCTGGTGTGGTTTTTCTAGTTTTCTTTTTCACATCGGTGCTGAACATGTTGGATAGGGTGCTTTAATGAATACCACCTGATGAACTGTGGGGAGGATGAACAGGTACTCTGTGCCTGTACCCCACAGGATTGAGGTACAACAAATACACAAGTAAGTAAATGCAAAATAGATGCCAAATAATTTAATGGAGAGAATACTAATGATTTTTTTTAAATTTACAGATAAGAGATGCCTTAAAGGTCAGAATGTCCTCTGTAAAATGGCTGTCGAGACTATCAGAGGTAGAAATCTCACCCTATTTAAATGTTTGTAACATTTAGATAGTTATCATTTCTTCAGTTTTAATCATGTTCAAGCAGGCCATTGAGTAAAAAAAAAGTTTCAAGAGGGATTTTGATGAGATATAAGAAATATAACATCCTAAGACATGAAAACTGGAAATATCTGGAAAATCTTCCATGTAAATTAAAAAAAAATAAGTAAAGGAGACATTACAAAGGAGAGACCAGTTGTGGGAGGGAAGGTATTTTGAGTTCTGGGACCTTTAAGTGCCCCTCACTCATAGAATTTGCATCCTTTCTAGAAAACAGCCAAGGTCAGGGACAGGAGGGAACACTTAAGTAAGCCACTTTTGTTATTTGTCAGCAGTTCTGATAATAAAGGGAGAGGGTTGTGAGAAAAAGCTAAAACCATGAGCTGGGGATTTCAGTTTTCTATGCCATTGCTGTTCTTAGTGATCACAGATAATTAAGATGATTAATTGTTCACAATTAATTTTTGCTTGAGTGATAATCTTGGGGACTCTAATTGTGCTTTCTTCTCAAATAGCATTTTTCTTCTAATTTGTCCCATCATCCCACCAAAGGGTCACACTAACTTGCCTACCACTGGAGGTGAGTACAAAAGAAGGACAGCCAAGTTGGCATATCTCCCATTAAAAATTTCTTTGAAAAGCTATATCATAAAGCCTGTTTTTAATTGTGTAAAAGGCATTTCCGTACTGAAAACATCTTCACTTAGTAGCAGCTGGAAATTCATATAAACTTCTAAGTCACCAGTATACACATTATACAAATCCCAAGGTGGGCACCCTAGAAGGTGCTCAAGAATTTTCCTAGTAGCCTAAGAATTAAACTAATTTCTTCCTTCCTTCCTTCCTTCCTTCCTTCCTTCCTTCCTTCCTTCCTTCCTTCCTTCCTTCCTTCCTTCCTTCCTTCCTTTCTTTTCTCCTTTCCTCCTTCCCTTCTTTCCTTCCTTCCTTTCTGGGGGAGGGGAGAAAAATGGCCATCTACTGAATTTTACTTTCTTTCTAGCCCCAAACCTCTCAGGACTGCAGCATTTGCTGGAAGTAGCCCAATTTAGCCATTCCATCTTCAGAACTTGAAGCTGTATCTATCTCATATAGAGTCAGAACTGGATAATGATGCCTTGTTCGATTGTTTTTTAGTTGTGTCTGATTCTTTGTGACCCCATTTGGGGTTTTCTTGGCAAGAATACTGGAATGGTGTGCCAAGTCCTTCCTTAGCTCATTTTACATATGAGGAAATGGAGGTAAACAGGGTTAAGTGACTTGCCCAGGATCACGTAAGTAGTAAGTGTCTGAAGCCATATTTGAACTCAGGGAGATGAGGCTTGCCAACTCCAAGCCTGGAACTCTATCCTCTACCAGCTACCTAGCTGCACCTAGATGGCAACTTAAATGCAATCTAGTCCAACCAGCTCATGCTACAGATGAGAAAATAGAGGCCCTTAGAGGCAAAATGATTTGCCCATGGTCGCACTGGCAAAGTGGCAGAGCTGCAACTTGAAGCTAGATTGTGTATCTGTTGGTGACATCTTTTTCCTGAATTATAAATCCATCCATGACAGCATATGTATGACACTTTGAAATCTGTAAAGCACATAAAGTCAATTATTGTTATAATCTCATTCTTCTCAGATGATGACCCTAGGATCTTAGCATCATACTTTTAGAACTGAAAAGGATTTTTAAAGGTCACCTTATCCTTTCATTTTGTAGATGAAAATGCCGAGACCTTAAGAAACAACCCTAAACAGACTCCTTTTGCATCAGTCAACCCATTGCTGGATGACTGGAGACTATACAAGCTCAGATGACTGTATTCCATCTGAGTGTGTAGCAACATCCAGTATTTGTGTTGGTTTGCAGATTTACTCTGCATTCTCTGTAACAAGCTTTGGCAGGAAAACCAACCATTGAGCTGTACTTCCACCAGACAGATGGAATACAGAAAATAATTGGTGAAAAGTATTAAGTGCAGGTTTCTAGATTTTTTATTGGAAGGCATTGATGGAAACTTCTCTTTGATGAAATGACAAAATATAATAGAGGGAAAACAGTTGGTATTTTCTTCTGTGGTCCTAGTTCAACTTCCAAGGCCCTTCATCAACTGAGTAACCAGAACAATGCTTATGGGACAAGAGTTGAATACAAAATTTGAAACTCCCATTGCTAGTGTCTTCCTTTGGTGATCACTTTCCATTTATGTTGTATATGTCTTGTATATACACAATTGTTTGCATGTTGTTTCTTCCAATGTGAGCTCCTTGAGAACAAAGATTGCATTTCTGAGGCTTAGCGCAATGCCTAGAACAAAGTAGGTACTTAATAAAAGCCTATGGATGATGATGATGATGATGATGATGATGATGATGATGATGATGACGACGACTTGGGTGATGGGATGACTTGCCCAAGGTCACACGGGAAGTGTCAGCATCAGGTCTGAAACATCAGGTCCTTAAGATTTCTATTGTGGCAGAAAGTCACAAAGCATAATCATACTGGTGATGCAGGGACTATGTTTTATCTGAACGTTGTGTCTCCCTTAGCATCTACCAAAGTGCTCTGAATATAGCAGGTGTGTAGTGTTATCTGAATGAATTTTGTTAATTTGTTTGACATGGAGTAGGATTATCACTGATACCAGCTAAATAGCACAGTGAATAGAGCGCCAGGCCTGGAGTTAGGAATACTCATCTTCCTGAGTTCAAATCTGGCTTTAGACACTCGGTAGTTAAGTGACCCTGGACAAGTTGCTTATTTCTGTTTGCCTTAGTTTTCTCATCTGTAAAATGAACTGGAGAAGGAAATGGCAAACCACTCCAGTATCTTGGCCAAGAACATCCAGAATGAAGTCAGGAAGAGTCAGACAAGACTGAAATGATTGAACAACAAAAGGTAATGATTGTAGTTTGATGGCTAAGTCCATACTGCCGTGTATAAGAACAAATCTTTGAGACAGTGAAGTCTCTGACTCAGAGTCAACCTGAGGGCTTGTATTCATTCTTTTGAAAGTCTGGTAGGTTCATAGGCATCACTAACCAACCTAGGACTTTTGACAAAGAAACTGCTACTTATGCAAAGAAGTTATGCTTTATTAGGGAAAGTCACTAATAAATTTGGAGAAAGGTGGTCTTTAGTAACAATGCTTTGCAAATAAAATTAACTAATTTCATCAGGCAACTCTCAAGGAGAGTGAAAATGAAAGGAAAGGAAGATTGTTAAAATAATTTGTCTGTTAGGATCCTGTGTCACCTTGGGCAAATTGTTTTGTCCCTCTGGGTCTCAGTTTCCTCAGCTATAAAATAAGAGAATTGAACTTTTAAAGTCCCTTCCAGTTCTAAATTTATGATACTACAATCCGATGGTTATCACTTGAGAGGAATCAAGAATTCAGGGTTCTAGTTGTCATGCCAATATTGTGCCTTCTCCTATAAAATGACGGGACTTGATTAATTAAATGTTAAAGGATCCAAATTAAAATGTTACTGGATCCCTGTATCCTCTACTGACTTTAAAAACCACAAATCAACATTACTTATGTTGTATTGTATTTTTTATTCATTTTATAAAAAATTTTCCAATAACATTTTAACTGGTTGGCACTGCAGGGGATGTTTTAGATACAGTTTGCCCCAATCTGGCCTTGAGTTTTATACCTATAGAGATGATCCTCAAGGTTCCTTATGAGTCTGACACCCTTAGACGCTATAACTCCTTAACTATTGATGGATGTGGTATTGGGTAGAGTATTTTATATTTTATTGCTTACAATTGACTACTTTGTTCATCTTTCCTAACAGGGCATCCTTACTTTTGGAGAAGATTCAAGAGAGGAAGCAGGCTTCTTTTAACCTTCTTTGCATTTGGGAATATGAATTCGCCTGGATTTTTTTGGGGGGAGAGCAGTGACTAGAGGGAGAGTCAGACTGCTGAGCACTGTCTCTGCCTCTGCTTCTCAGAGATGTTGAATGTTTCCTCCTCTAATCAATAGTCTCTATATCCAAAAGAAGTGCTGTCTTTTATACTGGGAAGGACGGTTATGGACAGTCTGAGACTGCACCCAGTTGTTTTGGATCTTTCTGTTCTGCAAAGAATCAGATTTGCCATCGTGGTCAGGCCCTGTGTGGGTCACACTTCACAGAATCTTGGAATGGAAAGGAGTTTTGTGGGGGGAAAATAAAGAGATACAGGCCAGATGATAGAAAACAGAGTCCCAGTTAGATAGTTCAATTAGACAGAGATCTGGTTGAATGATCAGACTCAAAAGTTAATGGTTCCATCTTGTCTCCAGTAGAGTGTCCCAGAGTTCTGCGCTTGTCTCCGCCATTTAAACATTTTCATCAATACTTTGGGAAAAGGGATAGATGGCATGCTTACTTAATTTTCAGATGACACTGAACTGGGAAGATTAACATACTTAGATAAGAAAAAAATATTGACAGACTAGAACATTGGGCTGAAACAGACAAATTGAATAAGGATATATGCAGAGGTGTGCTAGTAAATGTTTAACAACCAGTTCCCTGAAAAAAAAATGTGCACAGGTCACTTTTAATTTTAATTTTCATTATTAACATTTTCCTCATTACTTTCTTAAGTCTACATAATCAACACAACAGTAATACACTCTTATTTGTATCACTTCCTGATTTCTGAGACATAAATGCTCACAGTGAAAAGTTAACAATTGGTGCTCACAAACTGGTTTGAGCTGACTTTGCACACCCTTGGACAAAGTTTTACATTAGGGTTCAAGAAAAAGACTTCATAAGTATAAGGTGAGAAAGGCAGTGCTAGACAACAAGTCTGAAAAAGATCTCAGGGATTGGAGTGTGCTATGGTGACGGCATAGCTTACTGAGAGGAGCAAGTCTTATGCCTGGCCAGCAGGCTGCTCATCCTCCTATGGAGCTCGCCAGTAAGAGAATGAGGAGGGAGAGCAGGTCATGAAGCAACTCCGATTTATTCAAGCAAGCACTCTGATTATATAGTCTCTGCCAGCTAGCCCAGTGAACCATGGTAACACACATAAACAAACCCGAAGCTATAGTAATGAACACAAGCTGGAACTATAGTGACAAAAACAAACCAGGGGTGGGGCCATCCCTTCCAGCGCCATCTTGTTCACCCTTCCCTGCACCGGACTCAGTTTACCTGATGTCCATCAGTGTGGCGTCCTAGATGGTGTGGTGGTCAGCGCCCCTTACAGTAGTGGATTACAAGGTCAATGTGACTTCAAAGTGTGATGTATGCATCTGTAAAAAACTAATGTGAATTTGGGTTGCATTGAAAGGCCTGATTTCCGGTATTCATCCTGCTGTACTTTTAACTGGTTTATTGTGTTCAGTCCTGGGTGGCATATTTTAGGAAGTACAGTGATAAGCTGAAGGATATCCAGAATGGTGAAGGGCCTTGAATAAAGGTCCTTAAAGGATTATCTGAAGGAATTTGGAAACTTTAGCTTGAAGGGAAAAAAAAAGGTTGAGAGGGGGGCTTAACAGTAGTCTTCAAATATTTGGGAATCTGTTATGTGCAAGAGGGATCAAATTTGCTCTCTTTGGTTCCAGAAGAAAGAACTATGTATGTGTTCATCCTTCGTTGCTGAAGAAGACCATGCCATCAGAGAAATGATGACATGACTTGCACTTGACTTTGTTTTGAGTGAAGGAGGGCTGTGCAAGGTCACCATCCTCACTTCTCCTCCTGAGCCACCTGGGTCCAGTGACCAGAGATTCATCAGGATGACTGGAGATGTCCAGACTGTTGAGGGAAAGAACTATATTTATGAGTGGAAGATCTAAGAGGATAAGGAAGGAAATAAGAATTTATTAACCACTTACTATATCCTGGGTGGAGTCAGCTAGGTGGCTCAGTGAATAAAGCACTGGGCCTGAAGTCAGCAATACCTGTGTTCAAATCCAGCTTCAGATCCTTACTAGCTGTGTGACCCTTGGCAAGTCACTTAACCTCTCTTTGCTTTAATCCATTAGAGAGAGAAATGGCAAACCACTCCAGTATCTTTGTCAAGAAAACTTCATAGACAGTATTGGTGTGCTGTGGTGTATGGGGTCATGAAGGATAGGACATGACTGAACGAATGACAACATATGCAAGGCACTGTGCTAAATGCTTCACAGTATTCTCATTTGATGCTCACAGCAACTCCTGGAAGTAGGTGCTATTATTATCCCCACTTTACAGATGAAATAACTGAGGTAAATGGTTAAGTGACTTGCTCAGGGTCACATAGCTACTAAGAGTCTGAGGTCATATTTGGATTCAGATCTTCCTGATTCAAGTCCCCAAATTCTATCCAGAGTACCCACCTAGCTGCCTATGAGAAGGCGCTCACTAACTCACAAGGCAGCTCATTTTACATTACAGAGATTCTTTTGGGTCTTTATTCTCTCACCTAAAGTTATAGTTACACTTTTAGCTTTTTGTCATTGCTAATGTGATAAGAAGAGTATTGCTTTCTTCAGTCAAATTGTTCATGAAAATGTGAAAAAGGCCAATACCCCAATGGCTCTTCAGTAAAGAACGTTGTCTAGTTCGACCTCAGTCAATTAGTATTGTTTAGGTTCAACCAGTCATGAGACTTCTCAAATTAACTGCCATTCAGCCAACGTTTCTCCATTTGTTTTATAGGAATGTCAGATTAAATGTTATCAAATGTTTTAAAAAAGTTCAGATACAATATGTCTACAGTATTTTCCTGACTTATCTGTTCAATAGTAACTGTCTGAAAATCAGGTCAGTTGTTTTCCAGTCATGTCCAACTCTTCATGATGTCTTTTAGGGTTTTCTAAATGCTAGAGTGGTTTGCCATTTCTCTCTACAGCACATTTTACAGATGAGGAAATTAGGGTAAACAGGGTTAAGTGACTTACCCAGGGTCATAAAACTAGTAAGTGTCTGAGGGCAGATTTGAACTCAGGTCTTACTGATTCCAGTTCCAGCACTCTACCCACTGTGCCACTTAGCTGCCCTTGCATTCCTTAACTGGTGATCAGTATCTGGTTTTCTTGGATCACAAATCCTCTTATTGTTTCTGGACCATAGAATGCTTTCTCTAGAAGATCTGGATTCACCTCATGTTCTTTACATAGTTCTAGTAGTTCAGGGATTTTTTTCTCTTTTTCTTTCTGTTTGTCATGTTCTTATTCTGGCTTCTCTTGCTTCTAGTTTTGATTCCTCTCTCTCTCCTTAGAATCTTCTTTCTTTCTGTATTATTTCAATGATTATTTATTGTTTTCTCAAAACTTATAGACTTACAGAATATCAGAGGTGGAAGTGACCTTAGAGATCATCTAGAGATAATGCTCATTATCATTACTACTACTATTTTTATAATTGAGGAATTTAAGTGATTTAAAGTCATCAACAGGACCATTAGCCATAACTCTCTTATAAGTTGAAGAATAACACAGCATTCCTTAAGCCCTTTCATTTTTTTTTAAAGGAGATAAATTAACATGAACATATATATGGTTAGTGAATGCCTTCGTCAGGAAGACAAACATAGCCCACATCGTGCCAACCACTGAAACAGTTCCCTCATCGTCCTAGGGGATTTCTAACAAATGTATAATTCTTTGGAGGCTTCTCCTGACAGTTTCTCTTGCCCCCTGCTGTGACAAACTGCCTCTTCACCATGCCACTGGATTTCTAGTTACTGATAGGTCACGACTCATTGCATTTAAGCAGGAATGTACAAACTCATGAAGCTGGTCATGATATTTCCATTGTGAACATTAGCACTTCAGAAGTCAGTAAATGCTACAAAGCAGAGCTTAATTTATTGACTTAAGAAAGTTATGGAGAAAATGTCAATAATGCAGATTAAACTTAAAAATGTATTACTTGTACATTTTTAAACATTTATTAAAATATCCTTGCTTTTGAATGAGCTTGCTCTTTTCTTTTTTATCTGCAGCTTCTCAAATTTCTCAGTTTCAGCCGTTGTTGTTGTTATTTCAGTCATGGCTGACTCTTCATGACGCCACTTGGGTTTTCTTGGCAGAGATACTAGAGTGGTTTGACATTTCCTTCTCCAGCTCATTTTGCAGTTGAGGAAACTGAGGCAAATAGGGTTAAATGATTTGCCTAGGGTCATACAGCAAGTATCTGACACCAGATTTGATCTCAGGGAGATAGCTTCCTGACTCCAAGTCCAGCAGTCTATCCACTCCTAGCTGCCCTTATTAGCAACCAGTTTGCTCTATTTTGTCCTCCTGGAATCATTCTTACTTCCTTAAATAGTCATAGGAAATAACCAGCGAACACACAGTGACTTCTGACCAGAATTCGGAAAACTTCTCTTTGTCCTCTCCCTGCCATCTTTGTTGCACTCCTTCACCATGTTGTTAAGAGCTTTCTGCAGTCAACTCCTGAGACCTCAGCCTATTTAGATTCTATTGGGTAGCTAGGGGTGTGACAGGGATTGACCAAGTCTTCCTTACACACCTCAGCTCATGTATAATCTCTGAGAATTGTACTGTATTCAACTAGGTCATCTTTGTGTCTCATTAGGAAGAATGAGAATGGCACACACTTTTTTTTTTAATCTCTCCAAATTCAGATGCTTAGGTGATCAGTCTGATTTTCACTGGATATTATACTTCTGTTTAATGAAGGCAGTGACGTTGCCCAAATTTAGACAGCAAGTTACTTCTTTGTGCTTAAATTATATATTTATAAAATGTCAGAGCTGGGAGGGCCCTTAAAGATCACCTATTTCAATTGCTTTATTTTTCCAGGTGATGAAACTCAGACTCAGGTACGATATGTAAGTTTGCCTGAGGTTACAGAGCAAGTGTGTGTAAGAGATGGAGCTAGAACCCAGATCTAACTCCTAGAACATATATTTTTTATTAGATCACACTTTGTGGTTCAGTCATTCAATTGTGTTCAACTCTTAGTGACCACATGAACCATAGCATGCCAATATTGTCCATGGGGTTTTCTTGGCAAAAATATTAGAGTGGCTTGCCATTTCCTTCTCCAATAGATTAAGGCAAACAGAGTGACTTGCCCAAAGTTATACAACTAGTAAGTGTCTAAGGCTAGATTTGAACTCAGGTCTTGCTGACTTCAGGCCTAGTGCTCTATCCACGGAGTCATCTAGCTGCTACACTGTCTCTAAGAATGTTCTTTAAACTAGTCTGGCAATGCTGTATCAATCCTTATAAAGAGGATCCTCTGTTAGCAGAGAGGAGATGGAGAGAGTTCACATTTCAGTTGGGGATCAGCTCATTTCTTTAACTTTGTGTGTAAGCAAATCCCCTTTAAAATGGGAACCATCCTAGAGGGAGGATTAGGTAATAGGTAGGAGCTATTCTAAAGAAACAAAAGAACTTTGTAAGTCAGAACACTGTTAGGAATAGGAAATAAAGCTTATTAATCAGGATAGGGGAGGGAGAGGAGTTTTGATATGTACCACGAACCCATCCAGTGTTACTGATTTTATGTACAAATGGGGAAGAAGAAAGTGTGTGTCTGAGTGGTTGCCTCTGCCCACTTTGTGAATCACTGGGACTTGGACAAAACTATTTCAGTCTTCCAACTATGAAGCTTATTTTCTCCTGTCATGGACAAAAAGCCTAGGCAAGTGATAATCAGAAAAAGGTGAAAAGGATTAACTAGTGGGACAAGTTGTTTTTAGAAGGAGAGATATCTTAGAGAGATAGCTGCAGCTATCTTGGAGGATACTGGAGCTCTCTGTAATAGCACCATCCCAATATCCCTTAAAGAACTTGCACAGGATGGGATGGCCATGACGGGATAGGCATTGTGCCTGTCTAGGCCAGAGAGGGGCAATTGTTGGCTGAAGACCAAGACTGAACCACTATCTGAGCTAAGAATGGAACTTTAGGTCTTGGGACTAAGAGTCTAAAACTCTGGAGTGCTATGGATGTGTCTGACTTCATTTCTATTATACCATAAGCAAACATAACATCTGACCTATAGCCATTCATCAGGAACTATGGGGATGATGCCAAATGGGAGGGAAAAATATAAGAAGCCCTTGTGTTGTGCTATATGGAGGCATTTTGTAAGGCCCTAGAAACAGCGATGAGTCACATTAATATCGCTGGATGACTATACCGTTTTTAACAAAATTCAGTCATTAACAATCTTTATGCCTAGTATTTATATATAGCTTTAAGGTTTGCAAAGTGCTTTACATATATAATCTCATTTTATTCTCACCACAAGCCTTTAAGTGTTACCTTCATCTCAGTTTTACAGATGAGGAAACTGAGGCTGAGAGAGTTCAAGACTGCTGTACTTAAGGTCACACAGGAAGTATCTGAGGCATGATTCAAACTCAGTTCTACTTGACCCCAAGTCTGATACTTGCTGTGCTGTACTCTCCGAGGTCCCTAGCTGCCATTTTCTCTGGATCTATTACTTAGTAATTGTATGGCCTGTTGTTAATAATTAACATGCCTAAGAAAAGATGGGATAAGGGCATACTAGAAAATGCTTGGATTCATTTTCCTCTGCCCATTGGTTCAGTGCAAAAAGATGGCCATTAGCCGTGGGCCTTCTGCAGGTACAACATTAGATGTTTTTGGACACTGCGTAATATCTCAAATGCCTTTTGCATAAGTATGAGTGGTGATATGTGTCTCTGTATGTATTTGTATGTGTTTGGGGATGTTTTGCTTAAGCCCTAACTGTACTAAAATGGGGTAGTGGCCTCAAAAGGCGCAGTGTGGTTGTGGCCGTGCCCTTGTGATTAAGCATCAGGATATCTGATTTCTCTGGGAGCTTCCAGGGTAGAGGCAGCCCCACTAAGTAATGTGCAGTGAAGTTTGCTTAGGTAAGATGTTGGCTAAATGAATGACCGCACAAGACGTTTCCATACAATAATAATACATTTCTAGAGTTCTTTAAAGATTTACACAATGCTTTCCTTGTAAAAGGAGATATAATCTTGTGAGGTTGGGAGTGCGCTATTTTTTCTATTGTACAGAAAGGAAAACCCAAGCTCCAAGAGCCCAAAGTTCCACAAGTAGGATCAGTGCCAATCCTGAATCTTCTGACTCCAAATGTAGCCTTCATTCCTCTACATTACGCTGCCTTCATGGATGTCACTCATCACTCAGTCAAGGAAAGACTTGTGTAGGAGGGGCCTGAGGGCTTATGCTCAGGTGGGTGGGTAGGTAGGTGGGTAAAATACTTTGCAGAGATTTCAGCATCTCAGGCCAAGTGGTAAAAATAGCATGAGGCAGCTTTAGGTAAGTTGTGGTGTGATGGTATGCACACATAGGCAGGCATTGTTCACTGGGTTAGGCAGAGAGTTTAGCGCTCCTTAAGCTATGGTTTATTCTTTTCAGATCTAGGGATATTGGCTAGCAAGATCTTTTTGCTGAATGATAGTCTCATTATTCTGCCCCCGAGATCTGAAATTCATTTTCCTGCCTGGGAGAATAGGTATGCTATTCAAAAATCCCAGTCTAGCCCTGTCTCTTCCCCAGTTAGTCCACTTCCTTGTGGTATCTTGGGGGAGATAGTGTAATGCCAAATGGAACTGAGAATTTATGAAATTATGAAATGGGGACAGGCAAACTTTGTTCTTTGGGTACTCACCTGGAAAGACCATGATTGGCAGCAACAAACAAGGTGGCAAACATACTTTCATTAAGCACAGAGGATATGGGGGCAAAAAGCCCATAGAGGCAGAGACTAGTAGCAAAAGAGGCAGATGGTGTGGGGTCAAGGGATGGGATAGTGAGGGAGGAAGGCTGCATAGGGAAGAAGATGGGGAGGGGGAGAGGCACTCACATTATCATGGATTAGATAGAATTGGAAGCGCTGGCAACATGAGCCTTAGGAGATGGAAGAGGGCTTCTTGGAGGCAGGAGTTTGAGGTCTCATTTTTATAGGTTTTTTGTTTTCATTTTTTTTAGGAAATGGACTAACTTCTATCTGTACTATGTTGGGTCTAGTTCATTAGCATAACCAAATCATCCCAGAGTTGTCAGTAAAGCTTTAAAGTTAACATGTCCACATCATCTCAAAATTATCATCACCTTTTTGTGTTCTGTTGGTCTTACTGAGAATATCTGACTCTTGTCTGAGATTTACGTATCGTAGGACCAGATCTTTACTGCGGCTGATTCAGCCCTTCTTACCAGGATTGGGTTTTGGTTAATATATGATACAATTTGTAAATTATGGTACTTTGATCATTGGGACAATTTATATGTGACTTTCTTTATTCTGACTGTTTTAAAACTTCCTATGCTAACTAGAAGGGGCAGGGAGATATGATGATGAGAGAGACCAGCACAGAGTAAAATTTTAACACACATGAAAATACTGCTGGATTTTGGGAATCAGAGTACTTGAGTTTGAAACTCAGGTGTGTACTCCCTCTACGAACCTGGCCAAATCTTTGAAACTCTTTAGGCCTCCATTTCCTTACCTGTAAAGTGAGAAAAAATGCTCTAAATCATTACTGATTAGAGAAATGAAAATTAAACAACCTTGAGATACCATTTTACATCTACCAAATTGTCTGAAGTGATTGAAGGGGAAAAAGATAAATGCTGGAAGGGATGTGGAAAAATCAGAACACTAATTCATTGTTGGTGAAATTGTGAACTGATTCAACCATTTTGGAGAGCAATCTGGAATTATACTCAAAGAGTTACTAAACTATACTCTTTGACCCAGCAACACCACTACTAGGTCTATTTCTAAAGATGATTAAGGGAAAAGGAAAAGAACCCATATGTTCTAAAATGTTTATAGTAGCTCCCTTTGCGGTGGCAAAGAACTGGAAATTGCAGGAATGCTCATTAATTGAGGAATGGCTGAGCAAGTTGTGGTATATGATTGTAATGGAATACTACTGTGCTATAAGAAGTGAGAACTCAGTGATCTTACAAAAGCATGGAAAGATTTGTATGAAATAATGAGTGAAATGAGTAAAACCAAGAGAACCCTCTTGGTATGCAGTAAAAGCAATATGGTTTTAAGAACAACTTTGAGTGAATAAGTTATTTTGACTATTAAGTGCCCAAATTAATTACAAAGGACCTATGAAGGAATACACTACCTTCATTCAGAGAAAGAGCTGATAAATAGAAGTATGTATGGAAAGAATGATTTTTACATATGTGTATACATGTTTATGTGTGTGCGTGCATGTACACACATATTTGTGTCTAATGGTAACCATCTCTAGGCTGAGGTGGGGGAGGGAAAAGAAAAAAAAGATTTACGTGATAACTTTACGATATATTTAAAAGGAATAGCAGGTTGTCCATAATAGATTTGCAGTTTCATATGAATCATATATATTTTTTTTAACTTTTAACATTTATTTTCACAAAATTTTGGGTTACAAATTTTCTCCCCTTTTATCCCCTCCCCCCCCAAACCCAAGCATTCTAATTGCCCCTGTGACCAATCTGCTCTCTCCTCTATCCTCTCTCCCTGTCCATGTCTCCATCTTCTCTTTTGTCCTGTAGGGCCAGATAGCTTTCTTGACCCCTTAACCTGTATTTCTTGTTACCCAGTAGTAAGAACATTACATTTGGTCCTAACACTTTGAGTTCCAACTTCTTTAGCTCCCTCCCTCTCCACCCCTTCCCCTTGGAAGACAAGCAATTCAATATAGGCCAAATCTGTTTAGTTTTGCAAATGATTTCCATACTAGTTGTGTTGTATAGGACTAACTATATTTCCCTCCATCCTATCCTGTCCCCCATTACTTCTATTTTCTTATGGTCCTTTCCCTCCCCATGAGTGTCGACCTCGGATTGCATTCTCCTCCCCATGCCCTCCCCTCCATCCTCCCCCCCACCCTGCTTGTGCCCCTGTCCCCCACTCTCCTGTATTATGAGATAGGTTTTCCTATCAAAATGAGTGTGCATTATATTCTTTCCTTTAGTGGAATGTGATGAGAGTAGACCTCATGTTTTTCTCTTGCCTTCCCTCTTTATCCCACCGCTAATAAGTCTTTTGCTTGCCTCTTTTATGAGAGATAATTTGCCCCATATAACTTCTCCCTTTCTCCTCCCAATATTTCTCTCTCACTGCTTGATTTCATTTTTTTTTTTAAGATATGATCCCATCCTCTTCAATTCTCTCTGTGCACTCTGTCTCTATGTATGTGTGCGTGTGTGCATGTGTGTGTGTGTGTACTCCCACCCAGTACCCAGATACTGAAATGTTTCAAGAGTTACAAATATTGTCTTTCCATGTAGGAATGTAAACAGTTCAACTTTAGTAAGTCCCTTATGACTTCTCTTTGCTGTTCACCTTTTCATGGTTCTCTTCATTCTTGTGTTAGAAAGTCAAATTTTCTTTCTAGCTCTGGTCTTTTCATCAGGAAAATTTGAAAATCCTCTATTTCATTGAAAGACCATTTTTTCTCCTGAAGTATTATACTCAGTTTTGCTGGGTAGGTGATTCTTGGTTTTAGTCCTAGTTCCTTTGACTTCTGGAATATCCTATTCCATTCCCTTCGATCCCTTAATGTAGAGGGTGCTAGATCTTGTGTTATCCTGATTGTATTTCCACAATACTTGAATTGTTTCTTTCTAGCTGCTTGCAATATTTTCTCTTTCACCTGGGAATTCTGTAATTTGGCCACAACGCTCCTAGGAGTTTCTCTTTTTGGATCTCTTTCATGCGGTGTTCTGCGGATTCCTTGAATACTTATTTTGCCCTCTGGTTCTAGAATCTCAGGGCAGTTTTCCCTGATAATTTCATGGAAGATGATGTCTAGGTTCTTCTCTTGATCATGGTTTTCAGGTAGTCCCAGAATTTTTACATTGTCTCTCCTGATTCTATTTTCCAGGTCAGTTGTTTTTCCAATAAGATATTTCACATTATCTTCCATTTTTCGAATCTGCACGCTATGTTCTGTGATATCTGTCTTTCTCATAAAGTCCTTAGCGTCCATCTGTACCATTCCAGTTTTGAAAGATCTATTTTCTTTAGTGAGCTTTTGAATCTCCTTTTCCATTTGGTTAATTCTGCTTTTGAAAGCATTCTTCTCCTCATTGGCCCCTTGCACCTCCCTTGCCAACTGAGTTAGGCTAGTTCTCAAGGTGCCAATTTCTTCAAGATTTTTTTGGTTCTCCTTTAGCAGGGAGCTGATCTGCTTTTCATGCTTCTCCCTCATCCCTCTCATTTCTCTTCCCAGTCTTTCCTCCACCTCTCTAACTTGATTTTCAAAATTCCTCTTGAGCTCTTCCATGGCCCGAGCCCATTGGGTGGGCTGGGACACAGAATCCTCGATTTCTGTGTCTTTGCCTGATGGCAAGCATTGTTCCTCCTCATCAGAAAGGAAGGGAGGAAGTGTCTTTTCTCCAAGAAAGTACCCTTCAATAGTTTTATTTCTTTTCCCTTTTCTGGGCATTCTCCCCAGCCAGTGGCTTGACCTTTGAATATTCTCCTCACACCCACTTAGGCTCCTGGTCCTCCCAGCCAGCATTTGGGAACTGAGATTCAAATGCTGCTTCTGCCTTAGGATTTTTGGCGGGGGCAGGGCTGCTATTCAGTGTGAGAATTAAGTTCAGGTGGTCAGGGGCAGGGCCACCTCTCTGGCTCAGTTCCCTCTGGGGGTTTATGCACAGACCTTCCACAATGGATCCAGGCTCCTGCCCGTTTGGGGAGCCCCTGTCTGCAGCCGCCTCTCAGCTTCTATCTCCTGGGGGGGCCCGAGCCATGGGGGCACCCCACTCCCCTCTCGACCCACCAAAGACACTCTCTCACCTACCCCTGTCAGTCACCTGTTGGTGGGGGGGCTTGTGCCGCCGCTGGAGATTCCGTCTCTGAAGCCTTCTCGGATCTGTACCTCTTGGAGCCGGGCTGCCGCCGCCACAGGTCCGGGCTGGGCTCCGCGTCTGCAGCGCGACGGACCTTTTGCGAGAGGTTTGCAGGTCCCTCTGTGGGTGGAGGGACCCGCGTGGCCGCTGGAGATCCCGTCCCCGTAGCCCGCTCGAATCTTTTCCTCACAGTGTCGCTGCCGTGGCAGGGCTGCCCTCTGCTCCCCCTCCCGGCGCCCAGTCCACGGTGCGAAGGACCCCCCCGCGAGAGGTTTGCAGGTCTCTCCGGAACAGAAATCTCCCTCGCTCCAATATTCCGTGGTCTCTGGGTGCAGAATTCGCCCTGGGTTGGTCCCCTCTAGCCGTTCTGTGGTTTTGGGTTTGGAGCTGTGTGTATGTGCATCTTTCTACTTCGCCATCTTGGCTCCGCCCCCCCGAATCATATATTTTTTTTAAAATTACAGTCATGAAAATGCTTGTTTTATTCAATATAATTAAAAGTAAAATAAAATTTGAAAAAGGTAAAGTTGTATGAAGAAAAAAAAAGACCTAGGGTGAGAGGAAACCCACCTACATTCAGAGAATGCTAACTGTTAGGAAATTTTTCCTTATGTTGAACTAAATGTGCCTCTCTGTAGCTTCTATCCCTTTCTCCTAATCCTGCTCTCTGCGGTCCAGTCTGATCCTTCTTCTGTGTGACATCTCAAGCACTTAAAGCTGTCACTTCTTCCCACCCCCAGCCTCAGTCTAGGCTAGACATCTTCAGTTCTTTCAGTTTTTCCTCATATGGAGGCAAGACAAGATCCTTTCTCATCCTGGTGACTTTTTTTGGATTATTACAAGTTTACCAATATTCTTCCAAAAATATAACACCCAGAACATAACCCAACACTTCAGATCTGGTCTAACTGGATAAAGTGCAAGGGGCTATTCCTTCCCTTGTGCTGGACGCTCTGCCTCTCAATTCAGACTTCATAAGTTGGGCTACCGTATCATGCTTTTGAATCCCATTAAGTTTGAAATTCACTCATAACACTCAGATTTTTTTCAGGTGAGATATTCATGGGTAGAATTTTTCTGTTTTTCCTTTTAAAATTTCCTTTTTAAATTCAACCCATTATTCTGACTCATAGAGCTATTTTGGATCATAATGGTCACCAGACATGGTAGGTCCCTTGCAAATTTGTAAAAACTGCATTTATCTTAATCACTGATAAAAATGTAAAATTGTCCACCTGTGTCATTCACTGTTAGCATATGTCTTGCTAACTATACTGTAAGCTCCTTTAGGGCAGTGACTATATCCAATTTATATTTATATCTCCCGCAGCACCTTAAATGTTGGAGGCACTCAGTAAATACTTGAATGACTGATTTCACCTGGGATCCTTTTTTGGAGGGAGGGTTATTTGATGATAATACCTTTTCACATTAAAAAATGAACCAGGATGTAAATAACAAATGGAGGTGAGCAAACTTCATGTCTTCAGGCATTACTTTCTCCACCTTTAGGAGAACAGAGGAATGTAATGGTTATAGTCCTCCCATAGCTATGAAGAGACACCTTGATGACACAATAGAGCTCTGTACCTGCAGTCACAAAAACCTGAGTTCAAATCCAATCTCAGACATTTGCTAGTTGTGTGACCCTGTGCAAGTCACTTAACCTCTGTCTTCCTCAATTTCCTAATTTATAAAATGGGCATAATAATTGCACTTACCTCTCAGAGTGATTGTGAGAATAAAATGAGTTCATATTTATAAAGTACTTTGCAAACCTTAAAGCATTATGTAAACGCTAGCTATTAAGAGGTAACAAGGTCATAGTTCAACATGAGAAAGTATTCCTATGCACCTTGATTGAACCAAGATGAGAAACTGAGAATGTAAATTCTTTTGAGAGTAGGAATTATTTTGGGCACAAGGGATAGAGTGCCAGGCCTGCAGTCAGGAAGACTCATCTTTCAGAGTTCAAATCTGTCCTCCAACTCTTGCTAGATGTGTGACCTGGGCAAGTTATGTAACCTTGTTTGCCTCAGTTTCCTCATCTGTACAAGGAGCTGGAGAAGGAAATGGCAAACCACTCCAGTGTCTTTAACTAAGAAAATTGAGTCACAAAGAGTAGGACGCAACTGAAAAATGACTGAACAACAGGAACTGTTTTAATTTTTCTTTTTAATCCTTGGAAAATAACAATGCCTTGTACATATTAAAATATTCAATAAATATTCATTAAAATGGAATTATGATGTTCTATTTTTGGGGGGAGGATGAGGGTCAAAGGGGGAAAATAAGGGAACTAGAGAGGAGATATGTGGTACCTACCTTGGCAACAGGACAAAGACTTAATGTGCGATTTCTGTGAACTCCCAGAAAACACAAAGAAATCCCTTTAACCAATGCAGGTCAACATGTTCTCTCTCACTTAGAGTCTTAGAAAGTTGCTTAGAACACTGAGATGTTATAACCTGCTCAGGGTCTCACAGCAAGAGCTAGGATTTGAATACAGATCTTGGTTCCAATGTTAGGTCTCTATTCACTTGGGTATGTTGCGTTGCTAATATTCTGACTCAAAAGCAAAATTGGCTGTTCTTTGGTGAAGTGTCTTGACTTCTGAACTGACTAGACTGTAAGGTTCTGGAGGGCAGGTATCATGGCCTCTATCTTTCAGAGCTACTAGCAGGATTGAGCACATAACATGGGGCTCAGTGAATAATTACTGACTCATAGGCTCTTTCATGTGGAAGAAGCTACATACATTATCTAGTTCCTACCCTTTTGTCCACTGATGAGAAATATGAGACCTAGACAGATGGTTAGTAGAAGAACCTGACTTCAAACTCCTGACTTAGTCCCTACTCATGGTCCCACAATTTGTTTATTTCAGACCTAGAAGATTTTTTTTGTTAAAAAATGAAATTTCTTTAAATGTTGAGGAAGAGACTAAATCAAGATGAATTCAGTCTCAGAACAGGAAAAGTCTTGTAGGATTTCTTTCTCAACCACCATCACCATCATATAATATTATCAAGCCCTGGAGTTCTAATTTTATTAGGTCAGTAGATGGAGTAGACAGTCTTCTGCAATCTTCTGAAAGATAAAGTCTATGAATGCGAAGAACAAACAAATGACTCATTTTAATGGATTCCTTTTCAGAGGAGGATAACCTGTAATTTCTCTTAGGCGTGTTTGGTTGTCCCATTGTGGTGTGAATCACAGACTTGCCCAAGCCTCTAAACTCTAGGCTGCTTGACAATTCTCAGATTGTCTTTGGACATCAGAAGGAGTACATCAGGGCCATTGACTACCTTTCAAGAATGGAGAAAATGGATCACAGCCTTCCAAAGTGACATACTGGGGGAAGAGCTGATTCAGACCCTCATGATGGTGGAACAGGATGGTGGAACAAGGGAATGTGATAGGGAATTCAGGGCTGACCATCTTGCTAGGTGATCTGCTGAGCTGCTGACTCTTCTGAATGTTGTGAGTACTTGTTTATTTGGCCATTTTTTTTTCCTTTTGAAAATATGGGTCTCTCTTGAAACTGATGCAAAAATTAGTGAAATGCCTGGGATATTAGAACATCCTCTGGGACACCCAGTTGTGCAGGCACCCTCCTTACTATTACTTCAAGGTCGGGGAGGGGAAGGTGTACATTTTCCAAGGTTTTTTATACTTATTTTTCTTTCAAAAATTTTTTTCCCCAATCTCTAACTGTTAACTTTTTGGAGTAAAAGTTCAAAACCCCTTGGCAGAGAGTTAGGCTCTCTATCATCCCTCATCTCCTTTTACTTGACAAACTGGATTAGCCAGTGACAGCGTACCTCTCTCCTTTTGGTCTGGAAGGTGAGACTAGGGTCTTTTCTAGTTGAGAATCATTTAATCATAGTACCATGGGAGCATAAGATTATAGATTTAGAGCTGGAAGAAACTTCAAAAGAAGGAAGGAAACATGCATTTATTAAATGCTTACTATGTGCCAGGCACTGTGCCAAATGCTTTTAAAAATATTTCATTTGATCCTCACAAAGACCCTAGAAAGTAGGTGCTCTTATCATCCCCATTTAACAGCTGAGGAAACTGAGCCAAAAAGAGGTTAAATGATTTCAGTCATCTAATACAGCTACCTCTTTTTACATATAAGAAAATTGAGGTCAGGGAGTGTAAGTGACTTGTCCAAAGTCATCTGGGTAGTGTGAAAGGTGGGATCTGAACCTAAGTCATCTAACTCCAAAGCCAGTACTACTAAATGTACTCCAGTGCTACTTTGAAGGTTACTGTGGGCTTGCTGTCTGTCACCTCAATTCAAAAACAGAGATTCATTTCTTCCTTCCTTCAGCTTTCTCTACATTGCCCTGTCCCAGTCACTATCATGTCAATGGAATCTCTCATTGTTTTGGGAGGCAAATAGTGTCCTTGGAGACTAGACTCCTAGCCCTGGTTCTGTGACCAGACCTCTGAGTGTTCCCAAAGGTCATTCTACTATGCCTCCTGTTTCATTGGTCTAAGCAAAGGGATTGTGGGGCAGGTAGGTGGCACAGTGGATAGAATGCTGGGCCTGAAGACAGGAAGGTTTATCTGCTTGAGTTCAAATCCAGCCTCAGACACTTACTAGCTATGTGACCCTGGGAAAGTCACTTAACCCTGTTTGCCTCAGTTTCCTCATCTGTAAAATGACAAACCATTCTAGTATCTTTACCAAGAAAACCTCAAATGGGGTCGTAAAGAGTGAGATATGACTGAAAATCCCCTGAACAATGCCAACAACAGCAAAAAAGATTGAAATTGTGTCTCCAGTGCTTACTACCTCTGTGAACTTTGGAGAATCACTTCACTTCCTTGGGCCTCAGGTTCCCCATCTGTTAGAATGAGGAGATTGAATTAGATGGCATTTAAGATCCCTTCCAGGTCTAAATCTATGATCTCATGATCCTCTTTGAGAACTGCTCTCAGTGCCTATGGCTTCCCAGTGGTGTCAAGTCTTTGTCCTTTGAGGGTAGACTTGGTTTTGGGAAACAGTCATGTGAGTCAGGCAGTGTAGTGAAGTGGAAGAGTCCCGGATTTGGAGTCAGAGGACTCGTGTCGGAATCCCTGTTCTGTGATTTAGAACCTTTGTCATCTTGAACAAGTCATTTAACTTCTCTGGGCCTCAATTTTTTCCTCTGGAAAATGATAAGTTTGGACTAAGTAACCTCTAAGGTCTTGTGAACAATCTTGCATTACTAATTAATCCAAAAATAAGGAGTGAAATATAAAATAATGAGATTAATTTCTTGTGTGGCTCATAAAATGACTCTGAAGGTGATTCCCCAGGAGAAGCGAAGACTGGAAGGAGACCACACCCATTCGATGTGTAAATTCTGTGACATTAAAAAAAAAAATCACCCTGTAATTCATTCATTTCTGCTTTTATCCTTCCTTCCTTCCTTCCTTTCTTCCTTCCTTTCTTCCTTCCTTCCTTCCTTCCTTCCTTCCTTCCTTCCTTCCTTCCTTCCTTCCTTCCTTCCTTCCTTCCTTCCTTCCTTCCTTTCTCTCTCTTCCTTCATTCTTTCCTTCCTTCCCTCCTGTTTTTTCTTTTGGCATTTTTTTGGTGGTTAGTTTATAATTACACTTGGAATGGTTAGGCTGAGGGAATACACAAACAGGCTTGTGTAGGTACACACACATATACAAATGGGCAACCAAAAAGTACTTTTCTTAACCTCCACATAACCTTTATGCAAATCCCAGCAGATATTAGGATGGACCAAAGACGCTGAAGTGAATTAATACCTAAAAGCTTAGCATGCATTATAAAGATAGTGGCCATCACCTCCATCATTGGAGAATACAGGGGACCATTGAAGCACATACAGTTAAGTAAAAGTGCTTGGTTGGTTTATAATAGTGGGGAAAAAAAAACACCAAGCCTTCTGGATCTCCCTTCCTTAAGGGTATTTTATCTTGAGACCCAAGAGACACAGCAATTATTACATTTTTAAGATGCATTATCATCTTGTTTACTACATTATGGTTCCTACTATCACTTTCATTTATTTTGGGGGAAACCTCCCTAGGGGCCAAGCCTAGCTTAGCGTGCTTGGACAGGATAACTGAACCAGCCTCAGAATGAGTCACACTGGGCAATTTCATTGGGTTAGGGACTTAGAAACAAGTAAGTTATCTCCCTAGAGCATAGGTCCCCTGATCCTCTTCTAGATTCCAGTTAACCCACAGAAAGTTAACTCAAGGTATAGGAAAAAGCAGGCAAGTCCACACAGAAGGAAGGAAGAAAATAAAACTCACGGAAGGGAAGATGTTTAGATACTATACCTCTGTCTAAGAAAACAATCGCTTTGGGGGTTTGGTACTCTGAGTCATTCAGTCCCTCCACTTAGGAATTAGAAAAGTGGAAAATATATGGAGTAGGTGATCATTAATTAATTTGAGGGAGGGAGGTTGATAGCATCTGAACCCAAGTTCATTATCTTCCAGTGTGGAAACTTCCTGCATAGACGCACACTTACAACTCATCAGTAACTTATGATTTTAGAGAGCTGCCTAGCAGTACCCAGAGGTTGTGACCTACTTAAAAAAAAAAAAAACAAAAAAAAAACTAAACAAAACCGGCTCTACCCATCTCACTTAGGCTGGAAAGTTACAGAGCTACTCATAGGCCTGATCCCACTATTATTGGCATGGGTGCTGACTTGCTCCATTTTCAGGCTATTCACCCTTCCTTAGGCAACCTGCTTTTTTACCCTCTACTTTGCATCCCTCCCCTTCCTCAGTTCCTGGAGGCTCTTCACATTGGTGCTAAACTTAGTGTAGACACCAGAATGACAAGATCCACTGAAGCTCAGAATTTCAGAACTGAAGAAATCTACCAGCCTGGGAATTCCTCTCTCTCTTCCCCCTACCAGTTGTAATTACAGATCTTAAGTGATTTACCCATGGATGCACAGCTAATACATGTTAAAGGCAAGACTCGAACCCAGATCTACTTGACTGCCATATACCGCTTTGCTCCCTAGGTGATTATAATACAGTTTGTAATCCTACCTAGGGTGAATCTAGACCTGTGATGTTAAACTCAAATAGTAAGGAATTCCTGCAGGCTACATACTGTCTTAGAAAGTCATATTAACATTATATATGTTGTACTGTATTTTAAAATTTATTTTGTTCAACATTTCCCAATTATATTTTAATCTGGTTTGGTTTAGCAATGGGGATTTTTGCTGGCCACAAGTTTAACACTTGTGATGTAGATAGCCAAGAAGTTATGGAATAATCTACTGGCCTACCAGAAATGCTCACTAGACTTTTCCACACTGATTAGGGTTACTGTAATGATACCCTTCATTGTAAGACTATTAGAGGCTGGTGTAGCCCTGTAGCTGGGTGTTGAGCATAGGGAAGGATGGCTATTGTCTTCTTGTAGCCTTCTCTTCTACTAGGCCAGCCCTAATTTTTCTCAGACCCTGAGCTGGAGGGACCAGGTAGGTTCTTGCTCCTCATACATTGGCATCATTATAATCATTGCTAGAAGATAGGATTGTATTGGTATTAGATATAGTAGAAAATAGGAACAGAAGGCAGTATTATACAGTGGAGAATATTCTCACTCAGAAGTCAAGGGACCAGATTTCAAATTCTATTTCTTACAATCCCAGTATAAGTTAAGTCACTTAATCTCCCTGAGTCTCAGTTTCCTCATCTGTAAAAAGAATGAGTTGAACTGGTCAGTCTCTGAGGTCTCTCCTAGCTCTAGATCTATGATCCCAATCCTGTAGGGGAAGAGTCAGCCTCAGAGCCCTCCTCTCATCCTCTGCTTGATCTGTCTCTGCTTGCCCATGATGACTTTATCCCTATGGATCAATCAAATGTTCTTTTCCCTCTCTGCGGGAAGCGAATCATTGTTATTTTAAATCAGAGCGTCTTTCATTTAGTCTAGCTATCTATAATTACCATGTCCAGACTAGCAATCAAAAAATAAGAGGGGACAGTACTCATTTGTGTGTGTGTCTATGTGTGTATGTGCATGTATGTGTACGTGTGTGTGTTTAGTGGAGATGGTTAAAAGAAAGGAGGCTGGCACTTGGCATACTTCCTAATTCCTTTGTAGAAAAAGTTGTTGATTCAGTTCCAGCCCTTAGAGAAGCTGCTATTCCAGATGATTGGGTGCTTATGCCCTTGAAGGAGACTGTACAGCGGGCTACTGGTAATGAGGTGTGTCAGCTCCCATCCATCTTGGCATCCATTGTGCCAAAACCAGTCAGCCAGTTAATTTTTTGTGTCATCACCAGAAGCAAGGTTGCGAAGCTTTCTTGGTGATGCTCCACCCACTTTAAGTACCCTTCTGCTTCCTTTCAGTATATTTTCCACCCCCACCAAGTGCTCAGTCCCATATTCTCCCTTTCCCTAGTTTCTCTGACCTTGCTCTTTGCTCCAGACTGCTCCTGACCTTTTCTTCCTCTACCAAACCTGTCCTCTCTCTTTTTTTCAGAACCCCATTGTGTTGACTAATTTCTGATAAACCAATTCAATGCTATAGCAAAAAAAAAAAAAAAAAAAAAAGCTTAGTTCAAGCACTGCCTCTACATGAAGCCTTTCCTGATGCCTCCAGGTTCTAGTGCTACCATCCTCACATTTTTTAAAATATCTATTTTGTTGTTATTTATGCACACGTTATCTCCTCTGACAGAATCTAAGCTCCTTGAAAGCAGGGACACTATCATTTTTGTCTTTGCATCTACAATGATTAGTGCAGTGACTGGTAATATACAGCAGGAGCTTAACAAATGCTTTTTGCTTAATTGCAAACATTTCCATTTTTATAGGAGCTTTCATTGTTCTAATCTAAAGATGAAGCTAAATACTAGAGGGAAAGACATTTTTGATCAGGGAGAACCTTTCCCTCAAATTATGCCATATCAGTGACTTTATACTTATTAGTTCTAAAGCAGAGTTCTGATAATGCTAATGTGATGACATATCCCTAAAGCTGTAAGTAAGGTGGAACCATTAGGGTTTTGAGCAGGTCATATGGATATCCTTTGGCCTGTTGGCCCTATACCGTATTGCACTATTGCCAAGGTTTCCACCCTTCTCCTAGGGCCTGCCTTTATTCCACCTGCAACCTCCCCTCTATCTAGTAAGATAGTAAGGAAGTATCCTTACAAGTTTTGGGGGCTTAGTGGTTGTTGAGCACGTTTTAGGAGTTGGATCTAAATTCACTGGGGGAGCGACCAGCTGTCATCCTGTAGCCCTACTGCATCTGAATGGGACAATCTGTGTTCCGTGCTGTACTCTCCTAATGTCTTTTCCCTGGGTGATAACATTCTTCGAGGTGATTCTGTTCATCTTTCAGAGTTCAGAGGGCAGGTCTCATGAAGATATAGGGTTTCCATTCTTGGAAGTATGTTGGTCATCTGCTTATATTTTAGACCAATGTTCTTTCATTTGTAGAACAATTTGGGCACCTCTCACCATTTCTCCTCTAACCTTCCTCACGGTTTGGTGCATGTTTTGTCCTGAGTAAGCCTTTGAGTAGGTTTGAGTAGGTAAAGAAAGATTCTATAAACAACCAATTTTGGGAGAACAGTCAAATTATTTCAACCTGACCATTCATTCATTCATTCATGAATCTATGTATTCATTCAATCAATGAATCAAACACCAGAAATTAAATGTCTGCTGTTGTTCTAAAGGCCATGCTTGCCCTGAGGGAGATACAAAGATAATTAAGATATAGCTCTTTCTTTTAAAGAGTTTATAATCTAGTAGGAGGAATATGGAAAATACCTAAACTTGCACTACTACATCATAACATATAGCAATTACAAAATAATCATTATTAGATCAAGAAATTATCCATCAATAAACATTTATTAATCACCTACTCTATACCAGGTACTGTGCTGGGAATGTGAGAGCAAAATTCCCTTAATTATACTGATTTATTCATTGTACTATCCACAATCCTATTAAATTCCCTCAAGATTACATTCCTGAAGTGACATGTTGACATATACAATATACAAAGTAGATACATGATAATCTCAGATAGCAAGGTTTGAGCATCTGGAGGGAGGAGCATCCTGCAAAAAAGTTCTTGAACAGAGCTCTGAAGGAAAATAGACATTGAAAGAGATAGAAATGAGGAGGGAAAGCATTCCAGGCATGGAGGACAGTCAGATGTGTGAAGAATAGAAAGCAGACCAGTATAATTGGACCACAGATTGCTGGAAATGGAATAATGTATAATAAATCTAGAAAGGGAGGAAGAGCTAAATTGTGAAGAGTTTTTAACAGCCAAGCAGAAGTGTTTGTATTTGATCCTAGAGGCAATAGGGAGCCATTGGAGTTTATTGAGTAGGGAGGTGATGTAGTAAGACCTTTGCTTTAGGAAAATCACTTTGTGAACTTTTGGAGGATGGGTTGGAATGCAGAGAGACTTGAGTCAGGGAGACCAATTAGGAGGCTATTGTAATAGTCTTGATTAGGGATGAGGATGGACTGAACCAGGGTGATGTCTATGAGTGTAAAGAAAGGGATGTATTGCAGGAAATATTGTGGAGGTACAAATATACAAATACCAAGATTTGGTGATGGAGAAGCCTGCAAAACACACACAAAAAAACCACAAAACAAACGAACAAAAAACCCAGTTCTTAACATCCAGGAACTACACAGAGAAGGAAATAGATAGTAATTTGGGACAAAGGTGAGCACTAACTATTGAGGCAATCAGGGAACTGGAAAGTGCATAATTTGTGTCATCATCCTCTGGGGAGGATGTGCTGATGACATAAACATGGTGATGCAGTAATTGTAGTGATGAAAAGAATTTCTCAAGGACGGTGTCTCAAAGGTAAGAGAAATGGGAGAAGTGATGACTGGGGGCAGGAGGCCTGAATTCTATTTCAGTGCCACACCTGTCCTTACGGAACAGGTTTGAATGTTTCTGCACCTTAACTCCTTCATCTCAAAAAGGGATACTTGGATTTGTACTTGGAGCATGGGAAAAAGAGATCTTATGCGGCCATAGGCATAATTTGTTTTGAGCTTCTTGGAGCTCATATATTAAAGAAATACTAAGAAAAATATTGGGCATTTACATAACTATTCTGCTCAGAAAAGTCTCCAGGGTGCCAATGGGGTTCCATTCTTTGGGGGCATACCACTTATCTCCTCTGTATTTTAAATCAGTATTCTTTAAATTGCAGAGGATTTGGATGACTCAGTTACTTCTCACTCAACAACTTCTCACACACTTCTCTTGGCTCAGTGTATGTCTTTTATTTCCCTGACTTTTCAAAAATATTATGGGAGAAATATTTCCTCTCTGAGTTCATGTGGTGCAACCAAATATATATTTACCACAATGCAGAAATTATGGAGATAAAAAATTAGGTTTTGTTGGTATGCTCAAGCATAGGTTCAGGCCTCAGGGAAAACCTGAACAATCATTAGTATTCTAACAAGGTTTTTTTATGGAAAAAAATCATATCAGAGTGACAAAGAAAAATTCATTTACATATTGTGATCTTATGCCTTGCTCTTGGGCCATAAAAGTTTACAAGATAGAGCCATAATCCCATGCTTATTCCAATATCATAAAAGTGGAACAAACTTAAACAGAATCATAGTCTCATTCATCCTCTAAGGAAACAAACCTGGTTAAACAAACTCTATAGGCAAACTAATTCAGTTTACAATTTAAACTATATTTAGAGAATTACAAATAGATTGATTGAGGAGGAGAATTTATATGTTGCCAAGGAGTGGGGAAAGTTGAGATTCTTCCTCTGGTTTCTTACCAAAGAATGCTTAAGGCTCTAAGTACATTTTTACATTCCATGGGACAGCTTTTGGTAAGGTAAGGCTAAGATTAACCAAAGTTTGCAGGAGAAATGGCCCTGAGACCAAATAATAAAAAGGGAAATCATAAATTCCCAGACAAGAATAACAATAATCTTATATCCAACTTCAATTCACCCATGCAATAGTCAGTCCTCTGAACACTGAAAACACAAAAAGTTTAGAAACTTGTCACAGGATGGTTTCTATCTGAATTTCGTTGAACATAAACTCAGAAGAATAGTGGAAGTAGGATGATTTATGCAGCTGTGTAAAATCAGATAGAAATGAGGCCACTCCATTGGACATAAGGATCTGTCCAATCCAGATTGACTTGGTTTTAAAATGTAATATCAGCATTGTTTTACTGCTTTTTTATTTATTTTGCTCAATATTTCCCAACTACATCTTAATCTGCTTTAGGCTGGTGTGGTAGATAGGGAGTTATCCTTGGAGAAAAGATGACTGATTCAAGTCTTACCTCAGATATATACTGGTTGTATGACCCTGAGCAAATAAGTCACGTAATGTTCCATTAGCCTAGGTAATTCTCTAAGTTATGAAACTGGTGCCAATCTGCCTTGGTAGAAGGGATTAGTTTTTCCTTTGGGGGTTCTCTATACCAGTGAAATTATAGTTCTGGTTAAAAAAGATGAGAGCTCACATTTGTTTAGAGCTGTAAAGTTTGCAAAAGAAGCACAATCAGCAGATGTCTACCACAACCACCTGTCTGTGCCAATAAATGGAATTAAGACCTTCAACTGGATTCATCTTTTCTTCCCTCCAGGTGAAGAGATTCATGTATGAAAATGGTATCTGCAGTGATCACATTTTGCTGTTTATTAATATTTTTGGCCACAGAGTGCTACCACCAGAGACCAAAGCTCCATCCAAAAGTAAGCTTGTGAACAAAAACTAGGAGAACATCGTATTGCCTCAGTCGTCTAAAAATCCTAAACCTGGGGTCAAATAATAGATTGTAGGGTTGCTCATGAATCCATTGTATGTTTTCAGAGTTTTCTGGGGATTAAAAATTCACTCCTGTTCTAAGCATCATCAAGGAGTAAAGGAGGGAAAATTGAATGGGAGGAGGGAGGGGAAACAAAACCAAATCAAACCATATGACAGAGGACCAATATGGCAATGGAATAATCAGATAAAATGGAACGCTGCAAGCTAGGAAGACCACAGGGAGGTACTGTGATGTAACAGAAGTACCAGTGGACTAGGGAGTTGATTCCTGGATTCCAGGTGAAGCGTTGGTATTTGCCAGCCATGTGACATTTGGCAAATTAATTTACCTTTCTGGTAATAAGGGGTAGGCCTGACTGACCTCTAAAGTGTCTTCACTCTGTGTTCATTCATCACTTCTCTAAGGAATTGCAGGCATATTCCATGACATATGTAGAGATGATTAGCTTTTTATTGTTCATGGAGAAGCTTTTTGGTAACAGTGTTGTGACTATGCTTTCCCAGGGAGACAATGTCCACAAAAGTACTATTTGTACTAATTGAACAGTTGGGCAATAATGATCCCAGCCCACGTGAAGAAACAATTTGTTTGTAAACTCTGATCATATACACATCTCCTATAGCTTATTGCCATTTTGAGATTCATTGTTTAGGAAGTGCTTCCCTCAAAACATTCCCATGAGGTCGGTACTGCAAGTTTTATTATATACATTTTATAGGTGAGGAAGCTGGGAATGTGAATTTATCCAAAGACTTATCTAATGTCACATGGCTAGAAGGGAGACCTTCCAACTCTTTGTTGAAAGCTGTTTCCATCAAGGAGGTAGTATGTTACGATGAAATGGGCACACCCTCCGGGATATGAACATCTGAGTTCAAAACTCATCTCTGACGCTTACTTTGTGGATGACTTCAGGTTAAGTTACTTATCCCTCTCTGAGGTTGGCTTCCTTGTCTGTGAAAGGAGAGGTTTGGTCTAGGCACCTTGTGAGGTCTCTCTCAGCTCCAACTCCATTTTTTTAATGTTCCTTACCTCCGTGGCTTCAGTTTCCCTAGCTGTGAAGTAAGGGACTCAAGCTAGATGCCTTCTGAGGTCCCTTCCAACTTTAGATCTTTCATCTTATTTTTTTTTTGTTGTTGCTTGAACATCTTTTTTTAAGATAGTTTTTAAATTTTCCTCCAATTGCATGTAAAGGCAATTTTAGACATTCCTATTTTATAAGATTTTGAGTTCCAAATTTTCTCCCTTTTTCTCTTCTCTCCCCCCTTAAGTAGTAAGCAATTTGATAAAGGTTATATATGTTCAATCATGGAAAATATACATCTGTAATAGTCACTTTTATCTTATTACTGATCTTTCTAGCCTCAGTTTTGCCATCTGTAAAATGAGGGAGTTGTACAAGATGCCCTCTGAGGTCTCTTCTGGCTCTAACTCTATTATCCTATTATTAATGGCCTCCCAATCTTCAGTTTCCCCATCTGCAAAATGAGAGAGGTTGGACTGGATGCCTTCCAACATCCATTCTGGCTCTGTCTATTATATTTATTGACCTTGTCCTCAGTTCCCCCACCTGTAAAATGAAGGAAATGAGCCAGGTGACTCTTGAGGTCCCTTCCACCTTTAGACCTATGGTTCCATGATCCAAAGCTATGGTGTTTCCCAAGCAGCCCTATGAAAGAAGTGTCATATAGGGTCTTCCTAGCACCAAAAAAAAAAAAAAAAAAAAAAATCTTTCCCACCTCAGGGATAAACAGAGGTAAGGAAGGAGAACCATAATAAAGAACACATTTGGGAACTTGTGTTTTTCAGGTTGGTGACATAACTCAAGGTCTGAAAGAAAAATCAAAGATCAGGGGCTTCCAAGGTATGTAATTGAGGAATTCTTTACCATTTCAGAAATCAAGAAGGAAGAGGGAAAACAAAGCAGGTCCCTGACACCTGCAGTTGGGGAACAAATATATCTGAGTTTTTCATACAAATTGAAAATATTTTCCCTAAATTTATTAGTAAAATATTTACTCTTAGTATTCTGCCTTCTTTGGCAGAGTAGTCAGTGAAATGAGTGAAGTCTTGTTGAGTGGATAAAGAACATGATTTGGAGTCAGAGGAGCTGGGTCTAAATTATGGCTCTGCCATTTTTTGCCCGTTTAACCCTAACGAATTTGCTTTTACTTAACTTACCCTCAGTTCTTCCACTTGTAAAAGGAACGTCATAATATTTGTGCAGGTTTCTCATGAGCCTGAAAGGGACATAATAGAACAATGATAACATCCTTTTAGATCTGGAAGTGGCTTCAGAAATAATTTTATAGATAAGGAAACTGAGGCTCAGGGGAGGTTAAGTGACTTGCTTGAGGTCACGCTGGTAATGTCATCATAGAGACTTGAGCCTTCATCCTTTGGATTCAGACCTCTTTTTCTTTTTTAATGTTCTATGAGAGTACTTTGTATGTGAGTATAGCTGCTCCTGTTATTTTCTATCATCATCAGCATGGTTTAAAATATACCGACTTTAAGGAGCTAGATAAATGATGATTACTAAGGATGCTGAAGTTGTATCTTTATACTAATGAGCTGTCTAAACACAAGGGAATAATAATAATTAATAATACTAATAATCAAATGACAATTACCACTTATTGATGCTTTATTTGAGAAAAACAACGTTACCTTGTGTGATTCTACAGGCACTAAGTGCCTTTTGAAAATTCTTGTCCTCAAATTTATAGATGATAAAACTGAGGCACAGAATGGTGAAGTCCAGGGTCATTAAACTAATGTCTAAGGCAGAAATTGAACCCTGGTCTTGTTGACTCCAAGTCTAGCATTGTATCTACTGTACCATGCAACCTAATAGTCAATAGTTTCTATTAGCTAATTAACATAATAGTTGCTATTTAAATTTTGTAAAGTTATTTATGCATACATATTTTGTGTATAACTTTACAAAATTTAAATGATAATTTCTAAAATATAAATTTATATATGTTTATAGAAAATATTGCATCATATGATATGTAATTATGATGTATACATATACATGTTTGTATATGTGTGTATGTGTAGAAATGGATGGATGGATAGATAGATACCATAGTCAACCAGGAGAGATATTAGTGAATTGACCAAAGGATCTGTCTTTGGATCTGTGCTGTTCCACATTTTTATGCATAACCTGGAGGGAGATAGAGTTACCATGTTTTTCAGATTTACAGATATCCCAAAGCCCAGAGATATAATTAGTACATTGGATGTTAGAGTCAAAATCTGAAAAATCAAGCCAAGAAATATTTACTAAGTGGCTATTAAGTACAGTCATTGTGCTAAGCAGTAGAGATACAAAGAAAAATAATCCTTATTCTCAAGGAACTCACAGTCTAGTGAAAGAGAAAACATGCAAAAAATTGTGTACCAACAAAATATGTTTGCGCACAAATGGAGATATTCCAAGAGGGAAGGTACAAAAATTAAGATTGGTTAGGAAAGGCTTCTTGAAGAAAATCACTGAGACTTAAAGGAAGTTGGTGGCCCAGAGGATAGAGTGCCAGGCCTGGAATCAGGAAGACTCATTTTTCTGAGTTCAAATCTGATTTCTGACACTGACTAGCTGTGTCACCCTGGGCAAGTCACATAACCCTATTTGCCTCAATTTCCTCATTTGTAAAATGAGCTGAAGAAGGAAATGGTGAATCACTCCAGTATTTTGCCAAGAAAACCCCAAACAGGGTCACAGAGGATTAGACATGACTGATACAAGATTGAACTGAACTGAACAGAGGAAAGTCAGAACATGGAGATGAAGAAGCAGAGAATTCCAGAAATGGGGGACAGCCAGTGAAAATGCATGGAATCCGGGAATTTAATGTCTTGTGCAAGGATCAGCAAGTTGTCTAGAATCACTAGATCACAGGGTATGTTGAGGAGAGCATAAAATATGGCAAGACTAGAAGGTACAAAGGAGTCAGATTATAAATAGCTTTTGTAAGTCAAACAGTATTTTACATTTGATCCTAGAGGTAATATGGAGTCGCTGAATGGGCTAAGGGTATAGGCGTTGGACATGGTCAGACCTGTGCTTTAGAAAGATCACTTTGACTAAAAGAATGGAGGACAGATTAGAGTGGGAAGAGACTCACCAGAAAACAATTGCATGATCCAGGTGTGAGGTGATAAGGACCTGTACCAAAGAGGTCTAAGTGTTAGAAGAGAGAAGGAAACACATATAAAAGATGTCATGAAGGTAGAATCAACAGAACTTGGCAACACACTGAACTGGGTTGGGGGAGGGAGGATTTGAAGATGACATCCAGTTGTGAGCCTGGGTGAGTAGGAGAATGGTGGCATCTTCAACAGTAATAGGGAAGTTAGAAAGAAGAGCAGCAGGATAGAAACAGGCTGACTCTAGTAGAAAGAAATTTTAGAGATAAATGTAAAATCCCATACTTGCATTTAAAGAATCATCTGCACATGTAACAAATAGGGGTCATGTGGCTATCTAGGCCAGGGGTGGGGAACCTGCCACCTTGAGGCCACATGTGACCTTGCAGGTCCTTGGGTGTGGCCTTTTGACTGAGTCCAAGTTTTACAGGACAAATCCTTTTATTAAGATGATTTTATTCTGTGAAGGTTGGATTCAGTCAAAGGGCTGCACTTGAGGACCTACAGGTCCACATGTGGCCTTGAGGCTGCAGGTTCTCTACCCCTGATATAGATTATATCCAGAGAAGTGTGACTTAGACTATGAGAGGACTAGAGAGTGTCTCATATTTGGATCAGTTGATGGAATTGGTAGACTGGAGAAAAGAAGACTTGGTGGGGGCATCTTTACTGTTTTCAAGCATTTGAAGAGCTCTCAGTTGAAAGGATTAGACTTGTTCTATTTCCCATGTTTGTTCTGAGAAAAAATGCTTTGCAAACCATAATATATGTTATTTTGCTATAACTTAGCCACAGAGATTGCAAATTGCAGAGACAAGTTTCAGCTAGATCAACGGAAAACTTTTCTGACAATCAGAGTTGTCCAGAAATAGAATAATTGGGGTACTGAGGTGGCACAATGGATAGAGTGCTGGCCGTAGAGTCAGGAAGACCTGAGTTCAAATATGACCTTGGACACTTCTCTGGACAAATTCATTTAATCTGTTTGTCTCAGTTTCCTCATTTGTAAGATGGGGATAACAATAGCACCTACCTCCTGGGGTTGTTTTAAGGATCACATGAGATAATAATTGAAAAGTATTTAACATAATACCTAGCATATCATAAGCACTACATAAATGTTAGCTAATGTGATTATCATTATTAATAGAGTGATGAGCTCTCTATGCTTGGAGGTTTTCAGGGAGAAGCTGAATGATTAATTGTTGTAGACATTTACCAAGGATTCCTGTATGATCTCTGAGGTTTCTTCTAACTCTGAGATGGTAGAAAAAACAGCTGCTTTGATGGAGGAAATACCTTAATGGCATGGTGTATGATTTGTTTTGTTTTGTTTTGTTTTGTTTTGCTTCTGCATATTCTCAGCTACACGTAGGGGCACCTAGTAAGTGGGTTTGCAGAAAGTAAAATGTTTAGATTAGTACAACTTAGCTCTGTGGTTAGAAAGAGGAAATGTAGAGTAAGGAAGCTAGGGTCTCCTTAGTTGAGGAACTTTCTTTTTTTAAAAATTAATTAATTTATTTTTAGTTTTCAACATTCAACATTCAACATTCATTTCCACAAGATTTTGAGTTCCAAATTTTCTCCCCATCTCTCCCCTCCTCCCATGCCAAGATAGCATGCATCCTGATTACCCCTTCCCCCAATCTGCCCTCCCTCCTATCACTCCCCCTGTTTCTCTTGTCCCCTTGCCCTCTATTTTCTTGTAGGACAAGATAGAGTTCTATACTCCATTGCCTGTATATGAGAAATTTCATAAGAAGATAAAATTCTGGACTTAGACTCAGAAAAATCCATGTTCAAATCCCATCTCTGATCTTATTAGTAGCGATGTGCCTATGAGCATCCAGATCTCTCAGCATCAGTTTTCTCATCTGTAATAAAAGGATAATTATACCTGTTAACACCTGCCTGAAAGGGTGGGTTCTTATGAGGTCTGAGTGAGATAATGTGTGGAGTAAAAGACTGTGCAACTCCCAGAAAGCTATATGAGTGAGAGCTAGTATGAGCTGACTTTCCCCTGCAGCTGAACTTGAACAGGCGTCATCGGACTTGTATCTTACAATGCCTTGGAGATCATGAAAATACTAGCTGCCTGACCTTTGGTAATGCTGATTGGGTGTCCCTTCTTTCCCCTTAGGGCAATGCCAAGGCATCTGTAGGAATGGCTCCAGCTGCACACAGCTCTGTGAGAAGCCCTTTCGTGGAGAAATAGGATTCACATGTAATAACAGAAGGTGGCAAAAATCCAGTGAAACATGCACCAGTCTAACTGTCCAAACACTTTTTCAGGTGATGATATGTTTGTTACATTATTGGGTATGGGCCAATGAAAGGTGTGGTAAGAAGCTGATGGAAAGTTAGGAAAGTTAATGTTATCAGTCTGAGGGGTTAAGTACACCTGAAGCTTCATTCATCATTAAGCTTTTGATGCCCTAAAAGAGATATTTCTGATGGACTCAGTCTAGGACCACATTGGAAGGCTACTTAGCATGGTGGATACGATATTGAACCTTAAGCCAGTGTCCTGAGTTTGAATCGTTCCTCAGGTACATATTAGCTATGTGACCCTGGGCAATTAATTTGACTTCTCTCATCCTCAGTTTTCTTCTCTGAAAAATGTGAATATTAATAGTACCTAATTTTAATAGTTGTGAAGGACTTGTGAAAACGAAATGAGAAAATAAATGAGTAAAGCACTCTGTAAATCTTTAAGCCCTATGTACATGTTAGTTACAATTATTCTTTAGGAAAAATCTTGAGGGAAAGTTTGTCACACACTAATCCTCCCGTGCCTATCCCACAGCTACCCCTAAATCTCAAGGGTCTTTTTTTCCTTCTTGATCAGGCCTCTCTCCTTCACCCTTCAGCCATTCAATATCTTTAGTCTCTTGCTATCAAAATTTGCTTTGAAAAAAGAATCTGAAAATGGCAGGAGTGTACAGTTGTTTCTTCCTGCAGCTGCTAAGAAGCGGATAGAGTGCTGGGCTTGGAGTTAGGAAGACTCATTTTCCTGAGTTCAAATCTGCCCTCAGACACTTACTAGTTGGGTGACCCTGAGCAAGGCATTTAACCCTGTTTGCCTCAGTTTCTTTATCTGTAAAATGAGCTAGAGAAAGAAATGACAAGTCAGAAAGAAATGGCAAGCCACTCTAGTATCTTTGACAAGAGTCGGACAAGATTGAAAAATACCCACCTATATGTATGAATATATACATATATACTAGTGTATGCATATATGTATATATTAATGGCCCAGAGTCATATAACTTACATTATATTCATATATAATGTATATATTGCATTAGATAGATAAAAGTCTTCACCTAAAGGGATGAAGCCCCTTTCTTTCAGGTACCAGGTGGACGGGGGGCAGCATGGAACTTTGGGTCAGCAGCATCTTCTTTCTATTCCTGATCTCCCTTTCGGAAGCAGTTGCTTGTTTACCTTATCCATGAGTCCATTTGGCCGGAGTTATTGTGGCCATGTCTTTCCTAGCAGAGGCCACCAAACTTGACCTATAGGGAACCAGATAAATTATTATTTCCAGGGAGGCTTAAGAGGAAAGTTGATCCTGGTGATCTGAGTAGACACAAGAGAATAATGTAATAATAGTATATAATAATGTAATATATAATAGTGTATAATAATAATGTAATAATAGTAACTGTAGTGATAATAATAGCTAACATTTAATTCTACCTTTCAGAGGTGCAGGTATTGCTATTATATAGAGGTAATAGACTTAGTAGGATTGGTAGGGCATAATCTTAAAATTGCTTTTCCAAGTGGCAAACCTATCCACAGTAATCCTTATCTACAAACTAATGAGCTTGAACCAGATGATTTCCAAGGTCCCTTCCAGTTTTAACGTTCTATATCTCTGTGACTCAGCCCAGGAGGTTCTTTGGAGTTTTGTTCAATGAGCTGATCTTTTCCAAGATGGCCCATCGCTGGTGGTGGGCATATAGCCCAGGTGGCCATGAAATAGAATGAAGCTAACAAGCCCACCACATGGACATGAAGCCTGTAACCTTGATCGTATTACTAATTTCCAAGGTCTAATTCATTAAGCTACCCAACTAAAAACTTCCATATTTTAGAGACTTAATGCAATACCCTTTTTAAATATTTCTTTCTCCTAAAAGAGCTATAATTCACTTAAAAAGAAAATGCAGATTCAAATTTAATAAATTAAACAATAACAGTATTTTTTGTCCCCTTCTGAATTCCTCTTCTGTTAACATCTGATTTTGTTTATTGATGTAATTTTATAGAAAACATAGAGTGATCTAAAATTCTTAGTACAGGTTCAAGCTTTAATACATAGCTTGAAATGGCACTAAGCCTTCTGGGATGCCCTGTATATTGTCTCTAGGAGGTATTTCTATTTTGGGTGATTGGGGAAATTGAAAAAAAAATCACCAGTCACCAGTTCCACCCACTGCTTTTTATTCTTCCTCCTAAGTTGATTTGCTTTTTAAACCAGGGGCATTATGTATATCTCATAATCTTCACTTCACCCATTTCGTTTATAGCTTTGCTAAGTGAAATTCGCAAATCATTTTATATTGTACACATTCTATTTTGTATATTTCTATTCTGATTTATTTATCTGTATCAGGTTTTATACATCTTTCTATATCTTTTTGTACTCTTATTCGTTATTTCTTATGGAGTAATAAATTCCATTTTAAATTAATCAATCAATAAACATTTATTAAGTGCCTACTATATGCCAGGTACTACTGGGGATACTAAAGGAGACAAAAGACAGTTCCTACCCCTGAGGCAGCAATCTAATTGAGCTTGTAATCTATTGGGGAGACAACATACAAACACATATACAAAGCAAGCCATATATAGGATACATAGGAAATAATTAACAGACAAAAAACAATGAAATTGAGATCCTATCACATCTTAGTAATTTGTCCAAATGATTTCAAGGACTTCATTAAGCTGAAGTGTCCAAGGAATTGAGGTAAAATGACTCTTTTAGAAATTTTCCTTTTTGTTATTTTGAACTTGATAAACACTTACAAACATTAAGACTTCCCTATGCAAAGAAGAACATAAAAAGAAGATTGTATATGAAATCATAAATCTCTATCACATGTAGCTTGTTTTTAAAAAATATATAATATACTATATAATAATATATATAATAAAATGTACAATGTAATAGAAATATACATAATATAATATAAAATATATAATAACTTCTTAGTTTCAATACTATTCTGCTTGTCTGTGTCTCCTCAATTTCTGTGCATTTAAGAACAATCTTTCAATGACTCTTTTCTCCCCCTGTCCTCCTTTTTTGTCATCTCTATCACTAACTCCAATCCTACAAAAAAATAGCTTCCTCCATTGTAAGAAATCATCATAGTTGAACAAAATAAAAAGGAACTTCTTTTAAACTCTTATAATATCCCCTTGCTTGCCATGTTAGTCAACTCAGGAGCCAAACTGAGTTCTGGCTGGTGGAACTGATGAAACTCATGACCTTTGACCCAACTTTTCTCCAGCTACCAAAATCACCATAATCTCTGTGAGCAATACTGTATATGTAACTATTTTGATTCTGCTTTCTTTATACTCCCTCATGTTTTATATCTTCCCATATTTTTTATTTTTCATATTTGTAATTTCTTAGGGCACAATAATAATGTTTCATATGCTAATATCTATTTCACCCTTCCCCAATAACTGGACAGGTAGACTATGTCTAGCTTTTTTCTCTTACAAATAAAATGTCTATGAATACTTTTGCACAGATAAGTCTCTCTCCTCATTCTTCCCTTCAATTATATCCTTTGGATATAGTTTTAGTATGGGGATCACTAGGTCAAAGGGGCTGTTTCATCAGTTTTATGACACACATTGTGCATTGCCAGATAGCTTCACAAAAATACTGCACCAATTAACAGCCCTTTTTGCTTTCTTAATAATTTGAGCATGGAATAAGAAACTAGATGTCTCAGAGAGATGCAGAAAGTAAGGCCTACTTTACATCCTTATAACCAGTTATTTCTCCCACTCCCTCCAGCCTCGGCTTATCCTGCTAAAGCACTGACTCTCCCTACTTCATTCTAATATTACAACAAAGATTAATGCTGGATTTGAATATGTACCAATTAGAAGGCACAAAACATAGACAATTTTTAAAGTTCTTTGGTACTATTATTATCCACAAGTGAATAGAGAATCAATATATTTTGTTTTGTTTTGTTTTCAAAATTTGATGTCCAGAGAGTCACTACCATAGGGTTGGCCACAGGGTGATGACTTAATTTGGCTACAGCAACCCCTGAAACAACATGGCGTGGTGATGTTTGTTAGTGGAGGAAGCACCCCCAACAAAGAAATCATATATCTAGAAAGTAATGAAGTGAGATACCAAGTGAATAAGTGAATAAGCTTTTAAGTTCTGATTATGCGCCAGGCACTACACTAAGTGTTGGGGATGCAAAGAGAGGCCAAATAAACAACAACAAAAAAGAGCTAACCATCTAAAGAGAGAGACAACACATGAACAACCATGTACTGATAATGTTTAATATAAAATTTTGGAATAATCTCTTTGTTCTCTCTGAAGTAAACTCAGAGAGTGCCTCTTCCTATGTCAGCAAAAGCCAGCCAAGGCCGACTCTACACTCCTTAAGGAGACCTTTAACCTAAGACACTATATCTTGAATAATGAGACTTTCCTTTGTATCTTATTATCTATAGACATATACTATGTTATGGCATATTAATGGTAAAGAAAAATAGACATCTTAGGTCATAATTTCTATTGAACATTGTTTACCCTTTCCTACGTCAGTTATCTGTTTAGTGCAGGAAGCCTCCCACTTACTAGTGGTGGGATTTCTTTCCTTATCACCGAGACCCAGCCTGGAATCCCAAGGCCTGACCAACATTGTTTTGTTAATTGTCCTGACTTACTGAATTTATGATTTGTTCAACTAGGAGAGTTCCTTTCTCACAGTAAAATGTATATAAGCCAGAAGATTTCTGCACTGGGTAGCCAGAACATTTCTGGCTCCGTAATGCATTATGTTACCGTTGTCTTTAATAGGGAATTGATCAATTAATTAATTAAATCATAAAATGTATGCATTTAGCTTGTTGCCTTTTCTTTTAACAAAGTTTTCAGGTCAACAGTACAAACAAGATATATATTCACGATAGATTGAAGATAATCTCAGGGAAAAACTGAATCAGGTTAAATCTCCAATTTTTTGGAAGTCATAACACTCTTATCACTGTGTATTAAATTTTATGTGATTCCTATTTCCTTCCCTTCATTTCCTTTACCTAGAAAAAGAATGATAACTCATGGCTTAAAAACTATTACATCCATTTGTATTAATTTCATTTTGAGAACTGCTCAGAACCTTTTGGGTGGTCATTGAGATATTGCCTAAGCCGAGTCTGCTTCTCTGTTCCAGCAAAAAGATGATTTTCTACTTTGTGTGTGTCTGATAATAGTAACCAGACATCAGTGAGACCTCCCCAGACACCAGTAAGGTTGCCTTTCTGCAGAAGGAAATAACTATTTCTGTTTTTCGTTTTTTATTTTTTTCACAGGAGATCAGTGGAGTTTCAGTATATGAGCCAAGCTTGGTTGGCGGCTCACGATTTTCTGCAACTGTGTTACTAACTCCATCTAATGAAGAGTTCATTGAATCAGCAGCTCAAGGCATCCGGAAGAAATGTCCAGATGATTATGCCTGTGTAATCAATGGTGTGAGGTCTTCAGAACCTACATCTGGAAATATTGCCTTTATAGTCGAGTTGCTGAAAAACATATCCATGCAACTGTCTACAGATGTCAACCGGAGGAAGATGCAGGTATAGCTTTCTTTGTAGTAAAATGTTATCAGGTACATTTCTCAGAAGGGCAGGTAGATGGTGCAGTGGATAGAGTGCCAGGTCTGGAGTTAGAAAGGCTCATCTTCTTGAGTTCAAATCTGGCAAGTCATGTCACCCTGTTTGCCTCACTGTAAAATGAGCTGGAGAAGAAAATGTCATACTACTCCAGTATTTTTTTTTTTAAACTCTAGGAGTTGGGCAGGACTGAAAGGGCTGAACAACCACAAAAATTAAGTAGGTTGGCTTTTAGTAACCTCTTACCCTTCTCTTTTTAGCACCTACCTAGACTCAAGCTTGTTTGCTGCCTCCAAGGGTTGACTTCGTATTTCGTCAGGGCTTGGTGTCTCAGCTCTCTGTCCTATTTGGAAAGAAATCCCCAATAAGATATTCATTGATGACAGCTTAAGTTACAACTTCTACCAAGAATGGTTATATTTCAATAGGGGATTTATAGAACAAAAGGTCTTCAAGACCAGTGATTAAAAAAGGAATCACTCTCCAAGAGAATTTGGTTTGAAAGGATTATCCCTATTCTCCAGAGGACCTATGATCTCTTGAGGTTAGCATTCCCTCCAAAGAAGCAGACCACCACCCATACTGTGGGAGACTTGTGCTTATCTACCTCTATTGTCACAGGGAGTGCTGAGAATTACTTACCAGGCTTAGAAGGGAGGTATGCCATTGTTTTGTTTTTAAATATGAATTTATTTGGGGGAAAGAGCTCTGGCCTAAGAGGTATTGAGGTGTTGTGGAAAGAGTGCTGAACTTGGAGTCAGAGGAGCTGAGTTTGAATCTTCCTTCTACCTATAGGACATTGGGCAAATAACAACCTCTCTGGGCCTCAGTTTCCTTAGTTTTAAAATGACAGAGTTGGATGGGGTGGCCTCTGATTTTTTACTTCCAGAGCTGTCATCTTATGAACTTAAAATGAGTCAGGTTTAGTCCAATGTCCAGTCTTTACTGGACATCTGAATATGGGTAGGTCACATAAACTCAGCAGGCCTCAGTTATCTCAATTATCTTTAAAATGGGTTTGATGACAATAACACTTGACCTGGCTATCTCACAGGGTTATTGTGAAACTCAAAGGATATAATATCTGTGAAGATGATGGATAAAGTATAAAAAAGTACTGAACAAGTATGATTTATTATTATTTTAAATTATTTCTTGTCTCAATTGGCAGAGTTTCAGCACAATAGCTAACCACGTCCTCGACAGATCAGTCATCTCAAATTGGGCATTCATTCCTGAGAGAACCACTAGTTCGGTTTTGCTACAGTCAGTGAATTCATTTGCCAAAAATCTCACTATTGGTGATGAGCCTGAGACTATCGTAGATGAGCCCTTTATTCAGACCAAAGGTTTTAGAGTCAGCCATAATACCCAAGGGAAGAGTCTTAATTTCTCTATGAGGGTGATTGATGGTGGGAAGGATGTACAAGGGATAGTACTCATCCCCTGGAAAGAGCTGCAGAAGCTCCCAGCTCCCTCCCAGGCCATCAGCATTGCTTTCTCAACCCTGGGAGAAATTTTGGAAGAAGCTCGTTTGCAGAATGAGAGTTTTCCCAGACAGGTGAATGGGCTGGTTCTCTCAGTGATCCTGCCAGAAAAGATGAAACAAGTCTTACTCACTTTTGAGAAGATAAATAAATCCCACAATGCCAAAGCTCAGTGTGTAGGCTGGCACTCCCGGAATAGGAGATGGGTGGAAGAAGCCTGCGAAACAACAGTGGATGTCATGGATAAAGCCACGTGCCGTTGCAACTCCACCAATTTCTTGATGGCCTTCTCCATTCTAATGTCTCCTAAGACCTTAGCCAATAAAACCCTGGATTACATTACCTGTATTGGCCTCAGCATCTCCATCTTAAGCCTTATTCTGTGCCTGATCATTGAAATCACAGTGTGGTCCCAAGTGACAGTGACAGAGATCTCATACATGCGTCATGTGTGCATTGTGAACATTGCCACATCACTACTGATTGCCAATGTGTGGTTCATCCTTGCGTCCTTCTTTGATGGCACAGCTCAGAGTTACAACTGGTGTGTAGCAGTGACATTCTTCAGTCACTACTTCTACCTTTCTCTGTTCTTCTGGATGCTGATCAAAGCCCTCCTCATCCTTTATGGAATACTGATTGTGTTCCGCCGGATGATGAAGTCTGCTATGATGGCCACAGCCTTTTCCGTTGGCTATGGGTGCCCTCTGGTCATTGCTGCCACTACCGTTGCTGTCACAGAACCAAGAAAAGGTTATGTGAGACCTCAGGCCTGCTGGCTCAACTGGGACAACTCCAAAGCTCTTCTTGCCTTTGTCATCCCAGCACTGACCATTGTGGCAGTAAATCTGATTGTGGTTTTTGTTGTGGCTGTCAACACTCGAAGGCCTTCTATTGGAAGTTCCAAGTCTCAGGATATGGTGACCATTATGAGGATCAGTAAGAATGTTGCTATCCTTACCCCACTGCTAGGACTGACCTGGGGTTTTGGGATAGCCACCCTAATAGACGGCAGCTCATTAGTGTTCCACATCATCTTCTCTTTACTCAATGCTTTCCAGGTAAGTGACACAAATCAGGGAATATTTTTCTACTATTCTGAGTGTTCTGAGCCTAGCGAATATATTCCAAATAACTTTAACTGTTGCAATTATGGGTGTTTGATAACTGCTCATCTCCTTCCTTTTTCGTCTTGTCTCTCACCTTCCATTTTCTACTGTAGATGTTATGCCTTTCTGGTGTTCGAGCTACAGATGCAGCTGGTGGCTCAGTGTATAGAACTCTGGGCCTGGAGTCAGGAAATCTTGAGTTCAAATCTAGCCTCAGATATTAACAAACTATGTGAACCTAGGCAAGTCACCTGACCTCTGTTTGCCCCAGTTTCCGCATCTGTTATATGGGGATAATAACAGCACCTGCCTCCCAGGACTGCTGTAAGCATCAAATGAGATAATAATTGAAAAAGGTGCCTGGCACATAGTAGGTGTCATATAAATTCTTATTCCCTTCCCAATAATCTATAAAAGAAATCTTTGCATATGTATTTTGCTGATGGCTGCATAAGACTCTTTTATTACTAGCTTGAGAGGTTTGTTTTTGTGTTATGATTTGGATTTTAAAAGCTAACTCTCTAGGACCCTTATTACTTCTTTTTTACTTACCTTTTATTCAGCTTGCTGATACCAGGGCTACAGTGATACCTGAATTACAGCCTAGCGGTCCATATAAAGAGATCTCTAATAGTTGTAGATAAGATGTAGAAAGAATTGAGTATCTCTTTTAGAAAGACACAAAACTCTTTACTAAAGCAGCAAAGCATTACTAGGAGTACAATCCTGAATTAGTAGATTCACAAAAGTAATACAGGGTGTCCCAAAAGTCTTTGTGTAATTGTGAGCTATCACTTAAATTAATTAAATAGATAATTAAATTAATTATTTAACTAATTAATGCTAGAATAAAAATAATTAAATTAAGCTTTATTACACTCAAGAATAATATCGAAAGATATAAACACCCAGATGAAATAAAGTTTATTACTTTATTCATTGCTCTTTAACCAGTTTGAAGGTATTCTTTTCCCTTTCCCTACACTCTTACTAACTATACTTTAGGTATTGTAAGCCTGTTTATCAGCCCTTGGAGTTAAAAATCACTTACCACCTTTCTCCTTGTAGGTATGCATTTAGTGCTACTTGCCCCAAGCATCAAAATTTTAATTTACATTAATAAAAATATTAATTTACTAGAGGATTTTGATTTTATTTTCAGGGTTATTTATTTTCCTTCCAAGTGATTTGGCCAAAAAAAAAAAAAAGACATTATATCCGTATTTTCCCAGGATGCCTTCTGTGTTACTATCCTCCTCCAAGATTTTTCTTAACCTGACTCTATTCTCATTTCCCTGCCTTTTTAAATCTGGCCGTCTTCCACCAGACCTCTGTCACTATCACTTTGAAATATCTCTTTCATGGAATGTATAGTTCATAGCTCTCAATTAGAAAAGTCCTGGGAGGTTAAATAATTGTACCCTTGCCCATGCCATGTATCTCTGATATAATCACTTATTATGACCATCATGTTGTATGAATGTTCCAAAAGTTTCAAAGAGAAAAATATTCTGCCATATATTCATTATATCTTTGCATATCCATGGCAAAAAGTCACTCCACTAGCCCCAGAGATACAGGCTCACCTCATGTCTCAGTCCTAACTGGAACTCACAGCTAATGGTTTTTCTCCTATCTCATCTGTTTTCTACACAGCCATCATACTTTATTTCTCAAGCACAGTTCTGACCATGTCTCTCCTCTGTTTCAGAAGCTTCCATAGCTCTCTGTTACCTCTAGAATAAAATATAAACTACTCTGTTTGGCTTTCAAAGCCTTTTGCAATATGTATCCACGCTACCTTTCCAAATTTATTTAAAATTGTTTTCCTTCACACCCTTTGTTCTCTCTAAACTGGGTAGTTTTCCATAGATGACTTTCTATCTACCATCTCCATACCTTTGTATAATCTGCCCCTAATGTATGGAATGAAATATGCTCTCTCCTCACTACATATTTTATATTTAATTTTCTACATATATGCTAGTTCTCCCCAAGATTATAAGCTTCCTGAGGGCAAGGACTGTTAACTTTATTTCCCAGCATCTAGCATAGTGCCTAGCACATAGTAGGTACTCAATGATGTTTACTGAATGAAGAGATGAAGTATATTGATTTTCATTGGAGCCTATGTTACATTTCGACATAAGATAAAGCTCCTAATCCTTGACATAGTGCCTGAAAGTCATTGTCAGTTTTTGGAGAGAAACAAATATATATATCCCCCATATTTAATGATACTGGCAATTTTTCCCAAAATCTTATAAATTGCACACACACACACACACACACACACACACACATATACACATGCACAAGCACTTGCATGCATGCAGATGTGCATATACCATATATATTAAATTCAATACTCAAACTATATATGTGAAATCATATAAAATAAAATAATATAAAGTAAAACATAAGTAAATCATAATATATAACATAACATAACTTTGTTTTTGTCCTTCATTGTCTAAAAAGACCATGCCATCAGAGAAATGATGACATGACTTGCACTTGATTTTCTTTTGAGTGAGGGAAGGCTGTGCAAGGTCACCAGCCTCACTTCTCCTCCAGAGCCATCTGGATCCAGAGACGTGATATTCCTCAGGATGACTTGAGATGGCCCAGGATGCACTGGGAGACCTTGGCCCCTTTAGGCCAAGGTCTTTGCAGGTGCTCACGTAGGGCGAGGCAACAGCTATTTGCAGATTGCAGGTATTGGGAGAGGAGAGGAGAAGAGAGGAAAAGAGAGGAAAGGAGAGGAGAGGAATTAGTCAGTAAAACCCAGTCAACTGGGCATCTTTTGGACATCCAAATTTACCTTCCTGTGGAGAGGAGAAGGAAGGGGAGGGGGAGGCAGACATGAGAGGAGATGTTGAGTTACCCAGCTAGCTGAGTCCCCATCAGGCAGCTGTATCTACTCACAGGATTGTGTTCATAACATAATATAATGGGACATATCATAACACGATATGATATGACATGTATGATATTATATAATGATTATAGCCAGTTATTCTATTACAGGAATAAAGGTAGCCTCAAGGGGAAAAAAAATCCCAATTATTTACTTCGCAAATGGTTTATAAAATTCTGACTACTATCTTCCTTTAACATAGTGAAAAATAAAAGTCCTGTTAATCTTACACCCAAAGGCATAAATTTAGAGATTTTGATGCCTAGGGCAAGTAACAATAAATGCATGCCCACAGATCAACTGTAATTCATGATACGAAAATAATACAAGAGGTAATTTAAACAAATTTAGTAGAGTGGGAGGGGAGTTAGTTACTACAATGGCATGTTATTAACGATACTTGTTATCTGTTGACTTCTTATTTTTCTTGATAGTTGAGTGTTAAACACTGTTGTCTCTGCGCTGTTGAGGGACTGCAAGTGGTGTTTACATGTAAATGTACCAAATTAAATTGAATATTCTTTTAATATTGTTATTTGAGTTATTTGTGCCCTCTAAATTTTTGTGCCCTGGATCAAAACTCTAGTTGTTTTGCCCCAGTTATGATTCTGCGAGACATCCGAAGGGGACATAATGTGGGAGATCTTCTCCCTTGTTCTTATATTTATGTCCATCATTGTCCTAGGGGTTCTTCATCTTGCTGTTTGGGACCATTCTGGATCAAAAGGTAAAACTTTGTCTCCTTCGTACAGTGGACTCAATTTCCTTATTGGAGATTGGTGCACATCTTACAGAGACCTATTTAAGTTCAAGAGTGAGCAAACAAAAGCCTGAGTCTGTAGTTGGGGGTGGGAATTGGAGGGTGGGAGGGAGTTGGGGGATAGAAAAATATTCTTTTTGATTTATACTCAAACAACCACCAAGATGAGAAACAACATGTAACCGGTGTATGCAGGTTACTTGTGCTTTTGGCAGGGCTATTAAATGATGAATTGGATTTGGGACAGATCATTGAATTATAGATCTAGAGTTCTTATGCTCAAGTTGAAGTTGGGTAGATTTGGATCTTCTGGGTTTTACTCTTCCCTAGGCTTTCCAGTAGATTATTGCTGCCAGTAATTGATTTTTCCTTTGGTTTTAGACAAGAGAAGCCTTGAAGGTGAGGATGTCTTCCCTGAAGGGGACATCAAGGATAGAAGAGGTAAGTAAGCTTGGTCTCTTTCTTCATAGCATCATGGAGTCTGAGGATCTGTGGGACAGAATAGAGGAAAGCTACTCTATTAAGTAGATTAATTTAGTGTTCAGATTTTGCTAGAGAACAGAATTTTTAGTGTCTGAAGACTTTCCATTTTTTATTGCGTGTATCCTGTCTCAGAATCATTTCTTCCAGCTCCAAATTGATTGGATCTCAAATTGAATGCATTCAGTGCCCAACAAAGAATACTTTTTTTCTTTTTTAAAATATTCATCCCTATATATGTATAACTCTCAGCCCTAATCTCTCTCCAGAGCTCCAGTTCTAAACTGCTCACAAGAAATGTCTATCGGCATGTCTAATAGGCATCTGAAACTCAATATATCAGAAATAAAACTCATCTTTTCCCTGAAACTCATCCCTCTTTGAAAACTTTCTCTTTTTAGAACCCTGGTTCACACCCCCCGTTCTTCATCCCTCATCCTTTCATTTTCAATCCATAGCCAGATCTTGCTATTTCTACCTTTACAACATCTCATGCACCCAAGTGCTTTTTGCCCACATAGCTACCATACTAGTTCAGGCCCTCATCACCTTTCACTTGTATTATTATAATAGCATCCTAACTAGTTTCCCTGTCTCAAGTCTCTCCCCTCTTCAATCCACCCTAAACACAACTACTAAAGTGGTTTCACTGAAACAGTGTTCTGACCAATGAACTCCAATGGTTCATTGTTGACTTTAGGATCACACACAAATACCTCCACTGGGCATTCAAAGCTCTTCAGAATCTGCCTCCAATCTGCCTTTGCTGATTTGTTATATATTATTCCTCTTTACTTACTCAATGGTTCAGGCCAATTAACTTTCTTGCTGTTTCTTTCCTATGACTGTCTCCATGCCTTTGAATTGGAGTGTACCACTATGCTTGAAATACTCCTTCCTTGACTTTGTCTTTTAGAATAACAGTTTCCTTCAAAACTCAACATAAGTGCCACTATCTATAGCAAACCTTTCCTAATCACTCTGGTTTCTAGATCCTTTCCCCTATGGAGGTAGCTAGGTGGCACAGTGGATGGAGTGCTGGACTTGGAGTCAGGAGGACCTGACATGGTCCTCCTAGTCAGACCTGGACTAGCTGTGTGATGCTGGGCAAGTCCCTTAATGTTTTTTGCCTCAGTTTCCTCATCTGCAAAATGAGCTGGAGAAGGAAATAGCAAGCCACTCTAGTATATTTGTCAAGAAAACCCCTCAAAGGGTCAGGAGGTATAGGGCTTGATTAAACAACAATAAAATTCTTCTACTAATTAATCCTATATTCATTTATATACACACACACATACACACACATACATATGTATGTACATACACACATATATATTTATTTGGATATATGCTTTTTATATGTATATGTTATTTCTTCTGATAGAATTATATGACTTGAGGGTAGGTACTGTTTTGTTTTTATCTTGGTATCTCCAGTGGCTAGCACAGTGCCTGGCATATAGTAAGCACAATACTAGTTTACTCATTGAGTAAATGCTTACTGAATTAGACTGAATGGAAATGAATTAGATAGCTGAGGTGGTAGCTTGGAATTGCAGAACTCCCATTGACTAGACCCCACTGGAAGGACATAGAGGAGTCTCCATGCAGAAAGTCAAGGAAATGATAGTACTTGGGCACTCTGCATGTCTGGTTAATAGATACCAGTCATAAAAAGAATAATGGTGATTATTAAAATAAACATATAAGGATACAAGCATCTAGAGAGGCACTGTGGTGCAGGGACATCCTGGTATGTATTTAGTTCAGATGTATAATTCCTCCAGGGTGGAAAACTCCCAATGTGGAAACTAAGCTATTAAAGCTTATATAATGACATCCTGTGTGTTGGTGTATAGATGCATATAACATGCATGTATATGTACATGTGTGTACACAAATATAATAATAATAGCTAGTGTTTATGTGGTGTGATGCACTAAATACTGTGCTAAGCATTTTACAAATATTATCCCATTTGATTCTCACAACAACCCTGAGACTTAGGTACTATTATTATTATTATCATGTTACAGTACTGAGACAAAAAAAAAAAGATTAAGTGACTTGCCTAGGGGTCAGAAGACTTGAGATCAAGTCTCAGTTCAATTACTTATTTGCTGTTCCTGCAAATTTGAATAAGTACCCCTTCATGAGCTTTAGTTTTTACATCTGCAAAATGAATTTAATACTGGTAATGGCTCTTTTTGTCTAGAGAGATTTAAACGAAACACTTTCCTCACAACATGACCTAAATAACACCCAGTTTTTGGAGAAAATATAACCAAGACTGACATTTGATGTGACTTGCCTATGATTATAGAGCTAGTAAGCAGCCTTGAAGGGCTGGAGTGAGGGAAGATGTTTGTAAACTATAAAGCATCGTGAAAACTACTTTTTAGAGCAGTCATGACAGTGCTGTCATTTTCTCCTTTCTATAGAATTCAACATATAATCCTAACAATGCATCTAAATTAGTGGCTCGTTCACGATGAAAAGTGAGTATTAAAACCTGAATGAAAGATTTCCCTTTTCTGTAATAAATCATTTAGTAGATCGCTTGGTTAACATTTTGCTTATTATTGGGGTTGGGGGACAAAGCCAATCTTTTTCTGGGAGTGTAACTTTCTCCTGGTGTGATCAAATGGGTAGAATGATTTGAACTCAAGTTTTGTTTCTTAATATATCCATGTTGAATGAATGAACAAATGAATGCATGAATGAGTAATAGCCATCATTATTTACTGAGACAAACATCTTGAATATCCTTTGAGCAATTAATATTTTCTTTGAGACCTGAAAAATATCTAAATGACTGAATGACTCATTTTACAATCCAAGCACAATTGGAGGGATAGCTTAGTGTAGATATACGAACACTGACCTTGGGAAAAGGAGACCTGAGTTTGAGTCCTGCCTCTGACACTGTATACCTGAGTCCCCTCAGACTAGTCTTTGAACTTTTTGATTCAGTTTCCCCATCTATCAAATGGGGATAATAATAATTATACTATCTACCTTATGGGGTTATTATGAGGAAAACATCTCGTAAATATGCTACATAAATGTGTTATTATTATTATGATAAAATAAATAAATTTGTTTAAAAAATTGTCATCCTAGTTTCAATCGACATGTTGAATTAATTACCAATTTGTAGGTGTTTAAACTTTCAGCACTCTGTTTTCATTTGGCCATAGTGAGAGGAAGAACACAGTGAGATTTCATTTGCTCTTATAAGGCAATATGACTTTCTGTTCGCAGAGTCTTTGTAACTTTAAATTTTAATTTTTTTTAAAATTTTACTTTAATTTTAAAAATAAATCTTATTTTTATTTTTATTTTATATTTTATTTTATTTATATTTTATCTTTTATTTTTGCATTCCAGTAAATTCAAGATGTACTCTCCCACAAATTTAATGAGTTCTTCTCTGTAAAAAAGAAAAAAAATAATTTAAACAAAACATAGTGTATTTGTCTGATAGTGTGTCCAAAATTCCATACCCCTAGATCCCTTCTCCTCCTACGTTCCTTGTATTTTAGCTTTTATCTTCTCCCAAGATGGTAAGATATGGAGTGCATCCCTCTGATATCATTAGAAAAAAATTGATCAGGGTCAGGTTGAGACAAATAGGGTGCTTTCTAGAAGGGAAATTGGGGTAAGATCTAAGGCTGTCCCTAGTGGGACAGGAGAAAGGTATATTACTCTGAAGTATTCTCCTCTTTTCCATAAAACCTCTGGCTTCATGTAGTTTTACACAGGTAAAATTAGAACAAAATGACTTTAAAAATCAGACTTAAAGGGGAAAAAAAGCCACGAAGGGGCAATTTGGAACTTGAAGGATGTGGGGGAGATGGAAAGAACCCGGGCTTTGAGATAGAAGAATCTGACCAGACTCTACTCCTTTCCTGTGCTATCTGCTTCCCTAGGTAGAAAGAGAAACTGGATTGGATTAAAATTTGTAGGCTTTAAGACTGGAAAGGCTCACAAAGTACAACCTTCTTATTTTGTAGATGAGGAAACAGGGTTCAGATAGGGGAAGGTGACTTGCCCAATGTCATGCCAGCATTAAGTAGCAGGGGAGGGTTTGAACCCAGGTCCCTGGACCTCAATTCCAGTGCTCTCCTCACTACTCTCTGCTGCCAGTTAGTGTTAGCCCTCCTCCCTCTCTCTCTGTTCCTCTTATGTTGTTGCCTTCATTCCTTTGTGTTCAAATTAGGATTTTGTCTCTTTGGATTCTTGGTGGTTGTGTTTTTGAGAATTGAGGTTAATGCAGAGTAGTTTTGTGGCAATAAATGAGTGTCATATTGAAAGTCATCTCATCCCTTCTCTGATTTAGAGATTCTCTCCCCACCCCCTCCAGTTAAATTTAATTCAACAAGTATTTCTTAAGTACACACTTTCCCCTTTTGCACATTGGGCAGCTAGGGGGCACAGTGGATACAGTATGCCACCTGGAGTCATGAAGATTCATCTTCCTGAGTTCAAATCTGGCCTCAGACACTTACTAGCTGTGTAACTCTAGGCAAGTTGCTTAACCCTGTTTGCCTCAGTTTCCTCATCTGTACGATGAGCTGGAGAAGGAAATGGCAAACCACCCCAATATCTTTGCCAAGAAAACCCCAAATGGGGTCATGAAAACTCAAACATAAGAGAAAAAAAAAAAAACCTTGAACAACAAAGACAAAAAATCAAAATGGTTTTTGTCTTCTGTAATCCCAGTTTACCTTCTACTGAGGGAAACAATGAGCACACAGATAAGTAAATACAAAATATATATTAGGTGAATACAAAACTACTGTGAAGGAGATCAGCAAAGACATTCTATAGGAGATGGTGCTTGAGCTAAGCCTTCAGTGGAGTCAGTGATTGCAAAAGGTAAAAGTGAATCAGAATGGAGAAGGCATTCCAGGAGTGGGGAAGATCCTGCCTAAAAGGTATAATATAGAGTATTGATCTGTGCAGTGAATTGAGTGTCAGACTTGGAGTCAGGAACTCAACTTGAGTTCAAATCTGACCTTAGACATTTAGTAGCAAGATGACCCTAGGCAAGTGACTTACCCCTGTTTGCCTTAGTTCCTCACCTGTAAAATGAGCTGGAGAAGGAAATGGTAAAGCAATTCAGTATCTTTGCCAAGAAAATCCCAAATGGGGTCAGGAAGAGTCAGACATGATGGAAAAAAATGAACAGTGAAAAGAATATGGTTCAGGGCTGGCATTTGCTAGGGGGAAAAGTGGGGGAGATCAAGTAGGATTAGAATGCCAAGGTGTAAGAGTGTTATGGGCTCATTTGGTGTATTTGTAGAATCCTGGAGTTAGGGGATGCAGAAGAGATGTAGAACCTATGATATTGACATGATATTGACACATGTGCATAGGCACCCAGAAATGATTATCTTAGGGATCTGGAAAAATAATGTTTGTTGTCTCCATCCAGGGGTACACTTGGGTTAGCTCAAACGAGAAGAGCTGATCAACTTTAAGGGTGAGAATTTACATCTTAAAAATCAGCAAAATGTACAAAAATAATTTATTTGTTGATTATCTAGAAAACTTTAGTATTGCACATTAAACTGAAAAGTATTTGATACTTATTTCTCTGCTGCCCTTCCCTCACCTAATGGTTAAATACCACCATAACAACAATGCTATCTTTTTAGAAATCATTCTCATTTCTGGCTTTGGTGCAAAACTTCTGAGATGAAGGAACCCTCTCTACTCTAAACAATATGAGGCATCCTATTCCCTTAATCTCCTACTTCTCAAATCTGACCAAGTAACATAACTCAAAAGTGACATCTGTTATTAGTCAACAATGGGTGGCGCCAATTCACAAGTTTCGGAGTAGGAAAAGTTTATCTTTACCTTTTCCCTTCTCCACCCTTTTAGCCTTCTTCCTAGGTGGCCGCCCTGGGTGTGCCTTTTGTTATCATACCTGACTTGGTGCTCACATGTAAATCTCTCTAGGCAGCCAGGTGTCATAGGAGATAAAGACTTTGGGGTCTGGAAGCAAATGTCGGCATTCTACATCAGACGCTTCCTACCTGTGTCATCCTGGGCAAGACACTGAACCTCTTTCAGACTGCTTTCTTATCTGTAAATTGAGGATAATAATGACCTTCCCCTTGGCCAGCACTGAGAATCAAATGAGATACACATTGTAAAGAGGGCAGCCAGGAGTTTCAGTGGTTAGAGTGCTGGACCTGGAGGCAGGACATCTTCCTGAGTTCAGATCTAGCCTTGGACACTTAGTAGCTATGTGACCCTGTGCAAGTCATTTAAGTCTGTTTCACTCAGTTTTCTCATCTGCAAAAAATGAGCCAGAGAAGGAAATGGCAAGCTATTCCAATATCTTTGCCAAGAAAACCCTAAATGGAGATGACAAGAGTCGGATATGACTGAAGAGACTGAATGACAACCACATGTAAAGTACTTTGCAAACATTGAAGTGCATGTAAACAACAGATATAATTATTATTATGAATGTTTTGGGGATTCTTTGGTCCTCCATCAGTTGAGGGTTCATGGTGGCTATGTTTCTCCTTTCCTCTGTATTGGAATTTACTCCCTCTGTATCTCATTCTCTAATCTAAGCTCTTTCTCTGAGGATTCAATTAACTTACTTAATAAATCCAAGGTTCTTATCCTTTTTTTTTGTAATGTATTCCTTTGGCAGTTTGCTGATCTATATTATCATCATTCTCAGAATAATGTTTGGTGTCTCCATCCAGTGGTATGCTGGAGCCAGCTCAAATGGAGAGAGTTAGTTGTTAAATTTTTCATTGTGAGCATTTAGACTCTGGAAATCAGCAAAACCTACAAAAATGTTTTATTGTTGTTTTTGTTTTTGATTGTCTAGACTTTAGTAAACTATGGAGAAAATGTTAGTAATGTGGATTAAACTGAAAAATATATTATTCTTACATTTCCTTCCCTTCCCCTGGAGAGCCACACTCATGCGGCTATAATCACAATTGAAGGACTAAATTTCAATTAAAGGTTAGTGAAAATAAAGACATATTTCCTCCCCCCAACAAGTTCATGAACCCTCTTAAAGCTATTCATAAACCCCAGGTTAAGAGCCCCTGTAACAAACTAAACTGTATTCATAGGAGAGAGTTCTTCTGTCACATCCAGGTTATATACTACTCATTTTAAGTGGCTTTCTGGTGGCATTAGCTTAGCCTTATTATCTAACTAAAAGGAAATTTCAGGTGGATTGGTAGGGAGGCTAATGCTATAATAGTCAGGGCGAGATACTTTTTGAGAGGGCAGAGCTTGGAGCATCCCTGCTGATCACACTGAAGTTGTAATTTCCAAATTTATCTCCTCATAGAACAGGCCCTGGACCCTAAATAGTGAAAATATCTTTACTCAGAAATGTATTTCTTAATATAGGGAAAGCTTTACCATCCCCAGTCATATGCTTTACCTCAAGTAAGAGATTCTCTTTAAAGGAAAGTTCCAGAACTGCTGTCTGCTAGTTGGCCAACCTTCTAGTACATAAAGAAGTATTAGAGTATATTGGGTGGATCATAGATTTTAAGATGGAAGGAATAGAGCCACTTTATTTGAGACATGGGCAGCTAGGTGATCCATGGATGGAATGCTGACCTGGAGTCAGGAGGGCTTATCTTCCTCAGCTCAAATCTGACCTCAGACACTTACTAGCCATGTGACCCTGGACAAATAAAACCCTGTTAACCTCAGTTTCCTCATCTGTAAAATGAGCCAGAGAAGGAAATGGCAAATCACTCCAGTGTCTTTGCTAACAAAACTCCAAATGGGGTAACAGAGAGTCAGATGTGACTGAAAAACCATTGAACAACAAATGCACGGTGCTAAGCTTTGGGGATACAGAAAAGAGACAAAAGACAGTTTCTGCCCTCAAGGAGCTCACAATCGAATGTGAAATGACTTGGCCAAGGTGATGAAGGTCATACAGATAGTAGGTGACAGAGACAGGACAGGAACTCTGGTTTTCTGACGGATCATCCAGGACTCTTTTCAACGCCATTCATCAGTGTCCTTAGGTGTGAGTGATGGCACATCCTGTCTCCAGAACAGGTTTTAGTAGTAATGAAGATAGAGAGGGCACTGGATATTCAAGGCACAGGGTGGGTGGGGGGAATGGGAGAGTTGATACAGAAAAGGAATGGATGATGCAAAAGAGAAACTGGGGTAGGGGGCTGTAAAGGAATAAATACCTATGACATATTTTTGCCCCAGGCTGGTTCTTTTCTTGACTGTCAAGTGGTTTGTCTTACATATCAAATCTTGGTTTCTTATGACTTACAGGTATGCTTCCGGGAGAGAAGTATTTGGAAAGAAGGTTGAAGAGAAAGTGGGACTTATAATTTTCCTTTCAATCCCCTTTCCCCCACAGAACTGAAACCAGGATCAACAATGTGAGATAAGACCAGGAAGCCTAAAATATTCTCAGCTGAGCCTGTGACCTGTCTTTGGCAGGTTGAAGCCTGTTTGGACTTTGCAAAGGTTATGAATCTGCCTGAAAGGTTCTGTGATCTCCAAAGAGAGGAAAAACCCTCTTGATTTAACTTCTCTTGGGAAAGAAAATAGGGCCTTCCTTCTTCTGTATGGATCCTTAGCTTTCCTGGGGTGCAGAAGATCAATTGAGGGACACAGAACATACTTTGAGAAAGTGAGTCTGAGGTGGTTTCCGACAAGGAGGGTACGTTGGAAAAGCCCTAGTTGTTTTGTTTATTCTTGAACCTTTGAACAAGGTACTCTTGGTACCATGGTTTCCTCACTTGTGAAATGGGGAAAATAATATTAGGAGGTGCTCATGGGGGCATATGTGTGTATGTACATATGTATAAATCAACGAATGCAGAGTGTATAAAAAATAACATTGCTATTTGTTCTGTATTAAGAATAAATGAGTTTCCCTTGCCTGTGTGTATATTTCACTGTCATAAGATTCTGGGCCAACTCTTTAATCTATAGATCTATAGATGGCAAGCTCATTGAGGGCAGGGTCTTTTATCTTTGCCTTTGTTTCTCAGATTATATCAGCATTCCTGGCACTCTGAAGGTTCTTAATAAATGCTTGATGATGGATTGGTTCCAGTGGCAGGAACAGATTGGCCAACATTTTCTAATTTATTTTCTGTGAACACTACTTCATTCAATGAATCCTTAGCAAGTATTGACTATTTGCCAGGCTCTGTGGCTATGAAAACAAAACAAAACACAATCTTTGTTCCAAGGGGCTTACCTTGGATAAAACTTTTTCACAGATAAATTTTGGGAAGGAGGAAAACACTAACAACCAGGGTTTCCTGTTTTCTGTAAGAGTTAGTACCTGAGATGAGCCTTGAAAGAAGCTAAAGATCGTAGGATGCAGAGGTGAGGGAGGGAGGGCATGCATTCCAGGCATGAGAGTCAGCCTGTATAAGGGTATAGTGAAAGATACTGTAGTTTTGGTTTGAAACAGAAATTAAACTAGCTGGGGGAGAGTGAGAGAAGTGAGGGAGTGGGATTCTCTGTCTTAGTACACACACACACACACACACACACACGGAAAGACAAAGAGACACACACAGAGAAAAAGAAAGAAAGAGAAAGAGACCGAGAGAGAGGCAGAGAGAGAGAGAGAGAGAGAAAGAGTGCTTTCTACCTTCTACTGGGAAGAAACAACAAAGAGACTATGGTGCAGTGAAAAATAGCACTGTTCCTGGAGTCAGGGGATCTAGGTTTGAATTGCCCCATTTCTAGTTACAACCCATGTGACTTTGGATGAATCACTTAACCTCTCTGAGACTGAGGTCCTTGTCAGTCAAATGAGAAGGTTGGACTAGATGACCTCTGAAGTCCCTTCCAGCTCTAAATCTATGCTCTGATGTACATGATACATCCAAAGTATCAAATGAGATAATGTTTGTAAAGAGCTTAGCCTAGTGCCTGGCACGTAGTAGGTGCTATATAAACAGCAGCTATTATTATAGTTCTGACGCTTCATGGGTCATGAGGGCATCTAGGTGGCATAGTTGATTGTGTGACAGGTCTGGAGTCAGGAAGACTCAGCTTCCTAAGTTCAAGTCTGGCCTCAGATACTTACTAGCTGTGTGACCCTGAGCAAGTCACTCAACCCTGTTTGCCTTAGTTTCCTTATCTGTAAAATGGGCTGGAGAAGGAAATGGCAACCGACTTCAGTATCTCTGCCAAGAAAACCCCAAACGGTGTCACAAAAAGTTGGATATGACGAAAATAACTAAACAAGATTATTTTTATTATTATGTGTTTGTATGTATGCATAACAAATGTCTAGTATATAAATTTGGTATGAGGACTAATTACTGGAGCAGGGGATAAGAAGAAGCATTGTGTGGCATTCCAGTTGAGGGAGCCACAAAGTGGGAGGAAGAACATTTCAATAGTAACAAGGAAAAGAAAAGCCTTGATCCTCATGCTGTTTGGCTAAGGGTTAACTTTCTTTTCAGAATCTGCCCCTTAATCAATCAACATTCATACATTATGCACCTACTATGTTCCAAGCACTATGAACCATGCTTGTTGTCTTAGGGTCCAAATGTGCTCCCACTACAAGCCTGCAAAGGTCAAAAACACTTTATAAGAGACTCATCTCTTCCCTGCAGATGGCAGTGAGGTAATAGCCTGTCATTGTTTCTCCACTCATTCCTTTGAAAGGTGTGGTGGAAATCTTGAGTTACTCCAATGAAGGAGTGGCTTGGTGGCAGTACTTGTCTTCCCAGCCCTGCTCTTCCATCTGCCCAGAGATGGAGGAACCAATTGCCAGGGAGTGAGGAAGTCCTTGGAAAAGTAGTCAACACAGAGGAATCAATCTATCAAATGGTCAATGACCAAGCTATTTTGCCAGACCCTGGGCTAGGCAAAACACAGTGACAATACAAAGGGAAAGAAGTGAAACAGTTCTTGCCTTTAAGGAGCCTAATTTTCATCAGGAAATAAAATGTGTATTGAAAATATGTACAAGATGGATGTCAGGGGATTTGGGGGGACAGGGAGGAGGAATGCATTAACTCCTGAGGAAGCTCTGGAAAGGATGGAGTACTTGAGCTGAGTTTTGAAGGAAGCTAGACATTGTAAGCATCAGAGGAGAGGTTGGAGGGCATTCCAGACATGGGGGCTAGAACATGCACAGTTATGGAGATGGGAGATAGAGCAAAAATCATCACTCAAGGGGAAAACCAGCCCCCCTCTAACCTATATTTTAGAATAATTGCAACTGGCACGAAAGAATTGCAAAGGTTTACCCTTAACTGGCCTTAAGTAAAGTTCTTCAATAATAATAATATTTTTATAGTATTAATTATATGCCAGCCCTATGCTAAGTACTTTACAATTATTGACTTTTTAAATCTTTACAACCACCCAGGGAGGGAGGTGCTATTATTATTCCCTTTGCACAACGAGGAAACAGATGTGAAGTGACTTGCTCCGGGTCACACAGTTGGTATTGTCTGAGCTCACATTTGAATTCAGGTCTTCCTGACTCCAGCTCCAGTGCTGTATCCACAGAGCTGCCAAACTCAAATAATCCAAATGTTGGTGGTGGAGTCTATGACGGTTATGATAGAAAGGGATGACATTCAAGGCAGAGTATTCTGTAGAGGGAAAAAAAACCTTTTCTTTGCCAAAATTTCTATTTCCAGGAGAAATAAATTTGGAAAAAAATCCCAAGAGTAGGGTCCTAGTCCCATCTCCCCCACTGGATGATCCAGAGTAAGCTTCTTCACTACTCTGCATCCCTGTTTTTCTTTTTATAACCTGGATCCAATATTAGCTCTTTGTTTGCTCACAGCAATCATATTAGGACCAATGAGACGATTTTTGTAAAAGTGCCTTGATTTCATTGAAAAAAAAAAGACATTTTATGGAAATATCATCATTATCATCCTAACCACTACCACCATCATCATTTTATTGTTGTTAAAATCACAGGAACAGCTAGGTGGCACAGCAAATGGCAGACCAGTCTGGGAGTCAAGATGATCTGAGTTCAAATGTTGCCTCAGACTGTGGGCAAGTCACTTAACCCTATTACCTCAAAAGTTAGAAAAAAAGAATACATCTTTCAAAAAATACTAAATAGCAGCATGGCATAGTGGCAAGAAGACCATTGTCAGAGTTAGGAAGGCCTTGGTTTAAATTCAACTTCACTTAACCTCTCAGATAATTATGTTGAATTGTTTAGTACAGCATACAACTTTTAATAATCTTAAAATGTTTTTAACTTGAAACATGTCCTCATTTTACTGCAGTCACTTCTTTTATGTGATTTGGCATTGAGTTTAACAATTTGGGATATACATGCCTTAATTTATAATGAAATCAGACTATTATCACATTTGATATTAAACATAACTTTGATCAATAGTCTGTTTTTCCTAATCTGGTCTGAATTATGGCTCATAACTTTTCAGTGGGGTTTAAATCAGGTAAGTTCTCAGGATATTGAAGTATGTTTAATTCCATATCTTTGATAAATATCTTAACCTTTCTGATATGTGGCATCATTCAAGACCATTTTGCAGTATTTCATGTCCATTTGGGAATATTTATAAATCTGCTTCTTGATATAATAGTATATTTATGAAAGAGTTTTTCATTCTCTTAATGAACATAACACTTCCAAGTCCATTGGAAGGAAAAAAAATCCCCCCCAAATTATTTGGGGTGAATATTTTACAGTCTTATGAAGATGTCCAGATCTCACAGGTTCACTTTAACTTCTGAAAATGATTTTAGTATAGCCATGAATGGAAAAGTGAGTTATGCTGCTAAAAGTTACTTTAAAAAAATTCTATACTCTAAGTCTTTGTATTGTCTTGGCCATGATGAGCATTTTCTCTTCAGTGCAAAAGTTATGAATTGTATTTGTATTGTTCCTTCAACTCTCAGAAGCCTACACTAGCACTACAAAAAAATCAATAAAAATCACTCCAACTGTTAGGTGCCTCTGAGTGGCCTTGTTTTCTGAACATTACATAGGCTGTTTTGCAGCAATTGTTTGTTACCTATTGGAGTTTGTTTGTTAATTTTTTTAGCTTCAATGTAACTGATACTGTTTCATTGTGGGATTGAATAATCTTTGACATTTTGACTTTCCCACACCAAGAGCCACTGCAATATTTCTAACAGTCACTGAAGTGTGCTCTTTAAGAGCTACAATTTTCACAAATTTCCTTGGAGTAAGCCTTTACTAAAAATGACAGAGAGTAATAAGCCATGTGTTTATTGCACAAAATACATCCCTTGAACTAGTTATTTAGGCAGACACGGGAATATCAGCTCAATCCTGTTTTGTCTGATCAAGGTCAAGTGTTCACCTTGGTGAGTAAGAGCACTCATAGATGACCATTGTTGTCACAAAAGGAAATTATATCAAAATTATTGCGTGTCCCAAAGAGTTCACCCACAACTTTACCTCATAGAGCTTCTGTGGGGAGAAAGGGCTTTGCAAATCTGACACATCACATGTGTCAGATAGCACTAGTATTTTGGAACCAACCTATGATTTCACTGATATAGGGAACTCCTGGTGAGCAAATTACATTTACCATGGGAGATCTGCAAACGCTTCTAAAATTTATTATCTTAGAGAATAGTCTGGGACCAATGAGAAGGTAAATGACTTTCCCAGGGTCACACAGTCATTATGGATCAAATGTTATCTCTTTATCTAGTGCATTGGGCTAGTTCAGAACCATCTTATCTGTGTTACCCTGGTCAAGTCACTTACTTTGTCTGTGCCCCAGGCAACATCAATATCATAATCATTAATTAATTATTGATTGTTGGTATTATCACCAACAGAAAAATTTAGGGAGGAAGCATGTTATAGTGGAAAGAATGGATTTTAGTGGTGGTTCTGCCATTTCCTATCATTGTGAACTTGGGTATCTGAAAATGAACTATTCGAAATTTATGATCCCCAAAGTCCTTTCCAAATCTAAAATTCTGTAATTTACCATTCTTTCCCTTAAGGGCCTTCCAAGCCAATATTTAAAAAATTGGATTTTATTCCACTCAATATTTATTAAATATTTTAAACATGCAAAACACTGTGCTAGGTGCTGGGACACAAAGATAAAAACTGATGCCATGGTCTACCCAGAGCAGTTTTTAAGACTAGTTGAAAAAATAAGTTTCTTCTCAATTTTCAGATCAGCTGTAAATATTCATACAAAAGACAAAATCAAGATTTACCTTCATTGACCTTTCTTAAGATCAGAGTGAAAGGAGGTCAGATTACCTGCAAAATTCTTATTGTTATTTTTCTGTAACTCTTCATAAAGGACCTAACCTATGGGCAAGAGGGTTTTCTCAGGTTTATAGTTTAGTTCCTCTAATAGGATATCAGCATATTGAATGTTTGAACAATGTTAAGATTCGTTGTTGTTTTGATGCAGACATTTTATTTCATTGGCGCATGGAACTCTCAGTAATTAACCTCCTTCAACTAATGTAGGTCAGTATTTCTTCTGCAGTTTATAATCTTCGAGAGCTGCTGGAGGGAAATTGGAGGTTAAATGACTTACCTAGAATTACATAGTCAGTATTTGTCAGACCCAGGACTTTAACTCCTATCTTTCTCACTCCAAGGTTGGCTCTCTAACCACTTAATTTTACTGCCTTCATGTTAAGATCACTAACAGTTAAATGAATATCCATAGATAGTCACTGATAAAAAGTTAAATGGCACAAGGCAGAACAGAGATCAATCCTTGTCAGTCCATTGGAGGACTTCTTCCAAACTGACCTGGCATAATATACCAAAATTTGTGGGATGCAGCTAATGCAGTACTTGGGGGAAAATGCATTTTTCTAAACACATATCAATAAAAAAAGAGTAGATCAATGAATTGGGCATGCAAGTAAAAAAAAAAAAAACCTTGAAAAATACAAATAAAAATCCCCAAATAAACACCTTAATAGAAATATTGAAAATCAAAGGAGATATTAATTAAATTGAAAATTAAAAAAAGGTCAGTGAACTAAGAGCTGGTTTTGTGAAAAACAAGACCAACAACACAACAAATATAAGATAAACAAAGATAACCCATTGGCTAATTTGATTACCTAAAAGAAAGAATAAAATAAAATTATTAGTGTCAAAGATGAAGAGTAGATTTACAATCACTAAAGATGAAATTAAAGCAATTATTAGAAGCCATTTTGCTCAACTATATGCCTATAAAACTGACAATTTAAATTAAATTGCCCAATATTTCCAAAAAATATAAATTGCCCAGATTAACAAGAGGAAATAAAATACTTAAATAACTCTATATTAGGAAAAAATAAATTGAACAAGTAATAAATGAGCTCCCTAAGGTGTGTGTGTGTGTGTGTGTGTGTGTGTGTGTGTGTGTGTGTGTGTGAACCCAGGACCAGATGGATTTATAAATGAATTTAACCAACATTTAAAGAATAATGAATTCCAATATTATGTAAACTGTTTGAAAAAATAGATAAAAGATTTCTAACAAATTCCTTCTATGACAAAATACAATTTTAATGAAACCAAGGAGATAAAAAAAACAAGAAAGAAAACTAGAGCCAATTTCCTTAATGAATATTGCTGCCAAAAATTTACACAAAATATTAGCAAGAGATTACAGCAAAATATCTCAAGGATCATACTCTATGACTAGACTGGATTTTTACTAGGAATGCAGGACTGGTTTAATATTAGGAAAACTATCAGCATAATTGACCATATCAATAACAAAAATGACAAAAATCATGTGATTGTATCAATAGATTCAGAAAAACTTTTGATAAAATACAAAGCCCATTCCTATTAAAAATACTAAAAAAGCATTTTCTTAATGTAAAATGATAAATAGCCTCTATCTAAAACCAATAGCAAACATTTTATGTAATGGGGATAAGCTAGAAGTCTTTCCAATAAAATCAGGGGTGAAGCAAGATGCCCATTTTCACCATTATTATTCAATATTGTATTGGAAATACTAGCTATAGCAATGAGAATAAAAATAAATGGAAAAAATAAGCATAGGCAATGAGGAAACAAAACTATCACTTTTTACAGATGATATGACAGTATGCTTAGATAACCCCAGAGAATCAACTAACAAACTAATTGAAAAAATAATTTTAGCCAAGGGCATAAAATAAGCCTGAGTTTCCATATATTAACAACAAAGTGAAATCCTATTTAAAATAATTCCAGACAAACTGACATGAAATGAATATACTTTGGGGACAGATATTGCACAAAGTCTGTGTCCACCTATTTGTGCTATCATCTATACCTATATCTCTCTATCTTTTCTGTAATAGTGTGAGAGATTATCAAATGCTTTCCTCTTTTCTATTTTTTGAGATGGAGCCTTCCTATATCTCCCAGTACAGTGGCTCATCACAGGCTTGGCATCACTTCTGATCTGCACAGATCCTGTTCCATTTCTGATGTTAGTTTACTCCTCTTCAGGCAGCATCCTGGTGGCCCTTTGATCCAAGGGGTTCAGTATCTTAGTTCAGGACTAAGTGCATACTAAATCAGCTTTAGTTCTGTTACAACTCAGAACTCCTGAGTTCTGGGATCTGGAGGTCTCAGGCTCTTAGAAGATTGCAGTCATGTGTTGCCACATCTGGCTCAAATGCTTTTCTAATCTCTAGGTAAACTAGATCTTCAGAGGTATATTGAAGCCAGCTCTAAATAGGTTTGGGAGCCATTTGTTAATTTTTCATTGTGTGCGTTTATACCTCAGAAATAGACAGCACTATGAATATGACTTTATTTATAATTTTGTTGATTGTCTCAATTTGAGAAAAGTTAATAAATGAGATTAAACATTAAATTAGGTGCATACTTTTTTTGAGAGCCTACTTACTAAACACCCCTATCTTGCTCTATAAATACGGCTTGAGTTTAGCATAAGAGTAGTACAAGCCTCAGGGAATTAAATCATCACAAGCCTGATGGCCTGGAGACTGTAGATTAATAATGATGATGATAATTAATAATAATAATGGATATTTATATGGTACTTGAAGATTTGCAAAATGCTTTATAGTCATCTCATTTGAGCCTTACAACACCCCCAGGCATCTTTTGTGTTGTAACTGTCAATAAAAAGTCTGTTATGACTTGTCTTTTTAAAATTTTTTTTTATGACTTGTTTTCAATGGAGACATGAAGACTTTGCAATCACTATTCTCCTATCTAGATGCTTCCCAAAAAACTCTTTAACAGAAACACGGAATTTTGCCAAGAGCTGAAACAAAATTGTAGGATAATTTTAACTTTGATTTAGCAATAGAAGGAAGTCCAAATCCCTCATTTTACATATGAGGAAACTGAGGCTTGGAGAGGTGAAGTGATGTGGAAAGGTTAAGCAATAAGGCAGTAGCTAGCACTCTGTATTTGAATTGGGGTCATGTGATTCTAATTTTGATACTTTTTCTATTTCACAGATCCATTCTTTCCCATTTTTTTTTCTGAAAAATTTTGAGAACTAACATCTGAGGTATATGGATTTTGAAATTAATCAGTGGAAGGGAAGGTCCATTTCAAGAAAATACCAAATTTGTGACATTTAAATGTGTGTGTTTCCTGTGTAGGTTAAGTGTAAATCCACATGGATTTGTTTAAAAATGGCTCAGAGGGGATGGAGCCAAAATGGCAGAGTAGAAGCAGGGACCTGCTAGAGCTCTCCCCCCAAACCCCATAAAAAAACCTGTAAAAATGACTCTGAACAAATTCTAGAGCAGCAGAAGTCACAGAAGGACAGACTGAAGTAAATTTCCAGCCCAAAACAATTTGGAAGGTCAACAGAAAGGTTCTATTGCACTGAGCTAGGAGCAGAGCGCAGTTCAGCATGGACCATGCTGGTATGTAATGAGCTGCAGCAGGCCTTAGGAAACTGAATTGCTGGTACCTGCTGCAGTTTTCAGACTTCTCCATCCACAAATACCAAAGATAGCTTCAAAGGTCAATGGGAAGGGTCTCTCACCTGGCTGAGAGGAGAATGTGGTCTGGCCCCAGCCCAAGTCCTAGCCTCAGCCCCAGGGCATCAGCAGCCACTGCTGAAGCAGAGGCTGCTTCTGGAGCCCTACTCAAAAGTCAAGTAAGTGGCTGGGAAAATGAGCAAACAGGAGAAAAAGAAACACACTATCAATTCTTACTTTCTCAGGGAAGAGATTTTTCTTAGATCATTGGTGATGAGGAAGATAAAAACATACAACCAGAAGAAGACAACAAAGTCAAATCTCTTGCATACAAAACCCCAAGAAAAATACGAATTAGTCTCAGGCCATGTAAGAGCTCAAAAAGGATTTTGAAAATCAAGTAAGTAAAATAGAGGAAAAAATTAGAAGAGAAATGAGAGCGATGCAAGAAAATCATGAAAAATGAATCAAGAGCTTGCTGAAGGAATCCCCCCCCTCCCAATGCTGAAGAAAATAACAGTTCTAAAATTAGACTAACCCAAATGGCAAAAGAGGTTCAAAAAGTCAATGAGGAGAAGAATGCCTTAAAAAGCGGAATGGGCCAAATGGAAAAAAGAAGTCCAAAAGTTCACCGAAGAAAATAAATCCTTAAAAATTAGAATGGAACAAATGAAAGTTAATGACTTTATGAGAAATCAAGAAATTATAAAACAAAACCAAAAAAATGAAAAAATAAAAGATATTGTAAAGTATCTCATTGGAAAAACAACTGACCTGGAAAATGGATCTAGGAGAGATAATTTAAAAATTGGACTATCTGAAAGCCATGATAAAAAAAGAGCCTAGACATCATCTTTCAAGAAATTATCAAGGAAAACTGTCCAGATATTCTAGAACCAGAGGGTAAAACAGAAATGGAAAGAAACCACTGATCACCTCCTGAAAGAGATCCCCAAAGGAAAACTCCTAGGAATATTGTAGCCAAATTCCACAGTCAAGGTGAGAATATTACAAGGAACCAGAAAGAAACCATTCAATCACTGTGGAAACACAATCAGAATAACACAAGATTTAGCAGCTTCTACACTAAGAGATTGGAATATGATATTTTAGAGGTCAAAGAAGATGGGATTAAAACCAAGAATCACCTACCCAGAAAAAATGAGTATCATATTTCAGGGGAAAAAATGGAACTTCAATGAAATAGAGGACTTTTAAGCATTTTTGTTGAAAAGACCAGAGCTGAATAGAAAATTTGACTTTCAAATACAAGAAGTCTAGCAGGGAACAGGATATTGAGGTCAAGAGACTGGGCTATTCAGTTCTCAGGAAAGAGACACTGGACTAGAATTTTATTTGTCTGCTCCCCTAAATATTGCTAGTCTAGGAAAAATTATTTTCAGGTTCAAGGCATTTTCCTGGTTGCTATTCCTTAACCAAGAAAGGGTTCCCCAAGGTCTATCCAAAGGCTCAACTCCCTTTCCACCAAATACTAGTTAAAGAAAGATCCTCACAAATAGTGAATAGCAAATAAACCCATTTTATCTAAACTGTTAGGAAACAGACATCAGAGAAACCTATACAGGTTAGAATATATCAGACAACACACAGAATGAATGAGATCTCTCATTGCAATCAAGATATCTTAGCTCAACCAAGAGAAACATTTCCCAAGGGAAAATTCTCCAAAGTCTCTACTGTGGTAAGCTGGAAGTCTGGGGTAACCTTCTATGTGAATTTCTTCCTAGTCTTTCTCTCCAGGGACCTGTCACTGAAGAGAATTTGGAAATACGTATATCCTCTCTCAAAGTCAGGAATCAAAAGAAGTCTCCTTTCTCAGGCTCCTGCCAACCCCACCCTCACACTGGCATAGAACATAGAGAAATTGTATTTTTCACCAATGAGAAGTCTTTTTCTAGTGCTCAGACTTGAACCCCTCAGTTTTTGTTGTTGTTCAGTCATTTCAAGTGGGTTGGACTGATTTGGAGATTTTCTTGGCAAAGATATTGGAGTGGTTTGCCATTTCCTTCTTCAGCTCATTTACAGTTGAGAGATCCCCTGCTACATTTATATAAAAAAAAAAGTATAAGGGAGTATATCAAGTCATTGGGAATCAAAATTGTCAGAAAAACTTTTACGAGTGGGGCGAAGGAATCTTTAGCTGAACCTTGATGGATATGTACAGGGGAGTATAAATTCTAAGCTACAAAGGAAGCTTGAGCAAAGCCTCAAGGATAGAAATGAATAGGGTGGGTTTGACTGGAATAGAGATATTTATTAGTGAGTACTGGGAGATGAAATTGGATGGACAGGGTAGGATGAGCTTTTGGAGGCTAACAAGAGCTTTCCATATTGTGTTTGTGGGGGTACCTTTCCAATGACTCCTGCCATTTCTACTTTCTTCCTCAGGAACTTCTAGACCCTAGTGAGGCTTTGGACCCCACAGAAGTTTTTTTGCCCACCTTCTCAGAATGGAAACTCTTTGTGAGAAAGGATTATTTCATTGTATTTGTATTTCCTGTGACTACTGCAGTTCCTGGCACATAGTACTCATATAACAAATGCTTGTTGATTGATTGATTGTCCTTTTCTCCATAGTATGAGAGAAGGAGCACTGGATCAAGAGTTAAGAGACCTGAAGCTTCCTGATTTGACCAATAACCAGAGAAGTAATCTTGAGCAAATTGCTTTCCTTCTGGATTCCAGAGATCCTGGATTTCAATCTCATCTCTGACATACTATCTGTGAAACCTTACACAAGTAATTTAAGTTCCCTAGCCCAAATTTACTTATCTATAAAATGAAAGGGTTTTATTAAATGCTATCTTTCAACTCTAAATCTGTTGATCCTATTAAAGTTTTCTCCTCTGAAAAACAAGGAGGCTGATCTTCTCTGAAGTCTCTTCAGCTTTATGATTCTATAAGTACTTTTGGCATCTGGAAAGTGTGTGGATGGGAGGGTTCTGGAAAGCAAGAGAGAGAAGAAGATCTGAATAGACAATCTAAGGCTTATGCACTTTGACTCATCAGTTCCAAAAAGTTTCATTCCATTCACAATGGCTCAGTGATTCCTTGTTAGCATTGGTTTGTTTTGATTCTGCATTACTAGTCACACTGACAGTACCACAGAAACATCTTATGAAACAGCCAAAGCCAGATGTACCTAGAGTTTTGCACACATATAGAAATTTTTTCCAATGGCTTTTCTTTTTCTTCCTTCCTTCCTTCCTTCCTTCCTTCCTTCCTTCCTTCCTTCCTTCCTTCCTTCCTTCCTTCCTTCCTTCCTTCCTTCCATCCTTTCTTCCTTCCTTCCTTCCCTCTCTCTCTCTCTCTCTCTCTCTCTTTCTTTCTGCAAAAAATCAACCACCACCACTACCACATCTCAGTTAACATTTCCCTATCATCAGTTGTCCTTATTACCAAATCCTTGGTTGTATTTCTTGAAATAATGTGGCAGATATATGAATCCAGCACAGACTTGAAGCTGAAAGGTACTGCAGTGGTTAATTAGTCCAATCTTTTCATTTTATATATGAAAAAACAGAGGCATAACAAGCTTAAGAGACTTGTCCAGAGTTGCACAATAAGTCTCTAAAATTACTAGTTAACATGGATGAAATTAACATCATGATATTCACTAAAGGGACTTGGTTATATTTGTGGTCCTGCTATTTACTACCTGTGTGATCTTGTATCAGTCACTTAGCTTGTCTAAGTCTCAGATTTTTCATTTGTAAAATGAGTGGGGAGGTTTAGACTGAACGATCTTTAGGGTCTTTGTCTACTGTAAATCTATGAGCTGAATTTACATTCTAACTAAATTAATGAAGGTCACATCATTTGCTTTAGAGTTGAGATATTTCTATGAGAAAGTCTCCATTCTCTGGAAGAATGAACTTCAGATCTCTCATTTGTTCAGGAAGAAATGTACTCATTTTTCTATTTATGTCATACTGTTGACTAAAATGGATCATTTCTTAATACTAAAGCCCAGGGTTAGACCCTCCTTTCAATGTCCCTTTGTTTTGTTCAGTACCCTCCCTTCTCAAAGCTGTTCAGTGCCTTTACTAACTCTAGCTGTCCTAGGAGGACAGGTGACACCTCAACCTCTGAACCTTTTCTCTTTTCATCTTATTCAATTCTTCAGGATCTAATTCAACATTTTTTCGTCACCTGATAGGCTTAAGTAACTATCATAGGTGCTTAAAAGGGATGTGAGTAAGGACATAGTATAACATAATTTCCTCAAGAAATTTGTAGTATGGGGGCTCGGACCAAAAATATACCCTGTAAAGTTAAGTATTATCCTGAACGAAAAAAGAAATGGACATTTGATAAACTCTCAGACTTTCAAGATTTTGTTAAAAAAATCCTGAACTCAATAGAAGATTTGACATACAAGAACCAAGAGAAATATAAAGTACATACCAAAGACTGACTGTAAGGGATTCATAAGGACAGACTGTTTATGTGTTATTTTTCACATATGTAAAATGTATGCCTGGGGTTCTTATTAATAATTGGGTAGCTCATAAGTAAGATTGGGAGAATTCAGGATATGAATTAAAAAAATAAAACCATTTGAGAACAGGTAAAAAGAATAATTATTTTATACAAATGAGGTACAAGAGGAAGAATTGATACAGAGGAATGGGGGAGGAGGGCTGGTAGTGTTGGTAACCTACTTTCATCAGGAATGGGTTTAAGAGGGAGAAATACATATAAATTTGGAAGAATATAAAAGTCTTCTAAATTCAGAAGAAATAAAACAGGAAGGATAGGAGAAGGATCCTTGGAGGGGAATAGGCATGTAATAGGAGGGCAAGGTAGTGGGTAGAAGCTATGTAGAGGAGGCAGGAGGGACAGGAAGCAAGAGATAAGATCAAACATAAAAAACAAAGATCAGGAGTAGAATCTGTTTGGGAAAGTATATGTTTATATATATATGTATATGTGTATGTATATTTCTATAGCTGTAGAGAAACATATCTAAACTTTATTGTAGCATTCTGGAGGGATGGATCGGGGAAGAACAAAATAAAAAAGTGCCCAGCAGAGAACAAAAGAACTCACAAGGAAGCAAACAAAAGATGGACAATTTTCTTGAAATAAAAATTTATTGTTACACAATTTGAATCCTCTCTTATGTTCTGCTGTGCACATAACATACTTTATTTGCTTTTTAACTTTGTATTTAAGTTCCATTATTTAAGTTTATGATATGTTTTTGGTTCTTTTTTCCATTCTATATTTGTTTTCAGGCATTTGAGTCTAAAATAAAATTAAAAAAACCAAACAATGAATAAAGATAAAATGGTGGTACAATAGGAGCCATAGTGGGGAAGAATGGTGGAGACTATTTGTATGCAGAGCAATGAAAGGCTATATAGAAGCCATAATGTCATTCAAATAAACATACAGAGCAGTAGGTAAAGATATAAAGTAGTGATATGGGGTTTCAACAAGTGAGTCAGACACTGCTCAAGCTTTCTCTGCATCAGAAGCAGAGCAGCTGATAAATTCTTGACTTGTCTTAAGGACCATTTCATGTTTTTATAAGTTAAAGGAAGTAATGAAAGAGAATTAGACTGGATTGGATTTTTGACTAACAAGAAAGAAGTAGTTGTTAACCTCAAATTGCTGGAAATATGGGAGCAAATGACTTCTCCATCTTAACATTTGTGAGAAGAGAGGGACACTGAGGGATAGATAACCTGACACATACCCTAAATTTTGAGACACCAGACTTCAAAGGATTCTGGGAAAGGAAGGTAACAACACTTGGTCTCAAATATGATAGGAGAAACCTAAAAAGACACAAGATCAGAGTTCTGAGAAGGAAGAAATAGAAAAGAAGTTTAAAGAAACATACGTGTGTGTGTGTGTGTGTGTGTGTGTGTGTGTGTGTGTGTGTGTGTGTGTGTGTAGGGGACTCATTGGCAAATAAATTGTTTGTGTATAGAAGGTGGAAACAAGGGCAGGTGATGGATGACAAATATGAAAAAGTTCTGTAAGAATAGTGTCAGATAAGCCCCAAACCACTTAAGCCTAAGTGATGAATGTTAAGGACATTAACAATGGATTATTTAGCTATGTTTGGTGTGAGAAATTTCAGTAAGGCATATAACCTGTGTTAAGAGGATGGCAGTGGAGAGAAGGTAGAGCTTCATTGGAAAGGAAAATAAAAAGTCAGAATTGGCTAACAGGGAACTGAAACCTAAGATACTTGTTGAGATTGTAAGAAAGCACCTAGTTGGTCTTCATGAGCTCAAGGAACCAGTCCTAGACAAAGTGCATGCCATGGTATTGAAAGACCTGGTAGATGTGATTGTGGAACTATTATCAGGTGATATTTGAAAACATGGGGAGAATGGGAAGGTTACAGCTAGAATGGAAAGACAAGTCAACAGGCATTTATGAAGCATCTACTATATACCGAAAATTATACTAAGAGTTGGAGATTCAAAGACAGTCCCTGCCCTCAAGAAACTCAAAATCTACTGGAAGAAATTATATATGAAGAACTATATACAAATAAGATATATACAGGATATATTAGTGATAATCTAAATAAATGGAACATACTAGCATTAAGGGTGATCAGGAAAGACTTCTTTCAGGAGGTAGAATTTTAGCTGAGATCCGAAGGGAGTCAGAAAATGCAGGAGATGGAGAATAGGAGGTAGACTGTTTAAGGAATGGGGGGATAGTCAGGGAAAATGACCAAAATAGGAAGATGGAATGTCTTAAGTAATAGCAAGAAGGCAAGTATCTCTGGATTGTAGAGTATGTGGAAGGGAGGAACATATAAAAATATTGGAAATATAGAAAGAGTCCAGGTTTTGAAAGATTTCCAGAGCCAAACTGAGGATTTTATATTTGCCTCTGGAAGTAATAGGGAGCCACTAGAGTTTATTAAATTGAAGTGAAATTGTCAGTCCTGTACTTTAAGAAAATCACTTTGACAGCTGAGTGGAAGATGGACTGAATTGAGGAAGAGGCTTGAGGAAGGAAAGTTAGTATGATCATACAGGCATAAAGTGATGAGGATGTGGGCTAGGTTTGTGGTAATATCAAAGGAGAGAAGGGGAAAGGCTACAAAGGAAGAATCAATAGAACTTGGTAACAAATCACATATGGGGGATAAGGGAGAATGAGGAGTAGAGAATGGTCTCCCTTTTTATATCTGCCCATTTGCTTCCCTGCCTTCCTCTGCATCCCAACTAAAATATTGCCTTTTTTGGGGTATTTTTTTCCAATTCCACTTAATTCTATTGCTTCCTTTCTCTTATTTCCTATTTATCTTCCCTGTATCGTTTCTACATATTGGCTTGCTCGTTGTCTTCCCCATTAGACTGTGAACTCCTTGAGAGTGGGGACAGTCTTTTGCCTCTTTTTATATCCCTGGAGCTTAACACAGTGACTGGCATATAATAAGTGCTTAATAAATATTTATTGACTGTTTATTGAGTAACTGACTAACAAAATGATGCCTAGGTGACTGGGAAGATGGCGGTGACCTCAAAACTAATAGGGAAGTTACGAAGATGGGAGACTTTTGGGGCAAACATGACACGCTGAGTTTAAGATGTCTAAGGAACATCAAGTTCAATATATCCAATAGTTCCAATGATGGAGGTCAGGAGAAAGTTTGTGGCAACTGCTTATCATTGTGTAGATGATAATAGAATCTATGGAAGCTAATAAGATCACCAAATGAAATAATATAGAGGGAGAAGAGAATAGGGCCCAGGACAGGGTCTTGGGGAATATCCATGGTTAAAAGGTATGACCTGGATGAAAATTAAGTAAAGAAGACTGAGAAGAGCAGTTGTACAGGTAAGAAAAGAACCAGGAGAGAAGAGCAAAATGAAAACTTAAAGAGAAGAGAGTGATAAAGAGAAAAGGGTGATTGATAGTTTCAAAGACTACAGAGAGGTCAAGAAGAATGAAAATTTGTGAAAAGGCCATGAGATCTGGTAAGGAAGAAATCACTGGTAACTTTGGAGAGAACAATTTTAATTGAATGATGAAGTTAGAAGCCAGACTACATAGAGTTAAGAAGATAGTAAAAGGAAAGGAAATTAAGATATCAATTGGAGGGGATCAAAATTGTTGTCATTACGTTGTTTGGGTCTTGTCCAACTTTTCATGACCCCATTTGGGGTTTCCTTGGCAAAGATACTGGAGTAGTTTGCCATTTTCTTCTCCAGTCCATTTTACAGATGAGGAAACAAGGCAACAGGGTTAAGTGATATGTCCCGGGTCAGGTGTGTTTTTATTTCTCCTTTTTTTCAAGGAGGACCATGACCTCAGGGAGATGAAGACATGACTTGCAGTTGTCTTTGATTTGAGGGAGGGCTGTGCAAGCTCACCAGTTTTACTTTCTCCTCTAGAGTCATCTGGTTCCAGTGGCCAGATATTCATCAGGATGACTGGAGATGACCCTGGATGCACTGGGAGACTTTGGGCCCTTTAGGTCAAGATCTTTGCAGGTACTCACTTAGGGTGAGGTAACGCCCATTTATTGAATAGGGCTGTTTAAGCAGTAACCAGGGCATGGCCCCTTTAATGAGGCCAAGAAAAAGAAAGACTTCAGGCTGGGAGGGAAATAGCAACCATTACTATTGATAACCACTCTAAAGCTAGGAGGGGCCAGAAGAGCCCTTAGGCAGGGGCCCATTGGTCTCCCAGCTTCATAGTGCAAAAGGTTTAAGGTTTTGGGGAAGGAAAAGATGAAAGGAAAGAGAAGGAAGGGAAAGAAAACTGGTTAGTAAAATCCAAATCAACTGGGTATCTGTTGGCCATCCAAATTTACCTTCTTTTGGAGAGGAGAAGGAAGGGGAGAGGGAGGCAGACAAGAGAGGAGAAGCTAAATTACACAACTAGCACCCATTGCCCATTCATTGAATAAGCCTCTGTAGGAAGTGAGACAAGGGATGCCCCTTTAATTTAAAAAAAAAAAATCAAACTGGGAGGGGAAATCCTCAGACTGGTTAGAAGAGAAACAATTACTATTTACATTCACTCAGGGATTGTTGGGCAGGGACCTATTGTTGTCCAATCTCTAAGTGACATGCCCAGGGTCACATAGCTAGTGAAAGTCTAAGGAAGGATTTTAACTCAGGAAGATGAGTCTTTCAAGCCCAGTACTCTATCAGCTACACCACCTAGTTGCCCTTGATTATCAAGATTATCAAGGAGTTAGTCACAAAAGGGAGGAGACATAAAAAGATTATAACTTAAAAAGATGAATGAATGAAGTGAAGGTTTTTAAAGTTGGGAGGAGCATGTTTGCATGTGGCAGGGAAACATTCACTAGCTGGGCAGAGATTGAAGATTAGTTGAGAATGGAGATTGTAGAAGGGGCAATCTACTAGAGCAGGGGCAACCATTTGAGGTTTTAGGAAGGATAAAAAGGTTTGGAAAAGTCTCTTTGGTGAGTGGGATAGCTAATGGATTAGAGAGGCATGAAAGGATTGCTTTGTGGAAGTGAGATCTCAATTCAAATTATTTAACATGAATTTGTAGTAAACCACATCAATATACAAGACCAGCAAAAACATAAGGAAGGAATGAAATGAATGGAATAAGTTAGTGAAGACTTCTCAGTGCTTAACAAAACGCTTTTAGTAGATGATTAGGCCTAAGCTTCCGTTTCCCAGAAATCATGTGACTTTTGGGAATACGAAACTTAAACCCTCCCCTTGGGTTGCCACATCAACAATGCCTAACATTATTTTAGCTTTCTATTAGTTATTCCACTGCTTCCTTGTCCCCTATTCACAGGGTAGACTGCTGCGTTAAGATTGTGAACTTGCTTCCCAGCCAATGGGAGTAAAAGGCCAGCAGAGGGGTGGGATCTGTGTTAGGGCCATATAATCTCTATTTTTGCCTTCTGTAGTTGCCTCACTCTCGTGATTACTTATCAGAGAGGAGATGTCCTTTCTTGCAAGATTATAATAAAATCTTGCTGCTTTGCTTCTATCTTGAGAAGTCTCTGATTATTATTTGAGTCGGTGGTCTCTGACCCACACAGGAATTAAAGGAAATGGATAGTGTAGAGTTTTTTGACTGACCAAAGCATCAAGATAAAAGAGAGAGGAGAATTTAGAACTTTTCAAAAAAGGAAGAACATGGAAACTTCAAAGTGTAAATCCATGAGCTAGAGGCATGGTTCACAAACATTTAGAAAAGGAAGTCGTAATCACTAGGAACTTGTATCACTTCTTTGAGAACACATTATGTGAGACAAAGCTAATTTTCTTTTTTAAGAACTTTGGAACTGTGTAACATGGGAGACATTGGTACAGGACTGCTCAGCATGGTGTGCCCACATCAGAGAAGGTGCTCTGTTCTACAAGCAAAGCACAATTGAAACAGTTCAAAGGCAACACAGGATGTGCAAATTTAGAGATTCCCTCCTAACGGTTTACATGAACTATTTGTTTCCAACCTGTGGTAGAGCATTCTGAGCTCTTATTGGTCTAATCAGTCACAGTCAGACACATTGAAACTGGACTCTAGCATAGAGATGTCATTTTGGTCCTCTTCAAGAATGAAGGACAACAACCAACCATATAAGACAAAACTCATCTTCTTTTTTTTGACAAATACTAGACCTTGTATATAATAATATTGTAAATAATAGCCTGAATTTCAGCAAAACATTTGATAAGCCTTCTTTTGCTATCCTAGTAGACAAAATAAAAACATGTGGTGGAAATCACAGAACAATTCAGTGAATTTGGAATAGGTTGCATGACTACATAGAAAGAGTAGTCATTGATATCAACTTGGAGAAGGATCTGTAGTAGAATGCCCCAGGGATCTGTTAGTGGCCTTCTGAAGTTCATTATTTTCATCATTGATTCTGATGGAATCATAGATAACAGTATACTTATTTATGGAAGCTGAAAATGGCACAAATATGAGATCTCTCTCTAAGATATGGGGTGCCAGATGTATGATCAAAAAAATATTTTGACTTCATAGATGGATAGCTTTCAAAAGGACAAAATTTAATTTGGATGAATGCAAGGTCCTTTCCTTGGTTTAAGAAAACACCCAGTTATACAAATGCAAGAGGGTTAACACTTGATTGTACAATATTTCACAGTAAAAAAAAATAACCAAAGCTCTAAGAGGACTGAAATTTCAATATGAATCTACGTGATGTGGCATACAAAAAAGCTAATATAAGCTTCTGCTAGAATTAATAGGGGCATGGTGTTCAGAACAAGGCAAATCATACTGCTATTACACTTGGCCCTGGTCAGGTTACATCTGTGATAACTTCTTCTATTTAATAAAGGACATTATCAAAATGGAGCACATCTCATAGAGGGAGATGAGGATGATGAGAGGACTGAGAACCATGTCTTATGAACATAACTTAAAAGAACTGGTGTTAAGGGAGAAGATAACATAAGGGTAAGCTCAATGTTATATATGCATATCAAAAGCTAGAAATGTTGTTAGGCAGGCAGGCTGAGCTTAATATTATCTCAGTGCCTTTTCCCCCCTACTCATCCGCTTGGTAGAACATCAGGGATTTGTAGTAGAAAAAAAAGCTGGAGTACTCTTAACTACAGAGGATTTGGTGGCTATTGGATAAATAAACTCTTTCATAGGTAATAACTAAATATAATCTAGTCTTCATAGAGTAAAATTAGATAGTAGATGGAATGCTCATCATCAGATAAGCTTTAGAAAGAACCATGTCCCATGAATCACAAAGTTTAGTGCAAAGAAAAGATTAATTATGTCGGAACCAGCTTTAATGGGCATGTGAGAATCCATTTTTAAATTTTCAGTGTATTTACACCTCAGAAATGTCAATTGCTACAAATCAGGGCTTGGGTTATTGTTTTGTTAGTTGTCTAGATTTAAGAAAATATTAGTAATGCAGATTAAACTTAGAAGTACATTTTCCCCAGTAGAGTTGATTGTTAAATATTTATTTGCACACTCTTGTATTGCATTGTAAACATTGCTTGAGCTCGGTAAGAATGCAATAGAAGACAGAGGGACTGAAGTCATCAACCCATCTGGAGGCTTGGTGATTGTAGGCTATTAACAATGATAATAATAAGAGTAATAACAATAATCAGTGGTATTTATATGGTGCTTTAAGATTTGCAAAGTGCTTCCTGTCCATTATCTCATTGGAGCTTCTAAACACCCTTGTTCTCACTAGCCAAGAGGACTTTGCTCTGTGTCTAAAGACACCAAGGGCAGACATTCTCTTACTGGAGATATCACGCTGTTTGCTCAAGATTCCGAAAATGAACAGAGCATTTCATAAGGGAAATACTTAAAAGCGAAAGAAAGAATGAACTTTGAATTCTCCAACTAAATGATTTATGTATATAATTCTAATAATATGCATATTTCTTAGTTACCACAAGAGCTTTCTAAATTAGATAAATTTCAAATTGGAAGAAGTGAGATGTGAAGCTGGCAATGCTAGTATGGTATTAGGAAGCAGACTGCTAAAAGGGCTGGCAAGCTAACAGTTTCCTTAGGTACAATCTTATTTGTCATGGATCATAGATTTAGGGCTAGAAGGGACCTCAGGAGTTACTTAGTCTAATCCTCTTATATTACAGGTGGAAAAACTAAGTCAAGAAAGATTAAGTGACTTATCTAAAGTCACAGAGTCAGAATTTGAATATGAGTTCTTTAATTTAAATTCAGTTGTTTTTCTTTTTTTTTTTAAATCTTGTTTTATTTTTCAGCTAAAATCTATTTTTTCTCTCTCCTGTTTTCCTTCCTCTTCTCAATCCCCCCAAACTTGTGATAAACATGCATAGTCAGACAAAACCAATTCTCTCATTAGCCATGTCCAAAAATTTTATTTCTCATTCTGCATATTGAGTTTATCATCTTTCTATCAAGAGATGGGTAGCATGTTTCATCACATGTCCTATGGATTTGTGGTTGGCTCTTCTGTTATTAGAATTCTTAAGTCTTTTGGAATGATTAGTACCTTTAAGATCTTATTGAATAAATTGTTCTCATGGTACTGCTCACTTCACTCTGCATCAGTTCATACAAGTCTTCTTAGGTTTCTTTGAAATAATCTCTTTCATCATCTCTTAATACACAGCAATAATCCATTATATTCACATATCATAATTTGTTTAATTGTTCCTCAGTTGATGGGTAGTTCTTTGCTACCATGAAAAGAGTCACTATAAATTGTTTTGTACATGAGGGTCCTTTTCCTTTTTCTTTAAGCTCTTTGAGGGTATAGTGGTCAGGCTAGAGAACCCATGGCCTTGAGGCCATCTGTGGCCCTCTAGGTCCCCTTTAAAGGGTCACACTTGAGGCTCTAAAGGACAAGAACAACCAGTTTCCCCACCCTGATACTCTTTCCACTATATTACATTGACCTTTCTGGTGATGCCACATAATTCCCACCTTATTCTCATGTACATTTCTTATGTGTATCTTCAGAGGATAATGCTCTACAGGATCCTCTTGACTCCCTTCTATTAACACTCAGTTTATAAAAGCTTAAAACCTTCCCTACCCTACTCCTTTTATTGTCTCTTGTAGAATTCCTTATCTTTTAAGAATCAGTTCAAGAGCTTCCATCTCCACGAAAGCATCCCTGATTCTCTCAGGTGAATGGATTCCTTCCCTCTTCCAATTTTTATAGAACAGCTTATCTCCATCTTTCATTTGTCCCTGTCACACTCTATGTTGTATCAGATATATACAAGGAAAGGTGGTATCCTTTTTGGCAAATTGTAAGCCTACACTTAGGTGCTTAATAAATGTTTGTTGAACTGAACTTAATTGGAAATAAGAGATTGTATGTAGAAAAAAATTCCACCCGGAAATTTTCCCCCAATGATAATAATTTTGATATAGGTGTGAACAACCATTAATAATGGTGCTACATTTCTATATAGAGACTATGAAACTAACTTCATTCTCTTTCAATGAAAGAAGTTAAGCAATGAAGAGAAAAGTGGATTTTGGGGGCCAGGAGAAAGTAAGAGGGATGTTTGTCAAGACATTGCATTTTTTTTTTGCATTTTCCTTTTAATTAAAAATATAACATATCTTACGTTCTTAAAAATGTTAACATGTAGAGGACATTCATAAGAGTAGTTAATTGCTACTGGGTTATAATTTTAGGGTCATTCTATGGCTCCAGATCTATTTGCCTCTTCTATAAAATGAAATGATTGAACAAAATCAGAGTTCTTAACCTTGGGTCCGTGACTTGGCTTTAAAAAGTATATTTTGCAATTATATTTCAATATAATTGATTTGCTTTGTCATCTGATGCATTCATTTTAAAACAGTATTGTTAGAAGGGGTCCTTAGGCTTTACCAGACTGTCAAAGGGGTCCATGACATGCAAAAAAGATTAAGAGCCCTTGCTTTACAAGAATATGCCCTCTAGGGTTTTGCCAGTTCCTGGGAAATTCATTATTAGCTGTTCACTCCTTTGACTATGCCATTGACTCCCTTGAACATTAGTATCATTTTTTACTGCTGTATTGCTCTCCTTCCTTTCTTTGAGAGAGATTCCTTATAACAAAGAAATTTTTTTAAAGAAAAAAAGAGGAAGAGGAAAAAATCACTAAAATTAATAATACATAGAAAAAAGTTGACTTTTTATGCAATGTTCCACAACTGTGTACCTGGACCTCTGCAAAAGAGGACCATTAGATTGTGAACTCCTTGAAGGTAATACTTCCAGTATTCCCAGCTCTTCCCCACAGATTGTGATATATAGCAGGTACTCAATGAATGTTTATTGACTGACAAAAGAGGGAAGTCAAGGGTATGAAGATGCCTTTTCATTCCTCTTCTTTGAGGCCAACCTTTTACAACATTCAGTTTCAATTATTTTGTGGTTGTTCTTTCTATTACACTGTAGAAATTATTGAGTATATTGTTTTTCTAGTTCTGCTTCACTCTGCATAAGCTCATGTAAGTCCTTCCATGCTTTTCTGTATTCATCAAGTTCATGATTTCTTACAGCAGAGCAATATTCTATCACATTCATAGACCTTAATTTATTTTACCATTGGACAACCTTTTTAAAATATAGATCCCCTTGAGAAAGGTAATAATGGAATTATATTTTAGTGTACCTGTAGTTAAAAAGCATAATAATAATTAGCTTATTAGCTACAGTTGAATTAATTATTGACTTTAAAAATCATGAAAGAATAATTTTGACTTGTGTCAGAAGGGAGAGAGTCATTCTTTGAGCACAGGGACTTTTGGGGAGGTAGACCTGGTATAGAGAGGTTGGCAAAGGACAGTAGTAAAATGTCAGTTCTTTGAGGGCAAAGACTACTTTTTTTTCATTTTTGTCGCTGAATTCCCAATGCCTAACAGAGCTTCTTGAATACAGTCGGTACTTATATGTTTGTTACACTGAAAAAGGTGCTAGGTGATAGAGATTGTAAGTGAGAGGCAAAAGAGAAAAAAGAATTTTATTTATTTCATAATTTCCCCAAAGCCCATGCTTACTCAAGCTATATGGTCATACCCAATTCATCAGTTTCTTAGGATAAAATTTTATTCAACTGCATGTAGGTAGATTTTTTTTTTGGCTTGACAAAATTAAGTGAAATACTTTGCTGCCGCCTAGTGGTTATATATTTTCCTTCATTCTTCCAAACTGCCACATTGCTGATTCAGTGCCATTTCTGGTAACAGGTGTACCTTCCCAGAATTTCTGTTCTGACAGAGCTAGAAGTCCAGAAAAGGACCAATAATCAGGTACTTAAAGGGGGTTGGTGAGGCATAATCTGATGAAAACATGAAAATATCAAACTTGGCAAGTGAGGTATTTGCTGATGTAAGGTATACTCTCCTAGGTTTTTCTATGCTCAGGACCCCATAAGAGGTTCCCTAGGTCTGGTACAGAGGGAAAAGCATTGAATTTGAAGTAAAAGGACCTGGATTTAAATCCCACCTTTGGTAGCCTTGAGTAAGTCATTGAATCCTCCTGAACCATCAGAGAAATAATGACATGACTTGCACTTGACTTTGTTTTGAGTGAGGCAGGGCTGTGCAGGTCACCAGCCTCACTTCTCCAGAACCATCTTGGTCCAGTGACCAGATATTTATCAGGATGATTGGAGATGACCCAGGCTGAGGCAAATGGGGTTAAGTGACTTGCCCAAGGTCACATAGCTAGTCAGTGTCAAGTGTCTGAGGTGAGATTTGAACCCAGGTCCTCCTGACTCCTGCACTGGTGCTCTATCCACTGCACCATCTAGCTGCCCAGTGGTATTTTTAATTAGGAGATAAAGGGTATAGGAGCAGGGAAGTTGAGGACTTGCTCAAAGAGAGGATGAAGGCAAAATCCCATGGCCCCAAGTGAGTCTGGGGTCATATTTTTGCCATCCTGCTTTCAGCTTCACCCCATTGAAATCAGTGTATCCTAGAGTTTGCCCTCTTCTGTTTCTTAAGTGTCCAGGGTGATAGCTAATCCATCAGTCAGTCAATCATATAATCAATGGAAATCTAATATATGCCCAGCATTTTAGGGGAAAGAAAAAAGTAAAAACTATCTATTTGCTTGTGAAAAATATAGGAAACCGCAGCAAACCTATAGGATAGCATATCATTAAATGCTGACTGATGTGGAAGAGACTGTAAGTGCTGAGAGTAAGATCTTCGAGTGTTAGGAGTGGGTTAGATGGTCACCGAGGTTCCTTCCAACTGTCAAATACCATGATTCTGTCATCAATCAGGGAAGACTTCATTGAGGAGGTATCAGAAGATAGGCCTTGAAGAATGGATAGGAATGGAACAGAGAAAGGGATGAGTCTTCTAGACAAGGGGGAAAACATAGTAAAGGCACAGAGGTAAGAACTGGCATGGGAATTTGCTGTTGGTGGTATAATACTAGCTTGTCTAGAGTGGAAGGTGGAGTAAATAAACTAATTTGATAAAGAAAAGCTTGATAGTATATTGTTAGGAGGGTCCAGGAGGAGAAGGCTCTTTACCCATCCCTAAAGTGCACTGAATTAAACCATCAGCGAGTCTTGCATTTGGATAGTTCTGTGGTTTGCCATGGCCATATTTGATTTCCATGTCTTTTAAAAATAGCTATAAAATAATTATATATGTATGTGTATGTATACATACACATAGATACAGATATGGATATATAGAGTCACTTTAAGGTTTGTAAAAACCTTTACAAATATTATTTTATCCTTACAACTAACTGGGAGGTAGGTGCTATTACTATTCCCATTTTACAGATGAGAAACTGAGGCTCTAAAATCTTGTGGCTTTCCTAGGGGCCACACAGCTAGTAAATATCTGAGGCCAGATCTGAATTCAAGCTTTTCTGACTCCAAGTCTATCTATTCTACCATCTACCTGCTTCCAAACTTTAGTTAGTTAAAAAAATAGGGCAATCAACTATACATTCCAAGGTGGAGATGAAGCTTAATTTGTGAGCTGCCTTCAAACTCTTGCAGTTGCTCCTGTGGTTAGAAAACAGCATTGGCATGCCTTGGGAAGGTATAGTTTCTCACCGTACTTGCAGGAGCTGGGTAGTAGCTGACTAACATGATCAGTATTTCAGTAGGAAGATAGACGATTAAATGATGCTACTGGTTTCATAAACATTTGGCTGATGCCATGGGAAAAAAAAAGTAGGTCCTAACTGCACAGATATCTAATGAAATCATTCTTTCTGTGAGACTGAAGATAGTATCATGTTGCTTGTCCAATGAGATGGAAAGGCAAGTTCAAGTTTAGATTTACTTCTTCCTCACTAATCATGCCAATGGACTATGGTGCAAGTTGACTAGAGAATGAAGTCTGTGTTGAATGCATTTGATTCATCTGATGGAAATCCAAACTGTGAAGTTCAAACAACAATGGGCCATAGATAAAGTGGTAATGAATACCAAGGAAGCTGGTATGATGTAGTGGGAAGAGGAAGGAAAAAAAGGAAATAATCGCTTATTAAGTGCCTACTGTGTTCCAGGCACTATGTTAAATGCTTAAAAAATATTATCTCATTTGATCCTCACAACAACCCTGGGATGTAGGTGCTATTATCACCCTCATTTTACAGTTGAGGAAACTGAGGCAAATAGAAGTAAAGTGACTTGCCCAGGGTCACACAGCTAGTTAAGTGCCTGAGGGTATATTTGAATTAAATTCTTCCTAACTCTAGTTCCAGTGCTCTATTTACCATGTCACATAGCTTTTTCTAGCAGCACTGACTTTGGAGCTGAAAGAGTTCACATCCTTGATCTGCCAATTACCATCTGCCAATGGAACCTTGGGAATATAATCTCATCTTCTGGGCTCTCTGTTTTCTCCTCTGCAAAATAAAGGGGGTCATCCACAAAAGTCTTACACTAATGTTTTATAGTTACGTGGAGATGGCTCTGGGTTCTTGAAGAGTTTCAAGAATTTTTCAGAAAGGTTTCCTATTCTTGTACAAGTTGGCTAGATGACCCCCTCAGGTCCTTTTCAATCCTTTGATTTTGTGATAGATATCAACTTTGACCCACACTCTAATCCTTCAAGAAGCTGACCACACAGATACAGTAGATTCTGAAATGACTGCTGTTTCTGCAATCAGTACTTTCCTCTATGTTTAGACAAAGTCAGTGCCATCTTCATGATGTAGTTCAGTCTTTGGCATGTCTAACTCATTCCAACTGGCTTTTTTTTTGAAGGTTAAAAGCTAGAAATTTGTTGTTATTTTGTGATTAATAAATTGTCAAATTGGCTGTGATACTTTCCCACAACTAAATACTACCAGTACAGAAATTGGTACTTAGCCACACTAAGGAAAAAGGCAGAAAGCAGACATGTGAATGTCATTGGTAACTCAATTTAGGCTCTTCATGCCTATGTACTACACATCATCCTCACCAAGGAAAAGTGTCCAAACAGATTAGTGGGGCAATATGGCCTCCACAACCTTTTATGCAGCAAGCAGATGTAGAAGTAATAGAATTGAACTTAAATATTTCCCTTGATTTTATTGGCCTGCACCCATGTTACTTGAAGATATTTCATTTTTTTTAAAACTATGCACAAGGGAAAAAAAAACCTTGAACCTAGAAGATACTGAACGAGTGAGTGGTTTAAATATATTACTAACTTGTAGGTCATCTTTGAATTGATCCTAAAAAAATGTATTACCCTAACAGTTTGAGAATTAGACAAATAGGATTTCTCTGGAATCAACTGTCTTCTTAAAGAAAGAATTTATGATGTATTTGCATGAGACAGCTAAGTAGCCTATAAACCTTTGGACTATTGTATTTCCTGATTACAAATCACTTTTTCTAGCATATTTTATTCTGCTTTTGGCCTAATACCACATTTGACTTAAATGAGTGTCAAGACTTATATTGACAGCTGGAAAGAAATCCTTGTCAACAGAACACAAATTTAAGCAAATCTTACAAAGCTAGAATATTTTCTGATATGAATTCAACAACAGAATGGTTAGATTATTTGAAGGACCAGCCTAGTCAAGTACAGAAAGACTGATCATTAAAAGTTTGGCTACCAGATGATATTTTTTTGACCATAGTGATCCATGGGATAAAGAAAGAAACTGGATTTGTGGGTGCGGTCAGCAGGGTACCACTCCCAGGGTGGACCTGGCCACTAATGGGCATATTTCTATGATAATTGTACACTGGTTGATAGTGTGAATCAGACAATAGCCTATCTGTCCTCTGAATCAGGCTTTCTCTGAACTAGGATGTTGGAGAATGCACTCCCAAGTGGGTAACAAATTTCATCTAAGATTTAATATCAGTATATGTTTTCAATAGAGACAATATCCTTGCTTTTGTTGTGTAAAACAGGGAATAGGTAGGAATTTCTAGCTATGGTGGAGGGAGCAGAATAAGCTCTGGTAAGAGACTAATAGTCAACAGTACTATAAAGGAAAGTTGAAAAGGACTCTAAAGAGAGATTTCAAGAGTTCTTGCAACCCATGAGAAATGATCAATGAAATAATTAAAAAAGTTGTTTTGCCTTTAGTTCTTTGTGGCATCCTAATGCTTTCATAATGGCTGTGGCAGAATTATGAGAAAGGGGTCAGAGAGTATTACAAATATCACAGTTCTTAGCCTGTCTACAAACATTAATTTAACTGTGGGCTTTCTTAATATGTGACCTTTGTCAATTACCAAGGAAGTGACATACTCAGGAACTAGACCACTACCATATTGATATTCTCTCAGTTACTGAAATGATACAAAGATGTTGCATATAAAAGGATTACTCATAGATTCTCCTTAGAAAGACAAATCAAAGAACTGGGAATTACTTTAGGGGGCTTATCTAACCCCCTTCTTTTACAGATGAGGAAAGTGAAGCCCAGAGAGGGAAATGCACGAAGTACATGCCCTATGTAAGTGGGAGATCAAGGAATTGAATGAGGTTATTTGACTCTAAGTCCAGAATTTTTTGCCACTATACCATGCTCTGTCTTTGTTGGTAAAATTTGTTTTATCCTATATCCCAAAGTATTAGAAATATTAATTCCAGTGATAATTGGGTCACCTTACTTTGCAGTACTTAAGCAAACAAAACATCAGGAAAAAATTATAACTTATGCAGTAGTATCTGTTGTAGAGGATGAAGAGCTATACAAACTCTGTTGAAAATTGGACAGGAATCTCCAAAATAAGTTAATCATATGTCTTGATATTCATTTAAATCAAAAGTGATATTGGGCACAACATCAGGACAATAGAAACTGTTTTGGAAAATATAGTTTGTAGCCAAGAAATGAATGAGGCTATAGGTGTAGAGACTGCTTAGCTACCTCATGCTAGTACATCATGAATACTTTCTCTGGGAAGACAGTTGGAAGGGGCCAGATATACCAAAGTCTGAATGATATTGCAAAAAAAAAAAAAAATTACACTATATGTTTTTTTTTAAAGAGAACTAATTAAAGACAGAACTGTCATTTCTAAAATAAAAGACTGAGTCAGGTTTTTGAGTAGTTAGACCCTAAGATGAAGTCAATATCAAAGAATCTCAGAGTTGAAAATAACTCAAGGGTCATCTAGTCTAACTTGTATCAGGACTATTTGACAGGAGCTCAATAAATCAGGTAGCAAGGCTAGAAGATTAAAAATTTTAATTAGCATCAACTGATAGGCAGTTGACAAGTAAACAGCAACAGTTCTGGACAAAAGGGAGGTGCTTATATAAAAATAGGGTTTGACACAGTACTAGGGTGACATTGCATGACAAGAAGAAAGCTCAGTCAGGTGAGGCTATTCAGACACTTACCTTATTTGAGTGATTGAATATGAGAGACAGGATGTTGGAAAATTTGGGGGAAAATGAGTTCATATTGGAGCCCAAGAAGTTACCAAAGATCAGCTTGTTTTGATGGATAACGTTTTCTCTATAGTTAATCTTATCAAAATATTCTGTTTGGGCAGGAAATCTCTATGATGGTGGAGGTGTCCTTCAGAAAAGCATTAATCTGGTTTATCTTGTTCTTGTTCCAACTTAAGGGACTCAATTTATTCAACATAATTTTGTTTCCATGGTCTCTAAGGCAACTTTTTCCGGGACATGTTTTCCCCAGACTCATAATACACAGGTTTATCTACAACCTCTATACTTGTAGATCAGAATCAAGTACAGATTTGTCCCTGCCCTTCCATCTTCTCCATCCTCTCCTCACCTTTTGAAAGATAAAGTCATTATTAAGGCAAATGAAGAATTTACCAACTGCTGTGCTTTTGGTGGAGAGAACTCCAACAAATATATGAATGAAATCTCTTGTCACTGTGTTAGTGGAAAAATATTAATATTTCCTATTGGGTTCATGTGATAGGTAACTGCTTCCAAATAACTGTCATAATGCAGAAATTTTAGAGGTTAAAACCTAGGCTTGATCATGCTTAAACATAGATTCAGAATTCAGAAAAATAATTCTGAACTAAGACTGAGGTTTGAACAAAGCTTTTTATAAAGAGAAATTATGTCAGAGAGACAGAGAAATAATTTTTTTTAACATAGAAAAGTCTTTATGGTGTAAAGGTCATGTAGGTCCAGTCAAACAGAATCATGATCTCATGCTTCCTCCAATGTCCTTAAGATTAAGCAAACTGAGTTAGACCAATCTAATAAACAGACTAAGTTAAAGATTTAAACACTGAATTTACAAAAATCTACAATATAATTTTACAAGACCACATTTAAAATAAATTCCCAACAGGCTAATTGAGATTGGTGGGGATTTACACATCACAAAGATAACCAAAAAGTCAGAGAAAAGGGAGCCCTTCCACAAATAAAGCAAGTTAAATTACTTTGGTAAAGTCAAATCCCCTTTTGATTTCTGATCTCTGGAAAACAAAACAACAGCAGCAAAAACTTTCCTTAATATTATCATTCCATGAATCAGACTTTACCTAGATGAGACTAATATTGTCAGGAGACAGGCTTCAGTAAGCCACAAAGCCAGCAGAAAAGGCGCTGAGCTTCAAGTGACAAAATTTAATAAAAAGAAACAAAAAAAAAAAATACTCATGGTAGTTTCCCCCATTTTCATTTTTCTCATCTTGTTAAAATAACAATTAGTTAACAATAAGTGCAGACAAGACTTTATCTCACTTTTCCTTTCTAGTTTAAATCTATCTTGGAGCAAAACAAAATCAATCATTAGAATTAAGAAAATAACCACATTCTGTATTTATACACATACAGAGGATACATGATAGTTTACTTAAAACCCTGAAAAATATTGGCCACTGGAACCTTTCAAGGGAACAGATATCTATATCTTAAAGTACTTCATGTTAACCACCAAGGCAAAAATAAAATCTTTGACTCTTAGATCTGTTGAGACTTAAAAGTGCAATGTTAATATGTACTGTTCCAGGCACAATTTTATAATTTGCATCATCAGTGGTCTGATTATGACCCAAACCATTACGTTAAAAAAAAATCACTTCCTATGGAAAAAACCTGCCAACAATTTGTAAGTCATCCCTACTCCCTTACTTAGCTTGCCTGAGGTCCTAGTTTCTCATTAAGCTACGTCGTTTCCTTAGAATTTCACATTTTTACGGCAACTTCTCTTCTTTGGAGCTGTTAAGATTTCCTGAAATTCCCCAAATAAAAACTTAGTAAGTCTACAAAGAACTGTACAAATAAGGAGAATTTACAAAATCTTTGTACTTTTCTTAAAGAGTAAGCTACTGTAATGACTTATTTTAAAGAAAAATATACCCAATTAAACATTTGACAGTTTTTAAACATTATGACCAGGCAGCTTGGTGGTACAGTGGATAGCGCTCTAGGCCTAGAGACCTCGGGTAAGTCACTTAAACCCTGTTTAGCTCAGTTTCCTCATCTAGAAAATGAGCTGGAAAAGAAAATGGCAAATCACTCCAGTATCTTTGCCAAGAATGGGGTCATAGGGTATGACCACACACTCTAAAAGCTCAATTCAAAACCAACAGTCAGATCAAAAGAAAAATTAATTTTCTAAGAATACAGTTACATCACATTCTAGGTATCATTTTTCAAACTAAAACATTTCTTACTCAATGATTTCCCAAAAATCGTAAAACAAGAAAAACTAAGTCTAACAATAACAAAAACAATATTTGGATTTTTAAGCATAAAAAAAAAAACCTTATTGCTAGTCAAATAACATCAATTCAGTTGAATGCACTTCTGAATTATCTTTCATAGAAAATCACTTTATCTTTCTATTAATTTTATATTCAGAGACCAATAGAGAGTAAATTTTCATGTCATTACATTTTAATTCCTATTCTTATAATTTCTAAACATCTTGCACTAATTCCTAATATTAAGTGTATTTTGCATTAAGGCTTGATGTACCTATAGAGGGTTATACATCACAAGTATCTTAATAGAAGCACGTCTCACTTTAAGTGAAAACCACATTATAATTTAGTTTAGGACAAACCCAATCAAATTAAATCTGGATTTACAATTACAAAAGATATCATTCAAAATCTCAATTTTGCCAAGGGCTTTTAGCTTCTAGAACCTCAAATTATGAAGTACTCTGCTCTCAGTTAGCTTACTTGCAAAGATTTATGGTGGATTCTTGCATTCTCATCTCCTTTTGTGGCCCATGAGGCTCTCCTGAAATATGGAAACTGTAAATATAACCACTTTTGCTTAATAATAATATAATGAATATTATTTCATTCCCTATGAAAAGATTAGAATATACCCTTCGAATGTTCCTTAAAGGACAGAGTTTTAGTGTGCCATAGTCAAATAATTCCATACTGCAAATTTATTTCTATATTTTTTATTGGGTAAATGTTGTAACGAGAGGATACTATCAATCTTAAATCGTACTTCAAAATTCTATTTTCCTATATAAAAAGAATATCCAAATTAATGAAATAAAGTTCAAAGATCATGAGATCTCTCAAAACTGATTCTAACCAGCATTTCTCCAAAGGTTATTCACAAATTTACAGGCACAGAAAAATTCTCATGTCTTCCTGATCTCACTGAGATTTAAAAAAAAACGAAAACAAACAAACACCCAAACCTCTCCATAACTTCAAACCTTGATTTTTAAACCCTTTATTGACATGTTCAGTATAGATGGACTCTAATTTTCTTTAACTTTCTTTCCATTCTCCTCTTATCTCTACTTGCCTAACCCTCCTCTCTCTTCTCTCTTCCTGTGGACTGCACAAACTTCAAACTGCATCATTCTTTTTATGCTCTGATCTAATACTTCATTTACCTTAGCTATTTTCTTAGTCCATCTTTCCTTTATTTCCCAATCTAGGGACAGCTACGTGGTACAGTGGATAGAGCACCAGTGCAGGAGACAGGAGGACCCAAGTTCAAGTCTCACCTCAGACACTTGACAGTCACTAGCTGTGTGACTTTGGGCAAGTCACTTAACCCCAATTGCCTCATCAGTCATCCTGATGAACATCTGGTCACTGGATTCAGATGGCTCTGGAGGAGAAATGAGGCTGGTGACCTGCACAGCCCTCCCTCACTCAAAACTTGTGCAAGTCATGTCATCATTTCTCTGATGGCATGGTCTGTCTTCTTCAGTAATGAAGGATGAACACATATTTCCCAATTTAGTTCCAGTCGAACACTCTATTGCATCTCTCCACTACAAGTTTTCTTATACTGTACTAATTAGTTACAAAAAGTTTACATGTCAGGTTGCATAGACTATTCCAATTTCTATCATGTGACTTTTCCCCTCAATTAATCTAAACAATTAAATTCTGTGAAATCATTCAAAGAAGAAAATACAGTGGTAAGGTAAAACATTCTCTTAAAATTAAATTGTGCTTACTTCTTACTTCTCCTAGGTGGAGACAAGAGTTAATAACAAGTAATTCCTCAATTACTGATAAAGCTTAAGGATTGCAGACTGGAAACCATTATGCCCTTGTTTTAAAGCTTTCTGAGCATTTCAGAAGGGATGAAATCACTCTCTTCTCTAAAACAATAAATGGGGGGCAGGGGAAGAGGCATGAGGAAGCAGCAATTGGAGAGAAGAGTGATAAAAGGGTCCTAGTTCTGTGTACATTTAATCTTACTTATATGGGGCTGCAGCCCATCCCTCCACAAATCTTACTAGGATATTTTAACATTTACAAAAATATCCAAGCTATAATTTGGAAATGCAACATAATGATATTACATTTCAGTTACAAATTTAGTCTCTAATTAGTTAACAATGCCTAAAATTTCTGCACATTGGGAGAAAAAAGATTTCCTGCTCCCTTCCTGCTTTCCTTGGGAAGAGTTAGAAGAATGAATAGTGCTGGGAGTTGGGCCAGGTTCTAACTCCTCACCTGCAGATGAGGAATTTTTTTTCTTATAATCAAAGTCAGTAGACATTATCTAGAAATGTAGAGATGAGTATTAAAGCTTATTTTGGGGTAGCCTATTTTTCAGTTTTAAGGTGGAATTTTTGATTCTCAGGATCTGCCCAAATGTGTCAATAGCACACTTGCTAAAAGTTTTCTACAGCCTAATCTAAGCTCATATGTGTTAGAAGATATCTCTCCGCTGAAGTGAATCCTGTTCAAATGTTTTCACAAAGATTTTGAAACTGAGCTTTAGACAATTTGGATTCCTTGAAGGGAATCTTGTCCAAATTAGCCAAGAGATAACCCAAAGGGGTGTCTTGAGAAGAAACAGGATGACCAGATCTTATACTTTGGAGTAATCTTTTTCCAGAAGTATTTGAACCAGAATCTGAGGGATTCAGAAGAAAAATGATTTTGGAACCAAATTTTTCTGTCTTATAAGAATCTCTGATCCTAATTTACTGAAACCGTTCACGAATTCCTCAAAATAAAATTTTACGGCAGCCCATCGAAAAAAATTTATAATTGGTGGTGGCAACAATATTGTAAAACACATAATTGAGATAGTAACCAAAAAGAATGAGATCCCTAGGTGATATCTGATCTACCGTCAACATGATGAGTTATATGGAAGATGTATACTTTTACAACCTGACATAACCAGAGCAGAAAGAGAAATTCTGATTAACCACTGCAGTGTTTATAATCAGGCAGGCCACAGAGACGTTTCTAAAATGTCAGACCAAATTTAGACCTTGTCTAAACAGTCAGTTTAGACCATCTGTAAGTGGTCAGTTTAGACTACCTCCAAGTGGTCAACGGTCAGTAGACTACTTCCAAGTCTTCAACCTGAGACTCAGAGACGATGACCCCACACACAGACGAGTCTCTTGTTTATGTACCTACGGAAAAATATTGGGGGCAAAAAAGGCACAAGGATTATTTAGAGAGGGAAAAATAATGCTTTATCCTGCCTTTAAAAACCCAGATTCTCATCCCAGCTCTTGCTTTAGCCTGACAAATCGCAAGCCATGCTTATCAAACTGTCTGGACAGCTATCAGACTAAGCATACTAAAAATGTGTTGATTATTCAGATGCAAAAAACAAAAATAAAAAACAAAATACAGAACAAAACACAGAAATACACAGAATGCATATGGAAGACAGACTTACTGTTTTTACAATGATTTTTCTGCCAGCAGGACAGTAGTCTTTCTGGCTCAGTTGGTTCTTCCCTTTCAAAGCATCTGAAATAAATATAATCTCATACTTACAGGAGAGCTTCTCACATAAAAGCCCCAGTTTTCCCAATCTTACTGCCTGTCCCTTTGTGGGTCACCAAATTTGTTAAGGGAAAAATATTTCCCATTGAGTTCATGTGATAGGTAACTGCTGCCGAATATCTCTATAACAATGGAGAATTTTTTTAACCCAGAAAATCTTTACAGCTTTTTGGGTCATGAAGATCACACAGTCCTAGTCAAAAAGAATTAAGATTTCATGTTTTCTTCAGTGTCATTAAGGTTAAACAAACTAAGTCAGATCTACCTAGGAAAGAGACAAAGTTGTAGATTTAAACATGGAGTTTGCAAAAAACCTATAAAGTTATAAGGCTATGTTTAAAATATATATATATATATAATGGGTTAATTGAGAGAGGAGATTTACATGTAGCAATGGCAACCAATTGGTAAGAGCTAGGGAAACCTACAAATAAGGCAAGTTAAATTACTTTGGGAAGCTAGAACTCCTTTTTGACTTTTTATCTCAGGAATTTAAAAAGTCATCTCATTACTATTATTTTATGAGTCAGGTTTTAGCCAGGTGAGGTTAATATTAATAGGAGACAGGCTTGAATCAGGAAAATATTCAGAAAATACCTGGAGAAATGGTCCTGAGCCTTAAATAGTTAAATTTAATAAAGCAAAAAAAAAAATTCTCATAACAATGGCTATGACAGGTAGTTGAAGACTCTCCTAGTAACAATGTAATTCCTCCATTCTAGGTTAGTGATCTCTTTTGGAACTTCTCATCTCTTGCTTCCTTCTATTTAGGGTTCCCCAGAATACTCCCCCAAACAATATTGCTTCTGTTACTGTCTACATTGAAACTTACCCAAATGTTTTCTGTCACACTTCTCATTTTAAATCCTTGGATTTTGTTAAATAAGTACATTTTATTTATGTATAATCCTAGGCAAGCCACTTAAGCTTTCTAGACCTCAGTTTCCTCATTTGTAAAATGAAGACATTGGAATGGATAGCTTCTAAGGTCTCTTCTAAGTTTAAGTTTATGATTCTACAATCTTACCACATTATTCTTTTTATAAGTTCTGTTTCTCTTAAATATACCTTTTTATAGTCATATTCTAGACATGAATCTTATCCTACCAAGGCTCAGTGATAACTACAAGATCAAATTTGTTTCTTTGCTTTTTCTTTTGCTCTGATTTATCCACATTTTGTGCATTTTTATGGAGATATCTGAAGTTATGTTTTTTATTTCTGATTTTCTCCTTGGATACAATTCTGTGAATTTCTAGTTTTTTCTATTGGTATTCTATTTGATTAAATGAGATAATATTTGTAAGATGCTTAGCACAGTGCCTGGCACATAATAGTAACTTAATAATTGCTTGTTCCTCCTCTCTTTTCCTGTCTTTGCTTCTTTCTATGTTGTACCTGTTATTTCTGGTGGCAGATCTTTGTGAGTAGCTTTTTTCCTCCCCATACCTTTTTATCTAGAAGGAATCTAGTTCAGATTCATAAAATTCCAGACAAATATATACATATGCATATGTATATATTTATTAGCCTGGATAAGTGTACAAGAATTCATTCCTTTTTTTTAAAGTCATGATTGAGAAAGTAAAATTCTGTCCTTAGGTATCAACTTCTTAACCAGAAGAAAAGCAAGAAACAAGAGGAAGATGATATGTACCATTACAACAGAACCAATTTAAACTTTTAAAATAAGCATACCTCAAAAAAAGTGATAAATGGACAAAAATAAAGAAATTGATTGTGAATATGACCCTTTCGCAGAGTTTAATTGATATACAAATGTCACAATGACGAAGCCTTAATAGCCTAGAAACTGCCTAGGTCATCACTATTTAATTTCCTAGCCAAACAGAGAGACATGATGATAGTCATGAGTAACACTGGTTTCCAATGCAACCTCATTTACAAAACATAAAGGGAAGATAATTAAAGTCAAGCAGGGCATGGTGGGAGGGGAGAGGGCGGATGGGAGTATCATGTAGTATAAGGAAAGTTGGATTGAGGGACATGTGACCTGTATTCAAGTCCCATTCATTTGGGGTGAGTTTCTTTATCACTTTACTTTCACCATTCATAAAATTATGTGGTTGGACTAGACAATCTCTAAAGTCTATTTTATATGAGAGATCCAATGATTACAAGCATAATTGCTTCTTTAAAACAGCACAATTGTCTCTAAGAGAGTGGATAGCAATTGAGGAAAAAGTAAATTTGTAAGAAGCTTGGCTGTGAAGAGGACAAGAGATATGAAATGGAAAAGATCTGTTGACATTTTTATACCTATCTATTCCCAATGGATTATGAGAAGACATACATTGCAGTGGTTAGAGAGCCAATCAGACAAGTCTCAGCTCTGAAACTTACTGACTCTGGGCATGTCTATGTGACAGGTGTCAAAAACATTTCCCCACAGCCCACAATACTCCACACCACTCCACAACACCCAGTCCCAATTAAAGTGTAACTGGGAAATATTTAATGAAATAAAGAAAAAATATATTAAAACCTAGGTAACTTTGCGTTTTAAAACTAATTCAATATCCACTTGAGTTTGATTCCACTGCTCTAGGCAACTTTATAAGACTCAACGTTGGCTGCAGAAAATGTGCAGACCTGAATTAATAGCTTCCTTATTTAGGAACTTCCAATGCCATGAAGTCACAGCTTCAGTTTTTCTTCTTTCATTCTCATAAGTGAGGATAGCAGGATGGCTGCATTGTACACAGCAGCCACCTCTGCAGCTGAGATTGAGAAAGTAGTAATGGAACTCAGGAAGGTGAAGGCTGGACCCAGTGGAATACACACAGAGCTAATAAAATTTTAAAGCTATTGATGAATTAAATTTGAAATATCTCAAAGAGGGGAAAATCCCAAAAGAAAAAAAAAGGATTACATATGATGGGTCCTTCCTCTATAAAAGAAAAAAAAGAATGAAACAACATCAACTTGTTTAATGCCCTTTGAGTAATCATTGGGCCTGATCCTCTTCTGGAGTAAAGAGGAACAAAGATGTCCCATTGGCATCTCAAACTCAATATGTCCAAAACAGAACTCATTGTCTTTTCCCCTAAACCCTTTTCTCTTCCCAACTTTTCTATTCTTATCAAAGGGACTAAAATTGTCCCACTTGTAATTTTGGTATCATTCTTGCTATCTCATATCCTTTTTACTCCACTCTCATTATTCCAGTGATTTAATCTATAGGGCATTAGACAAGTTAATGTTATTTCCTTATCTGCAAACACTCAATGTCCTGGCTTCGACTATTGCAATAGTCACTTGATTGGTCTCCCTGCCTCATATTTCCACTTTAAATCACCCTCCACTTAGCTGCCAAAGTGATCCTTAAATTGTTTCTGCACCTTCTGTCTTCTGACATCAATGCACTTTGCTTATAGAGATCATTTGTTCTTTTAAGGCTCTTGTTTTTAGCCCCTTTTCTTCCAGATTGTCCTTCACTTCAGTATATTTGTATTCTCAATCTCTTGTCCTTTTATGTATTTGGAGAGACATGCCCCTGTGGATTAAAGCTCTTCCATTTTGCTAATTATTTCTTCTACAAAGACCACGATATTGTACATTTTTTCTCATCTAAATTCCTCTCTCAAGGTTCTCATATCATTTTGGAACATCCTATGCCAGGAGAGCTTAAGTTGTCCCTATATTTCCTTTCTTCAGAATCAATAATGTTTAGCTTATAAGATTCTTTTAACATTGCTTTTTGTTTCTTTTCTGCATTGTTTGTCCTTTACCTCTCTGTATTTGTATTTCTAATCAGTTCCTCTTTCTTTTGTTTCTTCAGTGAGTTTACCACGCTACAATTTCAAGTTTTTCTATTCTGCTGTTTATTTCTATTTTGCAGGCTGTAAATTCTGCTTTCAAAATTTTTGTTTCCCTTTTAAACAATTGGGGAATGTCATACCGTGGTTCCTGACTTCTTTGGAGTCCACAGGATCTTCTGCCTCAGCAGATGTTGATTTGCTTTCCATTTCTTTCAATAATTATTCATAGATGTGTCTGGAATTGTTTTGCTGGTATGGAGGGCATATTTCTTTGGTTATTAATATCTTCCCTTTTGTTTTGTTTGCTTATGCTCAAGTTCTTTAACTGAGTTTTCTTCCTTCTGATTTCTCTGGTAATTTTAGTTTTTTTCCCCCTTGTAGTCCCTTATTGCTTACTTTCTCTCTTGTTTACCTTTGATTTCAATATCTTTTTGGGCTGAACCTCAAAGCTGTCCCAGCCTTCTTCCATGCTGGAGAATTCATGTTTTACTAGCCTCAGTCTCTGCCCCAAGTGACTTCTGGAGGGACAACTGCCCCTAGCTGGATGCCATTCCCTTTTACCTCTGGTGTGGTGTAGTGCTACACAGTTCCTCAGTTTTTTTTCTTCCTTAGTGGTCTTCATTGCATCATGGGTCATCTCCAGTCATCCTGATGAATGTCTGGTTACTGGATTCAGATGGCTGTGGAGGAGAAGTGAGGCTGGTGACCTGCACAGCCCTCCCTCACTCAAAACAAAGTCAAGTGCAAGTCATGTCATCATTTCTTTGATGTCATGATCTACTTTGTAAATGAAGGATGAATACAGACAGACAGATTCTGGTTCCATGATCTTTTGGGGAGCCATAGGGTTCTCAGTTTCAAGAGTTGGTTCAATTTCTTTTGTCTTAAAATACTTATTTAGAGAAATTTGCAATCTTTTAGAAGTCTTATTACCCATCTTCCCTTCTGCTCTTAGTATCTTCCCTGCTGATTTATCTGCTTATGCTTTGGGCTTCTTAACTGAGTTTTCTTCTTCCAGCTATAATTATTAAGTAGAGGCATAGGTTCTAATACCAAAGGCATTTTGTTAAAAATGGACCAGGGTTTTCAGAATGTACAGTGAGTGGGATGGGAATGGGTGTGTGGGTAGGGGGATAGAATTGACATAGAGGTATAAAAGGGAGGAGTAGGAATGATCAGTTAGTTCTAGGAAGCATAAGCCTCAGATTTGTAGAGAATTTGAGAGGACACATAGGGCAGTAAATTGTCATGCCTTTTACAGTAACAAGGAGTTGGGAGAGGGTGTACTGTGGGCAGAACCTACGTCCAGTCTCTGGTTCTGGGGCACCAGTGCATCACATCATCATCATCATCGTCATCACCACCACCACCATCATCATTGTTAACACTTATGTAGCGCTTGCTTTAAGATTTGCAAAACACTTTTTTTTATCTATTAGGTTATTTGTTTTCCACAATAGCCCTGTGAGGTAGGTACTATTATTATTTCCATTTTACAAATGAGGAAACTGAGGCCAAGAAAGGTTAAGTACCTTGTGTAGGGTCACTGCTAGTAAGTGTCTGAGGCAGGGTTGAGAAACCTGCATCCTGGAGGCCAAATATGGCCTTCTAGGTCCTTGAGTGTGGCCTTTTGACTGAGTCCAAGTTTTACAGAACAAATCCTTTTATTAAGGGGATTTGTTCTGTGAAGTTTGGATTCAGTCAAAGGGCCACACTTGAGGACCTAGAGGGCCACATGTGGCCTTGAGGCTGCAGTTTCCTCACCCCGGTCTAAGTCAAGATTTAAATTCAAGTCAGATATGGATATTCATATTCAGATATGGATTAAAATTTCAATGGATGAGAATAATCGGTGGGACTGAAAGGTGTGCTAGTGGAGGGAATGTCTCAAATACTGGCTCTGTGACTTTGGTCAGGTCACTTAACCCTCTCTCCAAATGAGAAGGTTGGACTTCATGGCCTCTCTGGTCTCTTCCAGCCCTAAATCTGTGATCCTTTAAGCCTCTGAGATGAAAAAAGCTACTTTAAGTAAATGAAAATGAAAGAATTAAAATTAAATTAAAATAATAAATAATAAAATATAATAAATAATAATAATAAATTAAAATGAAGGAATTGGGCTAGTTAAGTTCTAGTCTTCCTTCCAACTCAACAACAGTTTACACAATTTGGGAGGCAAAGAAAGGAGACAAAGGTTACATGGATGTCTCAAGTAACATTAGCAACAGAAGCAGTTATCCCTGAAGATCAACCCTGAATTATACCTGAGAGGCCTGTATTTATCAAATACCTGTTGTGGCTGGCATTATACTTGGGGCTCTGAGGGATACAAGAGAAGAATAAAGTATAGGCCTTACCTTTGAGGGATGGGAACCAATTAGAACAAGAAAATACTAGCTCTCATTGAATCTCACAATAGCCTTGTGAGGGAGGTGCTATTACTGCTTCCACCTATGGGGAAAATGAGTCTCAGAGATGTTAGTTAAGTGACTTGCCCAGGGTCACAAAGCTAGTGAGTATTGAAGGCTGGATTTGAGTTTTGGTCTTGCCTTACCCTTGAAAAGCTATGTATTCTACCTTTCTGGATTTCAATACCAAACAAGACAAATTAACTTCTAAATTATACCGCATGAAAAGTGATGATATGCCTCATTTTACAGAACTTATCTGGAATATTAAAAAAGGCTCAATGTCATACTAGATTGTATGAAAATTTCCAAATGTTTCTATCTGAATGCAAATTCTTTCTAATTACTAGTTTACATTTTAATGTAACTTTATCTTAAGAGGAAGCATGATATAATGGCTAGAGTGCTGGATTTGGATTCAGGAAGACCTGGCTTCAAATTCCATCTGGGATGATTGTTAACTATATTGTTGTTGTGCGTTTTGTCCTTCATTCTTGAAGAGGACCATGACATCAAGATGATGACATGACTTACAGCTGACTGTGATTTGAGTGAGGGAGGGCTGTGCAAGGTCACCAACCTCTTTCTTCTATGATCCTAGGCAAATCACTTAAATACTCTGAACCTCAATTTCCACATCTATAAAATGGGAATGCTAATATCTACCTTATAGGGCTGTTTTGAGGCTCAAGTGAGATGTGTATTTAGTGCTTTGCAAAATATTAACAGGCTACAGAAATGCCATTATTAGTATTTTACTCCAAAGCTCTATCGTCCCATGTCATTCCTTAGACAGGGATAATCCATTTTTTCTTGCTTCGCAGGGTATGCCACATTTGTTGCTTAGTCATTCAGTCTTGTCCAACTCCTCATGCTCCCATGGACTATACTTTCCATGGGGTTTTGTGGAATGGTTTGCCCTTCCCTTTTCCAGTAGAATAAGGCAAACAGAGGTTAAGTGATCTGTCCAGGGTCACATAGCTAGTAAAGAGTCTGAGGTCAGATTTGAACTCAGGTTTTCCTGAATCCAGGCCCAGGGCTCTATTTACTAATCTGTCCAGCTGCTTCTGCCCAGAGTCACATAGCTAGTGAATGTCTAAGGCTGGATTTCCACTGAGGTCTTCCAGAATCCAGGCCAAGTTCTCTATTCATTGAGCCATCTAGCTGCTACATAGGAAGTGCTGAATAAATGCTAGGTGATGGATTGTCTGATTGGTGGCTGATCCTTTACATTTTATGCTTCCACTTTCATGGGAAACTGCAAACATGGGTTAAGTAGCCATGCTGACTTACCCCTTTTCCTCCTCCCTAAAATTCTTTGTATTCATTTTTCATAAATTTTGGATTTACTTAAATGTCTTCATATTATGTCTCCCAATAGAATGTAAGCTCCTTAAGGGCTTATTTCATTTTTTTATTATTTCATTTTTGTCTTTGTAAGTTCAGTGCCAAGTAGAGTGTCTGGCACGTATAAAATAAATGCATTTTTGTTGATTGATTGATTACTGGTTTTTTTTCCTCCCAGTCATTCCCTGGTCTCACCCTGATTCCAAGCTGAACAGATGACTCCCTGCCATAGATGGGCAACCATATTCATATAGATGGACCACTGGAAAAACTTTGTTCTGGAGATATTAAAATTCAGACTTGGCTCTATTTGTAGTTTCCTGGATTCAACTTAGAGTAAAGAACATGCTAATAGGAACCAACTTTGCTCATTTAATAGGTCAAGCTGGTCTCTAATGCCTGTGGGGACACTTGTAACGAGGAACTTATTAACAAACTGAGATGTGTGGAGAAGAAGATCAATAGTTTTCAGTAACTAAGGAAGATTACCAGAAGTCAAGCAAGCCTATAACAGAGGGTGCACAGACCCAAGCCCAGGGTTGATGAAAAAATATCAGCCACCTGGTAGGTGATTGAAAAATAGTAATTGCAGCTGGAGATGAATCATTTTACAGGATTCTCACACCTTACTTTGCCACAGTCCATTTTAGGAGCAATAAATCATGCCCAGCAGGGTTTCTTCGAATTTAAAACTTTGAATTTCTCCCTGTGTGAACCAGGGTGACTCAGAAGATACAAATTAAATAGTCCCGAAGTGTCAGGGTTTGTGTCTTTCTTGTTTCTCTTTCCAAAACTGGGTCCTCTCTTCCTCCAGGCCAGTAGCAGTTCCTCAGGAGTGAGGAACTGGTACTGGTATACTGGAACTGTATACTGGTACAACCAAAGAGAAAGATAGATGTTAATAGTTATAGCTGTTGCTTTACTTGATGTTTGGAAAAGGACTAGGAACAACATCATGGAACTTGGAGCAAAAAAGAGTAAATATAGCACTAATTGGAGTTGAAAGACTTCTGAGCTCAGAACCAGGAAACCCGAGTTCAGATTCTGCCTCAGACACTGTGTGATCCTGGGCAAGTCACTGAACCTCTTTGAGACCTAGATTTTAATTTGTAAAGTAAGAATAGTAATAATTACATAAACCACCTCCTAGGGACACTGGGAATAAAGTGTCTTGAAGACTTTAAAAAACTATTTAAGTATGAACTATGATTTTACAGATTTGTGATTTTGTTGATAGGAGGAACTTGAGATGAAGAAATTCCTTCTTGTCAAAGCAGAAAGGTAACCATTAGTGCTGTTATGAGAGAAGCATCTCTTCTCTGAGTTCATATGTTAGGTAATTGCTGGCAAAATAGATTTACCACAATGTAGAAATTACAGGGGTAAAAACCTAGGTTTCATTATTATGGTCAAACATCAGAGAAATCAGAGAGGCCTCAGAGAAAATAATAAGCCTGAAGAACCATTAAGATTATAACAAGCCCTCTTATGGGCAAAATTATGTCAGTGACAGAAAAAATAATTCTTATTTTTAACATTCTTTTCTTTTAAAAAGTTGAATGCCAAATTTTCTCCCTTCCTCCCACACCTCCCCTACCCGCTGAGAAGGTAATCAATATGACATCAATTATACATCTAAAATCATGTAAAACATATTTTCATATTGGCCATAGAGAAATAGTTTTTTTACACATTGCAGTCTTGTATATTCTTCTTAAGCCACAAAAGTTAAAGAAAAGACTGATTCATAATACCACACATCCTTCAATTTCATAAAAGGTGTACAGACTTAGAGTAATGATCTTATACATCCCCTAAGGAAACAAGTCTCATCAAACAAACCTTATAGGTAAACTAAGTTTATAAATTAAACTTATAGAGAGTTCAAAAATAGGAGGAAGATTTACATGTTGCTAAGGAGTCAGGGACAGTTGAGATACTTCCCCTGGCATCTTATCTAATGAATGCTTAAGACTTTAAGTAAATTTTCATATTCCATGGGATAGGTTTTGGTCAGGTGAGGTTAATATTAACAGAAGGCAGGTTTTTAGTTAACCAAAAGCTGAAGGAAGAAAAGAATAAAATTAAAAAAAATTCGAATATAGTGTCAAACTTAAAAGGTTTTTTCCCCATATAATATCTTACCTCTTCATAAAATGTTAGCTTAGAAATCAGAATATTGATGTAATATTTAATTTATTTTTCAAGTGGGCCTGTGATTCTATTGGTCTATGGAACACAATGTTAAGAAACGGTATCATTGCTATTTGCCCTCTTCTCTGTAACTTAAAATCTTAGTGAGTTGCCTAGGATCACTGAGAGGTGGTTATTTGCCCAGTGTCACAGTATGTGTCAAGGGTGAGATGAGAATCCATTTTCCCAATTCCAAGACTGCCTCTCTAGCTACTATATTAAGCTGCCTCTCTCTGACATATTATTTACAGCATGGAATGTATCTGTAATAATACATTCATATCCTCTGGCTGGGTCACATAGGCAATGTAATCAGCATTTCAGATGATTGTTTTTTAAATTTGGAATTCAATTTCAAAGCAAAGGAAATGAATGGCTCTGCGTTTGATATCACTCTTCTCCACTCATTGTAGGGATATATCTGCACTAGGAATACATCCACGTGCTCATGTGTGCCTTTCTGAGCACCCACTCTTCTGGAAGGAGACATCAGAACAAATACTGATTAGCTAATTCTCCTTTTCCTATGTTACATAAGAAACTGCTATCTATTTGCATCCACAATCGCAGTATCAACATTCCTTTTTTTTTTTTTTTTTTTTTTAACATATAGAGAACATTTCTTCTTGGAGGAAATCCTTTATTCAATAACCTGAACTATCTGGAACAAGCCAAGTCAATAAGCATTCATTAACTGCTTATTATGTTCCAGGCACTGTGCTAAGTGCTAGGCATATGCATATAACCAGAAATAAAGACATTTCCCACCCTTAAGTAGCTTACATTTTGGTGGGAGAAAGCATAGAAAGGGAAACTAAAAAGTAGGTATATGGGTGCGTAGGAGGTAGGACTTGCCAGAGCATGGTAGGGAAAGCATCGTAGAAGTGTCACTGCAATTAAGTGTACAATATAATGTAGGGGAATCACAGCAATTTAGTGTAGTGAATGAAACAAAAAAAATGAGTAGCTAAAATAGGTGAGACACAATCCATAAACAAAAATTCATACATTCATAGGAGAATTCTTCAGACTTTTGTTAGGCTCCTCTTTACTCTTCAGACATGGTTCTGATAAGCTCAAAAAAAAAGTCATCTGGTTACCCCTCCTAGATAAGAAAGAGGGAACAAATGGCTTTTTTAAATGCTTTTGGATTTCTTATTTTATATTTGTTTCTTTTTTATTGTGTGTTTAAATTTTATTGTTTAAGTTTAAAATAAATTTTTAAAAAAGCACAATTAGTCAAATGGAAAAGGAATTACAAATGTTAACTGAGAAAAGCAATTCTTTAAAAGTCAGAATGGGGCAAGTAGAAGCTAATGACTCTATGAGACATCAAGCATCAATCAAACAAAAACAAATGAATGAATAAAATAGATGAAAATATAAAATACCTCACTGGAAAAACAACTGACCTGGAAAATAGATCCAAGAGAGGTAATATCAGAGTCATTGGACTACCTGAAAGCAGTGATCAAAAGGAAGACCTGGACAGTGTCTTTCAAGAAATTATCAAGTAAAACTGTTCTGTTATCCTGGAACCAGAGGGCAAAATGGACATTGAAGGAATCCCCCAATCACTTCAGGAAAGAGATCTCATAAATAAAATAAAAACATAAGAAAACAAAAATAAAAACTCCAAGAACATTATAACCAAATTTCAGAACTATCAAGTCAAAGAAAAAATACCGGAAGTGGTCAGAGAGAAACAATTCAAATATTGGGGAGCCACAGTCAGGATTACACAGGACTTAGGAGCTGCAACATTAAAGGGTCTGATCATGGAACATTATATTTCAGAAGGTGAAGGAGCTAGGACCTCCACCAGGAATCACCTACCTGGTGAAATTAAGTATGATACTTCAAGGAGAAAAATGGTCATTCAGTCAAGTAGAACTTCAAGCTTTTACAAGAAGACCAGACTTGAATAAAAAATTTGACCTCCAATATCAAGAGCCAAGAGAAGGCTAAAAAGGGAAAAAGCCCATGAGATTCAAAGGAATCTCTGCATGGGAAGATGATACTTGTAATTCATAAAGGAGAAGTTAAGTACAGTTAGAAGGAAAAGTACTAGTAGTGCTTGTAAAAATGAATGCTAAAAATGGTTTTGACATGTAATGGGTGGAAATACTATTAGAAAAGGAAATAATATAATTGTTGAGACTCCAGAATCACCTTTACAGCATGAGGAGTAAGTACTATATACACTTAGGAGAAAGTTGAGTGAGTTACAGAAAGAGACAGCCAAACTATACTAGTGGGGCACCTCAACTGCCTTAAAACTTGATAAATCCAACCAAATAATAAACAGAAAAGACATGAAGAAGGTGAATAGAGTACTAGAAAGTTTAGATGTGATAGACTGTTGGAGAAAACTGAATGGAAACAAAGAAGAAAAACTACTGGGAAAACTGGAAAACAAATAGGGTATAAACTAGCTATAAACTAACACCTCACACTCTATACCAAGATAAGGTCAAAATGGGTATGCAATTTAGATATAAAAGGTAACACCATAAGCAAATTAGAAGAGTAAAAATAGTCTACCTTTCAGATCTATGGAGAACGGAAAAAATCATGACCACATAAGAGGTATAGAGCATTATAAAAGGTAAAATAGATAATGCTGATTATGATAATGCAATCAAGATTGGACAGAAAGCTGAAAACAATCTTGACAGCAAGTGTCTCTGATAAGGGCCTCATTTTTCAAATATATGGAGAACTGGGTCAAATTTACAAGAATATAAGCCATTCCCCAATTGAGAAATGGTCAAAGGATAGGGAAAGGCAATTTTCACATGAAGAAATCAAAGCTGTCTATAGACATATGAAGAAGTGCTCTGAATCACTTTTGATTAGAGAAATGCAAATTTAAACAACCCTGAGGTACCACCTCACAGCTATCAGATTAGCTAATACGGCAAAAAAGGAAAATGATAAATGTTGGAGAAGATGTGGGAAAAGTGAGACACTAATGCATTGTTGGTAGAGTAGTGAATTGATCCAACCATTCATTCTGTAGAACAATTTGGAATTATGCCCAAAGAGCAATCAAACTTTGATCCAGCAATACTACTACTAGATCTGTATCACAGAGATCATAAAAAAAGGAAAAGGATCTACATGTGCAAAAATATTTATAGCAGTCCTTTTTGTGATGGTGAAATATTGGAAACTGAGGAGATACCCATCAATTGGGGAGTGGCTGAACAAGCTGTGGTATATCAATGTAATGGAATACTGCTGTACCATGAGAAATGGTGAGCAGGTAGACTTAGAAAGACTTGTAAAAAGTGATGAAAAGTGAAATGAGCAGAACCTAGAAAACACTGTACACAGTATCAGCAACATCTGTGCGATGATCAGCTATGAATGACTCAGCTCTTCTCAGCAACAAAATGATTCAAGACATGTACAAAGGACTCTACATCCAGATAAAGAACTGATGGACTCGAAATGCAGACTGAAGCACATGTTTTCACTTATTTTATTCTTTTTCATGACTTTTCTCCTTTTTGGTCTATTTCTTCTTTCACAGCTGTGATCAATATGGAAATATGTTTTACATGATAGAACATATAGAACCTATATCAAATTGCATACCATTTTAGGGAAAAGGGAGGGGAGGAATAAAAGGAGAAAAATCTGGAACTCAAAATCTTGTAAAAATGTACGCCAAAGTTGTTTTGAATGGAATGGGGAAAATACTATTAAAAAGACATAATGTAATGACTGAGATTGCAGAATCATGTTTGCTGCACGATGAGGTATTAGAGGTAGAGGACTTCAACTGAGACTGTTGAGTGTGTCCTTTCATCAAAGGCAGCAAAGTGTGCAACTGATCTTTAGAAAGACTTCTAAAATGAATACTTCTAGGGATAATTTTAGTTCTTTGGAGAAGTCATATATGTAGATGCCCTCATTCCTCAAAATTAGAGGCAGTGAGATACAGTGAGATATGTTTTGTATTAGCAGTCTGAGATCCTACTTTCAAATTCTGCCACTTACTACCTGTGTGACCTTGGGCAAGTCACATAGGAAATATAATGGCTCTGGACCAGGTACCACCTGGTGGTCCCTTCTCCCTTTTTATCTTCCTTTTGTGTGTTATTCTCCTCCATTAGATTGTAAGCTCTTTTAGGATAGTGATTGTCTTTTTCTTTCTATTGTCTTCCTAGAATTTAGCTCAGTGCCTGGCAAATAGTAGGAGCTTAATAAATGTTTACTGATTTGAAGTAGCTTAACCTCTCTGGACTTTACTTTTCTCATTAGTGAATTGAGGGGATTGGATTAAATAGCCTTTAGGATCCTTTCTTTTTGCACTAAATATGTGATTCTATTTGCACAAAGTATTACAATTACTCAAGTTTCATTGGTTGCATTTTATGTCATCTATTTTCCCCCAAAGAAGTTAAGCTCCTTGTGGGCAGGAACCATTTAATTTTTCTATTTGTAGCCCAAGTTTTGTACTAGGATAAATAATGGACATTTAATACATGTTTGTTGAATTAATAAGTGAATTGATGTCATTAGGGGTATTTTAATTTTAAATCAATTGGCTTTTTCCATATCACATTATAGGACTGGTTACTTCCAGTTTTATATGTAGACAGCTAATCCCAGAGAGAGTGAATTTTAATGTCAGTTCCAGGGGGTGACATCATAAAGAGGCTCTATCCACTGTACCCACTAAGGCTTTTAATACTAAGTTGTATTGAAAAACCAAATGACTTAAGTCAACATTTAATTTGAAAGGAAGGATAGTATTGTGCTAAGGCAATTTGTCTTGGAGTCAGAAACTCTGGATTTGAGTCCCAGTTCTGTCATAGGCAAAACTCTCTTTCACTCTCTAAGCTTCCATTTTCTCATACAGAAAATGAGAATGATAATACTTGTATTCCCTATCTTTGTAAGAGTTGTTACAAGGATGTTGTAAGCATTGAATTCTATATAAATGAGTTATTATTTGTAAAAGTAATCTGGGGCTAATTTTATTCCTTTAAAAAATTGTCATTTGTACTATACAAGCCAGGTCTAGCTTCAGTGACTGAAATAAAATTAAATATTCATGAACTGTAAAATGCAATAAAAGTAGATTTACTTACAATTAAAGATTTAAAAATTATGTGATCAATAAATTGAAATAGACTCTGTATTCCTCTGCCTTCACATTTACCATATCAGAAAGATGTCTGGCCAAGCATTGGCAACTCCTTTAAATGAAACAGTTAGGGTGCACAGTGGATGTAGTACTGGACATAGGGAAGAAAACTTGAGTTCAAATCCTGACCTAGAAACTTACTGACTGTGTGACCCTGGGCAAGTCATTTAGTCTCAGTTTCTTCAGTTTGTCAATTTCCTCAATTTGTCAATTTTTGTTGTTTTTTTGAGAGCAGCTAAGTGGTACAGTGGATAGAGTGCTAGATGTGGAATCAGAACGACTCATCTTCCAGAGTTCAGATCTGGCCTCAGACACTAGCTGTGTGATCTTGTTCAAGTAACTTAACCCTGTTTGCCTTAGTTTCCTCATCTGCCATCAATTGCCATCAGTTTCCTCAGTTTGTCAAGTGGATTTACTAAGCACGTATTATGTGCTAAGTGATGGGAGTACCAAGAAAGGCAAAAAACATGCCCTGCTCATAGTCTGATAGGGGAAACAACATGCAGGCAACTATGTACAAACATGATATATTCCAGATAAATTAGGATTAGTCTCAGATCACTGGCAAATGTTTCTTACTGAAACATTCAGCTGAGATTTGAAGGAAGCCAGGGAACTTAGGAGGTGGAGAGGAAATGGGAGAACATCCCAGATATAGAGGGACAGGCAGGGAATATCCTTGGGGTTGAGAGATGGTATAAAAAACAGTAAGGAGACCAGTGCCACTGGTTCACAGTGTAGGTAGAGGGGAATAGAGTTTAAAGAAGACAAGAAATGGAGGAAGGGACAAAGTTATGGAGAACTTTCCTTATTTCTAAAATGGGAAGAATAATGCCACCTACCCCACAGGGTGGTTGTGAAGATCAAGTCAAGTATGCTCACATTGTCTAAATGTGGCTCTTGGGGAGGCTTGGATAGATAGCTTGGGATTATTATTCATTACTTTCCAAGGGAAATCAACTCCTGACGAGTAGGGAGCTGTAGAAGGGGCCATGGCACTGGCTATGCTATACTTCCCTGAGAGAGAGGGGTACCAGACTAAAATGATATCTCTCTGCTTCCCCTTCCCCTTAATATCATCATTCTAGTGGGATGATTTTTTTTATTAGGTTTAATGTACTTTCATGGTGATTATCCTTTAAAGAAGATAGGGTATCTTAAACTTACATTAGAAAGCTTGACCCCTTCCTACCAAAATGCTAGTTACACAAAAGATCATGACATATAGTGAATAATTAGTAAGCCTCTTTATCCAAACAGATAGCAAATAGAAATCAGAGAAGTTATGTAGATGACAGCTAGTCCTGATTAGTATAAATAATGAATCCCTGGAAGTGATTTCATGTATTTAGATCACTCCAACTGAAGTTATAATTATGTAAAGTAATTGATTTTAGTTAAGGAAATATACAGTACCAATTTGAATAATATGACCAATTCAGGGGATTCATTATTTGAACTAATCAGGACCTATGTATAAATATATATCATATAATACATAGAGTGAACAAGCTCTCTCCCTGTAAGTGAGATGTCTCAGGTCAGTCAAGAAAGAGTCCTCAGTCTCACAAAAGGGCCCCAAAGTCTCCAGAGAGATAAGCTAGAAATCAGGGATATATTTGGGGGAACTGCCTTTGTCCCCAATGTCTGCCTTCCAAAGTCTGTTTTCTTTCTCTATGGATCTTTCCCCAAGGAAAGACTGTAACCAGGCATGCCCTTTCTTGAAACAAGGAAGAAAAACCATCCTGAAATAAGGCATTCATGTACTAAGAACTATAACTGGTGTCATACAAAACCTGGCAGTTCCTAAAACAAGAGAAATATGATGTTTCAAAAAGCAAAAGATATAGGTTAATAACCAAGAGTAACCTATCCAACAAAACTAAATATAGTGTTATAGGGAGGGAAAAAAAAGATCTTTAATGGAATGGAGGACTTTCAAGTATTCCTGATGAAAAGATCAGAGTAGAGTAAGAACTTTGAACTATAAATACCTGTGTGTTTGTCCTTTGTTGCCGAAGAAGACCATATCACCAGGGAAATAATGACATGACTTGCACTTGATTTTGCTTTGAGTGAGTGAGGGCTGTGCAGGTCTCCAGCCTCACTTCTCCTTCAGAGCCATCTGAATCCAGTGACCAGATATTTATAAGGATTATTGGAGATGACCAGGATGAGGCAATTGGGGTTAAGTAATTGCAAAGAAACCTAGAAAGTTAGGCTTATTTGATTAATTGGAAGAAGCTATGTGATAATACAGGACTTATTATTTTATTACTGGCAGAAAAAATCTGTGATTTCAGAACCTTCATGTTTTCAAAGGTATCAAGGAAGTTTAGAAAAATGCCAGAGGACCTTGGCAGGAAGATTCATATTTTGAGGGTTCAAAGGAGGGAGAGAGAGGGGCAAAAGCAAGAACATGCAAGTTACAATATTGAAGAGTGGAAGAAGGGGTTAGAACTGGCTACTGTTCATACTTGGGATACTTGATGAAAACAGAGAAACAAGGAAATATGGGATAGGAGATAGTTAATTGGGAGGAGGATAATAGCAGAGTGGGAACAGTCACAAGCAAAACACTTTCTGATCCTTAAGGGGAACCAAAAAAGAGGAAAAACAAAGAAGCAGAACCTAAGAGGATGCCCTAGACTGACTCTTAGACAATTGGGTGACTGAAAAACAAGTGACTGAACAAATTGTATATGAATATAATGCAATATTCTTGTTAATAGATTGATTATTATCTTAGAATAAGGGGCAAATAATTTCCTACATAGTTTCTTACCAATGTTATAAAGGAGAAAATAAAAACAAAATAAAAAAAGGAAAACTTGGACTTTTAACAGTAAAGTTAAGAGACTGCTGGTGGCTTTGGTATGGTTCTTAGAGAACCATCACACCTGAAAGAGCTATGATACGCTACAATTGATGCATATGTACAAGTGTTTAATTTATCAAGGAAAAGAATCTCCCTAAGTAGATGTTTTCCTAATAATTTCAGTATACAATGAATATATCCAATCCCACACAAAGATTTATTCATCACCTTTTTTCTTTTATTTTTTTAATTAAAAAAATTAGCTTGAACTTAAAAATCAAAGAAAATGTCATTTTAATAAATATAATAGAACACAAAAGAGAATTCTTTGTGAAACTGAGTCTATTTCACAATTTAAAAAAATACATACATTTTACATGTTACTTTCAAAACTATTTTGCTTGTTTTTTCTTCCTTCTGTGTTCTTTTGTTGCAATTAATAAAAAAAGTTGATATAATGACATCCCCCCCTTTTTTGGGCGATGCTATTGCTAGTCCTGTTCTCAACCCTCTAAGTAACCCAGGGTAAAAAATAAACAAATAAACCCTTGTAATAAATAAGCGCGATCAAGCTAAATGAATTCATATGGTAGAGATACCCCAAGATATATGTCTCTGCATCTTGTGTCCATCACCTCTCTGTTAAGAGGGAGGTGACATGCTTCATCAGAAGCCCTCTGGAGACATGGTTAGTCAGTGCTTTGATCAGAATTCAATGAGGTGGTTTCTAGAATAATTATTAGAATGTACAACCAGTTGCCTCCCAAAGTAGTTAAATGTGCCAAGGTCTAGCTATACAAATAATGGAATCATGAGTTCAGAAAGACTGTTCATGCATTCATCTCCTTGTACCTCATTAGTCTCCTCTCTTAACCCCTCCCTTTCCCCTCCACATTCAAGACATTATCAGAAGTGAGACTTTGTTGTGGATCATTTTAGCATTGAGACTTTCTCTCAAGACCAATCCAGACTCAAATTATCCTGTTACTGATAAAATACTGCTATTGAAGATTCACCACTGCCTACCCTCTACAGATGTGGGAGCTTCCCATCACCATGGAAATATGATGGCTGATAACAGGTCCATTCTTACATCTTTTTGCATTATCTTGGGACATAGCTAGGTGTGCTCTTTCCTTTAGAAAACCTCTTGTATGCATAATTTATTTACTGAATCCTGCTTTCTTTCTTTCATGGTTGTGTTGGTAATTCTTAATGTAAAATTGTCCACTTGGAAAGCATTTGCTGCTCAATATTATGGAATGGGAAGATAGAAAGTGATCACCTCTCTAGCTTCTGAAGTTAGCTCTCTGAACTTAGGACAGCAGTATCATCTTTACATAAGTAAGACAGCATCTTATTACTCTAATAAGTATTTTTTTCTTCCATTTGTACTCATAAGCTGCTTAGTCCACAGTAGAGACAAATTGAATTCAGCTTCAACATTGATGTTGAAGGAGGTGGGGTAAGTGGAGGAAACTAGGGAAAGACAAAATTGTTAAAAGGAAAATTAAAGAGCGGTATAAAAAGTGGCTGAAAGTGAACTATATAGTGCTGGTTATTAGAAAACTAGTCTTGAAATCCTACTACCTGTCCCTCAGTAGAGCTTTTCTTAAGTTCCTTTGGATGATTGGATAGAAAAAGATTGGAAAGGCTAACAATTATGATAACAATTATCAGTCAGTCAACAAGCATTTATGAAGCCCCTACTATGTGTAAGTCTGGGGGTGGGGTGGGATGGGGTATGATGAAGAAAGTCTAGAATGCAGCCTGGAGAGGAATAAAGACATAGCCGGTTTGGGTGCCCTCCTTAAATGGAGGTTTTGGGAAGAGCCTTTCAATCAAAGAGACAGAAGCCCCAGGGAGGAGCGTACCTAGTCTCCTAGTGAATTCAGGGACTGGATTGAGTTTCAAAAACAAAGAGAATTGAAAGGCATGGTGGATAAAGTCCGGAGTGCAACGTGGAGGGGCTAGTCACAGTTCCTGGCCGAAGAAAAGGACAGGCAGTATTGAGTACTTAACAGAATTAACAGCTAATTGAAAAGCAAGGGGCTTTGAAATGGCCAAAATTAGGTCAATCCAATAAGATGTGTTAGACATGAACTTAATAAGCATGAAATAAGGCAAAGAGTGGGGGAATTAGTATCATGGTTCTACTAATGAATTATTCCATGAGCCCTACCTCTGTTGTCAGAAGACCTAGGTTTGAACTCTGTGCCACTTAGCTCTATCACTGTGTGAGCTTTGACAAGTCACCTAATCTCTGTGGTCCTCAGTTTCCACCTCTGTAAAGCTAGAGAAAGTATGGCAGCACCATGATGAGAGCACTGGACCTGGAGTCAGAGAGACATGAGATCAGATCTGGTTTCAGACCCTTACAAAGTAGTTGACCCTAAAGAAATCACAGTTCCTGCCACAATTGCCTCGTCTGTAGAAAATAAAGGCACCTATCTCCCAGGGTTTTGGGAGGATCAAATGAGACAACATCTATAAAGTGATTTGCAAACATTAAAATCAGAGATATGGGGGTAAATATTTAACAACTGGCTCTCCACCCCTCCACCACATCCCCACACATTAAAGGTTAATCTGCATTACTAACATTTTCTCAAGTTTAGACAATCAACAAAACAATAAATTAAATCCTGATTTATAGAATTGCTGATTTCTGAAGTACTAATGCCCAAACTGAAAATTTAGCAATTGGTTCTAGCAAGCTGCAAATCAGTCTGAGCAGCTTCTAGCATATCCCTCCTTAAAAAACTCTATAAATGCTAATGCTAAAAATGTTCATGGTAAAAATAATAACAATAAATGAAAAGATTGCTCTAGATGAACTCTGAGGTGCCTCTCACCTCTAAATTGATGCTTTAATTTGGCCATCTGTCTCATTGATGGCATTTTTTTGTAGGGGTGTGTGTGTGAGAATTTGAGGATGGGCAGAGGGTTCAGTCTCCTGGGGTTTACCAGTACTTTATTTTCCCAGCTACACCAACTTTAGCGAAGCTGCTGAATGAAAGCAGATCTATCTCTCAAGCTGCTCTTCCTATTAGTTTATAATATTGAAGTTTTATTGTTGTTTGCTAGGAACCCTATTTCTTAAGTGAAGTCTGCCCAGTTAAAAGTTTAGACTACGTGTGACCTTGAAAAATGGCAGCTTTTCTAAATCAGTCAACTGGATGACCACATTCACACATTTTTGCTCTTTGCTAGACAGTTACTGAAAAAATAAATATAATGGATAATGTCATTTTCTGTAATGACTTTTTTTCTGATGAAACCTCTGTGTGTATTGAACCTGAATGAACCTCTGAGCTGTTAATATATTTTTAAAAGTAGCTTCTATTTTATTTTTTCCACCAAATCTCTCTCCACAGGCACTATTTACTTACAGTGGTTAAAATAAATAAGCCAAATGATTTCCTGTCTGTTTATTGATCAGTTATTTTTAGTATGTTGCTTTCGTAAAGTATTTCTGAAGGATGGGGTAGGAGCAAAGATCTCGTTTTCTTCCTTATCTGTGGTATACAGAGAATGGAATATACTATTGATAAGATACAGATTTAGAGCTTGAAGATCCATCAGAGTTCATCTTATCCAGACTTCTCATTTTACAGATGAGGAAACTGAGGCCCGAAGAGGCAAAGTGACTTGTCCAAGGTCACACAGTTGGCAAGTGGCAATGAAATCCTCTGTCCAAACCCAGTGTTCTTTTTATTGTAATATACTGTATCATGCAGATGTGGAGTCAAGTTACTTTTCTATTAACCAGAGTTTCTGGGTTTTATTCTCTCTCACTCTCACTCTCACTCTCACTCTCACTCTCACTCACTCACACCTGTAACTATAAATACATATCTCTCTCACTATATATATATATATATATATATATATATATATATATATATATGTCTATAGATACATCCCTATCTTTCTATATAGATTTATACACATGACATGGACAGCTAGGTGGCAGAGTGGATATAATGCCAGACATGGAGTCAGGAGAACTTGAGTTCAAATCCAGCTCAGACACTTACTAGCTGGGTGACCTGGGCAAGTCTCTTAACCCTGTTTGCCTCAGTTTCATCATCTATAAAATGATCTGGAGAAGGAAATGGGAAACTATTCCAGGATCCTTGCCAAGAAAACTCCAAATGGGGTTGCAAAAAGTTGGACAAGACTGAAATGACTTAACAACAGTCACAAAGCAAATAGGAAACTCTTACAAATAAATAAGGAAAGAATGCTGTTAAACTACAATTCAGGTGATGGACTTCTGATTTTCTGTCAAAGTTAGACTTTCCCCTAGTGCCATAATTAGCCAGAGGAAATGGGGTTTTGTCCCAGGGCATGAGCATCTTTGGGTCACACTTTCTTTTCTAGGAGAGATGTTCTTTCTTCTTCCCTGTGGCACCTACCATCACCACACCTCACCTTGAAGGCTTCCATGGTAGGTGGTGTAACAACAAGCACCCTGGCATACAGAGGAGGACCACAGGTTCTTAGATTTGCCTTTCTCAGGAAAGCAACCTTAATGGGGGTAAACAATCTTACTTTAATCAAGCACATACATCATTCACTTAGTTCAGAGGAAAAAGTCCTCAGGGTGCTCCCTGAACTTCAGAGAAAATACGAACAGAAATTACAAGCAGAAGGACCAGCAGACAGGGGTTCTAACTGTCTGACCATAGACAATACATACATCTTAACCAGAGAGGGAAGCACCAACATCTGGGTTTGCAAAGCTGAGGGGCTTCTTAAAATGGCTGCCCAGAGTCTCATCTGGCCTAATCCCACAAACACTTTTCCAATAATTTGAACCCCAAAGCAAAACCTCACCTCTGAGTATTATATACACTTTTCAGAGCCAGAGGGCACTACTCTGAACCTCATAGGGCCTCATTAGCAATCAACAAAAGGTGTGGGTCTTTATATAAAACAAGCCTCCCCAATAGCCCCACCTGAGGCCTCTTAATGGGTGGGGAAGATTTTTAACTCCTATTACAGGTGGGCAAACCCCTCATGACATAGCTCTATTCACAGTAGGATTATCCTCTGTGCTGCTTCCCATCCTTCTCTCCCAAATTAGTTTCCTCCATGGGTAGTTTTAACTAGTTACACTTAGTCTGCCTTCTCTTGAGGTATGTAGAACTTGGAAATTTGACTCCTATCTCAGATACTTAATATTTGTATGATCAACTTAAAATACTTAAGTATCTTTGAACTTCAGCTTTTTAAAAATCTGTAAAATGGGGTAAAAATACCTGTGGCACCTACAACATGAACTCTTATGAAGAATAAACAAGATACTATATGTGCAGTGGTTTACAAACCTTAAAAGTACTGTGCAAATATCCCTTAGTATCACTATATGCTGATTGTACATTTCATCTTCAAAACTTTATTTTTGATTCCAAGCATCATAAGATTTACTAAAGGCAAGTACGTGGTGTAGTGGATAGAGTGGCTACACTTGGATTCAGAAAGATCTGAGTTTGGATCCTATTCAAAACTAGCTGCCCTTTGGTTTTGACTCACTAATAGTATATACTCTTTGAACATTCTGACTCCTTACCTTTCAGCTTTTTTTTAATATATAGTTTCCCTCATTAGATTGTAAGCTTTTTGAGGGCAAGGACTGAATTAATGTATTTCTTTTTCTTTCTTTTTCAAATTTGTGTACTATTATTATATGTTGTTCTTGTCCCCCCGACTCTCCCTCTCCCCCAACTTTTTAGCTACTATAGTAAATAAATTTATAAGGCAATAAGAGTAGGAAGTACAATTACAAAGGGAAGCCTAGAAGTCACTTACAGACTGTCCAATAAAATAAGTGAGCATGACAGTTACTTGTAAATTGTCTTATAAATTAGGAGAGTATAGGAGCCACTGGAAACTGTCTCACAAATTAACTTAGAACACATCCTGAGACTCTGTGCTAAATTAGAGGAAGCCAGCTAGGTCTTAATGTAAGGGCCCTTTGGTGCTTCTAAGTGCCCATGGTCTGCAGACCTTGATGTCTGCAAGCTCCTGACATGAACAGTAAAATAAGCAGAACACCAGCAAATGTCATACTGATGAATGAATCCTAAGATGTTGCTGATAATTTTGAGATGATGGGGATATGTTAATGAACTAAGGTAGAAGGGATAAGAGTTAGTCTGTTCCCCTCCTCCCAATTCTATGGAAATGAGAGTCCAGACTCCTGCTCTCCCATTTCCTTCCTTTCCCTTCCTCTGCCCAGTAAATTTTTTAAAAATCTGCTATGGGTCCGTAATTCCTGGGTACTCTCAACTCCAATCTGAGGTTATGTAAGTGACTTTCTACACCTTTCCCCTTTGCCATTCTATTCTCCATGATGCCTGCCTTCCTCCACCATACCATCTCCTGTCCCCACACCATCTGACTCTGTATCTACCATGTACCATTTGCTTTTGTACATTCTGTGAAGTTTGCCTCTGTACTCTCTGTGCCTTATTAAATTGTGATTGAAGAAATACTCCTCATTTGCTGCCACCGTGGTCTTTCCCAGAAAGTATTCAACAAACCAGGCATGTTTGGCTCCATGGGAACAACAGGACTGAGATTATAATCTATTCATAGTCACCCAATGAATTTGTGGGTAGAAAGCAAGAGCGGATAGTTGAACCTCACATCCCCTTCCAGGATATTTCCCTTTTCCCCTCTGGGTGTGTCAATAAATCAAATAATAATTTCATCAATTAATTGACAGTTCATATCCCCAGGGCTTAGCATGATACTTGGCCACATGGTAGGTGATTAATACATGTTTATTGACTGTTACCTGTGACTTTGGACAGATCACTTAATCTGTTTCAGTTTCCTCATCTGTTAAACTGGGATAATAATGTTACCTACATCCAAGGGTTATTGTGATGAAAAAATAAAATAATACACACAAACACACACAGAGCTGCTATTTTAATGTTTGCTATTAAGGTTGTTCATAATGTTACTGATTACTCTTCTCTGTAAAAGCTTTAACTTTACTTCTTAGTAGGCAGCCAAACAAGATGGTATTTGTAAAATGCTTAGCAGAGTGCCCGGTACACAGTAGATACTTAGTAAATGCCTATTCTTTTCCCTTCGCCTTTCTTACCCATTCCCTAGGGAGGAATGAATTAAAAAACATGCATTTTTTTTTTTTTTGGTCACAGAAAATTAATCCAAGTAAAGGAGCAAGTTCCTAGAGGGTGTTTCCATTTTCACCAATACCACCCATTTGTTTCCTCTTACCTTTCATTAGTTTTTCCTGATTGCACAAGATTTGCCTAGAAGGTCTTGCTTTGTCATCATCGTGATCATCATGGCTTACATTTATGGAGCACAGTAGAATGTACAAAACACTTTCTTCACAAGATTCCTTTGAGATACCTATTATTACATCCATTTTGCAGATAAGGAAATTGAGGTTCAGGACAATTAAATGACTTTCCTACATGCATGCTGTGGGTAAACTGAAGAGTTAGAACTGAAATGTTAAGTCCATTGCTCTCCAAAACAGTCTCAAACTCCCCACAATACCCTGTAGTGTCTATGATATTTATATATATATATATTCCTTCATGTTTTGTTAAGTCACTTGGAGAAAAGGATAATGAAAAAAGGATTTATGAGCCTGGCTTTAAACGTAGGCTAATGATCAAGTTTTTATATGAGCCTATATAGAAAGATGAAGTCTTCATATTTTACCACACCTCATAAACATTCTCAAAAAATACTGATTCATCATTGAACTTTAAGTGACCTTAGTTGCTTCCAGAATCTTGTGATAGCCTCCTCAGGGGTGGAGGGATTTTGACGTCATTAGCATTCGGAGGTGATGATGCTCTCAGGGTTATAGTCTCCCTGATTGAAGATGAGCTTTACATTGACCTTTCCATGTAGAGTGCTAATGAGCATGAGTAATAGGCATTTCCAAGAATGTCATTTTCATTAGATTATGTTCACAGGTCAGTGGCTTCTAGGAGTTTTTAGTGGATAAGGGTTCATTAGTTGGAGTATGCTACTAAGTTTTCACTGCAAATTTTATTGATTGGGAAAGTACAATGACGGTGAAATCTCAATTAACAAGTGTCTCACTAACCAAAATTTGAATTAACCAGCATTTGTTATCACACTCTATCTTTATGAGATAAAAAGAATAAGTATTTGAGTGAGGTATTAAAAGTCTCGTCTCTAAGTTAAATGCACAAACTTAATTGTATGATTTTTTTATGTGTGCCAAATTTTGGTTTCTCAGAGGGCTTGTTTGGGTTTCCTTCCTGGTTCTAGATAATTGAAATCATTGGATAAATGACTTTCCAGATGAATGAATAACTATTGGAATAAAGTAAAATTAAATTATACTTTTTATTTTTTAAAATACATTTTATTATGTTTTATTTTTACATTTCCTACATTTTTCCCTACATTTCTCCCCCTCCTTTCCTCAGAAAGCTATCTATGCCACATAAAGAATTCTTAAAAAGAAAGACAGGAAAAAGAGGAAGAAGAAAAAAAATCAGTAACGCTGATCACTGTATTGAAAAGAATCTTAAAGTATATGAAATGTTCCACACTTGTGGACTATCCACTTCAACAAAGGAAATGCTTTTTCATACCTCTTCTTTGGGGTCTTATTTGTTTTTTGCAATTTTGTAATATTCATTTTAATTTGTTTTGTGATTATTATTTTTTCAATTTACATTGTTGTAGTCATGTATTTTTTCTTGGCTCTGTTTACTTCACTTTGTATCAGTTCATAGAATTCTTTCTGTTTCTTTGCATTCGTCATATTATTTGTTGCAATACAATACATTCAACATATTCACTACTTTCATATAACACAATTTTTTAAGCCATTTCCCAGCTGGTGGGCATCTACTTTGTTTTTAGTTCACTGCAAAATAGAAAGTATTACTGTACGTATTTTAGCACACTGGGGACTTTAAAAAAAATTAATGATCTCCCTAGGGCATATACCAGTACAGTAATCTCTGGGTCAAAAGGTATGGAAATTTTAGTCGATACAGTTGTATAATTCCAAATTAGTGTCTAAAATGGTTGTGTCAATTCACAGCTCTGACAACAGTGTGTCAATGTACCTATCTTTCCATAACCCTTCCAACATTCGTTATTCTTTTGCGATTTTTGCCAATTTTTTGAACGTAAGGTGAAAATTTAAGGTCATGTTGATTTTTATTTTTTTCATTATTTCTTGTTCAGAAAATTAAAAAAATATATGGTTGTTAATACTTTGAAATTCATCTTTTGAGAACTATTTATTCATGTCCTTTGACTACTTATCTTTTGCGGTATTACCTTTGGTATTATACATCTCTGTTAGTTGTGTCTATATATTGGATACATACTTTTCATCTGAAAATTTTGATCCAAGGGTTTTTTTTTTTTTTTCCAATTCAACTACTTCCCTTCTTATCCAAGATACATTAATTTTGCTTGTGCAGAAGATTTTCAGTTTCATATAAATCTAAATCATCTATTTTAAATTTTGTAATTACTTTTCTCGCTTGTTTGGTTAAGAATACATGTCCTACCCATACCATAAAAGGTAATAATTCACATTTAGATAGGGTGTCCCAAAAGTCTTGGTGCTCTTTTAAGCTCAAAATGACACGAAGACTTTTGAAACTCCCAGTATAGTACTTTACGGTTTGAAAGACATTTTTCTCATAGAAAGCTGCAATCAAGACATGTGATGCAAGCACTATTACATTCTCCATTATGCAGATAAAGAAATTGAGACACAATGGTGTGGTCTGATGGTCACAAAGCTAGTAACTGGTAGACCTGGAACATAGAACTGTCTTCAAACTCTAAATCTGGGGCTGTTTACACAATTATTCTATAGCATAAAATAAATTATAGGGGATTTAAAAATATTCAGGGAATATGTCAATAATAATTTTAATGGGAATTGAAAATATCACTGTTAGGGCTTAGATGTTTAGATTTAGCTATATAATTATAGTATAGTTAGCTATTTTTTTTTACTAGAGTCTACAAGGTATGAGAGAATTAAGGTTGCATGACAGACAGTGTTATATAGAGGGTAGAATATTGGACATGCAGTCAGGAATCTTAGATTTGAATTCTAGCTTTAACACAGTATGAGAGCATGGGCAGCTCACAACTTCTCTGAGCCTTGGTTTTCACATTTCTAAGCTGTTAATATCTTTGCAGCAGTGTGGTATAGTGGAAAGAGAGCTGGCCTGCTAGTCAGAAGTTCTGGGCTTCTGGCCTGGGGTTCAGTTTGTAGTTTTGCACTAATTAGTTGCATCAATTTGGCTGTTACTTGTTTTATCTGGTTTTCAGTTTCTTCATCTGCAGAATGAGAAAGTTGACTTATTTGTAAAATATAAAATACGATGAAATTTAAAAAGAATAAAGATATAATACTCCACTTAGGTTAAAAAAATTAACTGAGTAAATGTAAGATGGTAGAGAAATAATTAGATAGAAATTAGGCTTGAAAAGATCTAAGGTTTTAGTGGACTACAATTTGTCCAAAGTAAAATGTGGAAGCCCTCGAAAGCTAATGCATCATTAGACCATAATAACAAAGGTAAAATGACCAGAAATGGAGTAATCATTAAGCTCTTTTCTACCTTGGTCAGATAACATCTGAATTACTGTACTGAGTTAAAAATTGATAAAGCTAGAGTATGCCCAAATGAATGTGATAAGAATGGTGAAGGGCTCTCTGATCATGGCACATGAGGATTATTGGAAGGAGTTGGGAATGTCTAACTTGGAGAAGAAAAAGCTTAGTGCAGAATATTTTAACTGTCTTTAACTATCTGAAGGCCTACAGTGTGGGTCAGAAGTTAGAGAGGCATAGATTTGATCAATCCAATAATTCATCAAGCATTTATTGAAGGCCTACCATGTACTAGACGTATGCTATGCAATGAAAATAAGAAAAAGACAGTCCCTGGCCTCAGAGTTACAATCTGATTGGGGGTGAGGGGGTGGGGACATGCTTTTGTGGTTGCCATTTGTCATTCATTTTCAGAGTGCTGTCACAGGGTGATGTGACTCGTGTGAATTGGGGTGGATTTGAGGTTAGGTAGCTGTCATAGAGGCATGGAGGCAAGATTCAAAGGAGTGCATTTTGGTGGGAAATTTGTGGGGTGTAAGGTCAAACCTTAGGGTTGTTTAGATTTACATTTCTTATTATTGGTGATTTGGAGTACTGACCCATTGGGAGGGTCCGCTTTTTCAGAATGATTGAACTACCAGCTTCCTTTCAGTTTGGGAAACTGAGCTCTGCTCCTGGGATCAGAGCCACACAGATCCTGTGGGTTCCTTCAAACTTGTTTGTGCTCAGTACACGGCTAGGGCCAACACACATGACCACTCCTCTCTGTCCTTGGTTTTGTGATCTGGAACTGGGTAAAGGGGGATAGAGCTGCCAGATGGCATCATTTCCAGCACATTCTCAGGGAACCACCAGAATCTCTTTCTGCCCTGTGTTTCTTGCCATGGTGCTGTTTCTCAGCTATTTCTTAGTCTCTGGGCACTGAAGTTCTGTCCCCCTCCTTTCCAATATGCTCCTGGCTGGACTCTCTCACCAATGTCTGCATACTTCTGTGTCCATCTCACTGAGCCCCCCAGGGCTGGAGAAGTGACTCATCATGGTTTATTCTTGGCTTTGCTGAACGAAATTCAGTCTGATGCATTATTAAGACCTTTGTCAAGGAGGTATGGTAGTTAAACTTGTCTCTAATACTTTCTCTTATTCTGTCATTTCGGTTTCCTGCACAGGCTATCAAAGGGGTCCATGATAAAAAATGGTTAAGAATTTCTGTTGTAGTGTGTATTATAGTAATTTGAAAAAGGGTCTTAATTTAATGAGCTCTCAGGAGGAAGAGAAGCTCTTGAATTTTTTATCTTTCCCAGAATAGAAGCGGAATGGTATTGTGGATAGGTAGAAAAATGGATAGGCTTGATTCAAATCTGGCCTCAGATACTTCAGTAACCCTAGGCAAATCATTTTCCTCAGTTTCCTCATCTGTAAAATGAACTAGAGAAGGAAATGGCAAACTACTCTAGGATCTTTGTGAAGAAAACCACACATGAGTTCATGAAGAGTCAGACACAACTGAAATAACTAGACAATAAAACTTATGGATAGAGAACCAGCCATAAAGTTAAAAAGATGAGGCTTATACATGTTATATCTCTATTAATATGTAAGCTCCTTGTGAGTAGTGATTTACTTGCTTTTCTATTAGTATCTTACAGTGCTTTGCACATTGTAAATGCTTAATACATGCCTATTCATTCATTCATGTCCTACTACATGACTGTGGGACCTTAAGCAAATCCCTCTTAAAACCCTAGTCAACTCTCTAAAACTCTCTAAAATCTATCAACCTGCATTGGTAAAGGGAGTTTACCTGAGAGTACTTTATACAAATGAAATCACAAGTCCTGTCTGTAGAAAATCTCTAATTTAAGTAGTGTGAGAATTCCCTTCATGTTTGTCATCACCACTAATCTTTGGTTTATTGGGGATTTGCCTGAAGTATAGACAAGTTAAATGAGTTTTCTAGGGTCACACAGCTAGTAAACCTCAGAGGCAGGCTTTGAACCCATAGGTCATTTTGCTTCCAATCCCATCCCACTATCCACTATGTCCTACTACCTTTCAAAAGCATGCTTAGAGTATGGGTTAGTACATAATGCTCTAAAAGATGCTTACTTTTTGGAAGGTGGAGCCAAGATGGTAGAATAGAAGGAGAAATCTGCTCAAGCTCTCCCCCCAAAGCCCTTAAAATACTTGTAAAAATGACTCTAAACAAATTCTAGAGCTGCAGAAGCCACAAAAATGACAGTGAAACAGATTTTCAGCCCAAGACAGCCTGTAAGGCTGACAGGAAGGGTCTGTCACACTGGACTTGGAGCAGAGCACAGCCCAGCATGGGTTGCCCTGGACCAGATGGGACAAGAGCAGGTTTTAGGATGCTGAATCACAGACAGCTGCCATGGTTTCCAGATTTCTCAACCCACAAACACCAAAGATAGCTTCAAAGGTCAGTGAGAAAGCTCTTTCACCTGGGTGAGAAGGGAGCATGGTCTTGCCCTCACCCAGCCCCAGTCCCAGGATGGCTACAGCCACTGCCACAGAAGGGGACACTTCTGGAGCTCTCAGAGTACAGACCATGGAGGAATAGAGGGGCTGATCTAGGTCTCAGTCCTGAGTGGCAGTGCTGGGGTGAGGAGGTGTGCTGGTATGGTGGAGCCGGTGGTAGCTGTGGAAAGGAATCCTACTTGCAGTTCTAGGGCAAAAAAGAGTGCTTGTGGTTGCTCACAGACCAGAGTGCAGGCCAGGAGAGGAATAAACACCTCTCTTTTGACTATGCCACTTTGAAGGAACTGAAAACTTACAGAAGACTAACTGCACAAATCCTCCGAAGCCTGGGGTAGCATACCCTCCCCCTCCACAAAAGACTCAAAAGTCAAGTAATTGGCTTGGAAAATGCCCCCAAAGGGGAAAAATAGGACTATAGAAGGTTACTTTCTTGGTGAAAAGGTATTTTATTCTATCCTTTCAGATGAGGAAGATCAAAGCATACAACCAGAGAAAGACAAAAGCATACAACTGGATGAAGGTAGCAAGATCAAGGCTCCTACATCCAAAGCCTCCAAAAAATATGAATTGATTTCAGGCCATGGAAGAGCTCAAAAAGGATTTTGAAAATAAAGTAAGAGAGGTGGAGGAAAAATTGGGAAGAGAAATGAGAGCGATGCAAGAAAATCATGAAAAACAAGTCAATAGCTTGCTAAAGGAGACCCTAAAAATGTTGAAGAAGATAACACCTTTAAAAATAGATTAACCCAAATAGAAAAAGAGGTCCAAAAAGTCAAAGAGGAGAAGAATGTCTTAAAAAGCAGAACTGGTCAAATGGAAAAGGAGGTCCAAAAGCTCACTAAAGAAAGTAGTTCTTTAAAAATTAGATTGGAGCAGATGGAAGCTAACAACTTTATGAGAAATCAAGAAATTATAAAACAAAACCAAAGGAATGAAAAAATAGAAGACAATATGAAATATATTACTGGAAAAACAACTGACCTGCAAAAATAGATCCAGGAGGGATAATTTAAAATTATTGGTTTACCTGAAAACCATGATTAAAAAAAAAAGCTTAGACATCATCTTCCAAGAAATTATCAAAGAAAGCTGCCCTAACATTCTAGAACAAAAGTGTAAAATAGAAATGCAAAGAATTCACTGATCACCTCCTGAAAGAGACCCCAAAAGGAAAACCCCTAGACATATCATAGCCAAGTTCCAGAGTTCCCAGGAAAAGAGAAAATATTACAAGCAAATAATAGAAATAATTCAAGCACTGTGGAAATACAATCAGGATAATACAGGATTTTGCAGCTTCTACACTAAGGTATTGAAAGGTTTGGGATATGATATTCCAGATGTCAAAGGAGCGCATTTAGGATTAAAACCAAAAATCACCTACCCAGCAAAGCTGAGTATCATACTTCAGGGGAAAAAAATGGAATTTCAATGAAATAGAGGACTTCCCAGAATTCTTGTTGAAAAGACTAGAGCTGAATAGATAATTTGACTTTCAAATATAAGAATCAATAGAAACATGAAAAGGTAAACAGGAAAGAGAAGCCATAAGGAACTTATTAAAGTTGAACTGTTTGCATTCCCACATGGAAAGATGATGCACACACACACACACACACACACACACACACACACACACACAGATAGAGGGCACAGGGTGAGCTGAATATGAAGGAAGAATACCTAAAAAATAACTTTTACTGTTGAGTGGAATGTACTAGGAGTAAGAGAAAGGGAGAGGTAGAATGTAGCAGATCATCTCACATAAAAGAGGCAAGAAAGAGGTTTTACAATGTAAGGGAAGATGGGGGAGATGAAAGGGAATAAGTGAGCCTTACTGTCATGGGATTTGGCTTAAGGGAGGGAATAACACACACTCACTTGGATATGGAAATCTATTTTACCCTGCAGGAAGGCAGGCAGGAAGGGGATAGGAGAGTGAAGATAATAGAAGGGACAGCAAATTGGGGAAAAGGATAATCAGAAGGAAACACTATTGTTGGGGGACAGGTCAAGGGAGAGAATGGAATAAATGGAGGATAGGACGGGACAGAGGGAAATGGGGTTAATCTTTTGCAACATAACTATTATGGAAACGTTTTGCATGGCTACACATGTATGACCTATATTGAAATGCTTGCTTTCTCAATGAGGGTGGGTAGGGAGGGAGGAAGGGAGAAAATATGGAACTCAGAGATTTAAAAATGAATGTTAAAAATTGTTTTTGCATGCAACTGCTAAATAAAATGTACAGGCAATAGGGCATAGAAATCTATTTTGTCCTATAGGAAAATAGAGGGGAGGAGGATAGAAGAAGGGGGGGTAAGGAGAAGGAGAAAGAAGGATAGACTGGAGGAAGGGGTGGATGGGGTATGTGCTGTCCTGGGGTGTGGGGTGGGGAGAGATGGGGAGAAAAATTGAAATTCAAATTCCTGTGGAAGTGAAGGTTGAAAACTGAAAAATAAATAAATTATATGTGTATATATATGTATAAATTATATATTTAAAAAAGATGCTTATTTTGTCTTTATAACCTTTTGTACATAGGCTACTTTGACTGGTGAAAGTCTGTTCAATTGAGTGCTATTTTCCCTCTGATGACCATAGTTCATAGAATCATAAAGGTAGATCTGGGAGTGACCTTAGGGGCCTTCTAATCCAATCCCTTACTTTATAGATGAGGAGGCAACCTAGAGGGGTCAAATGATTTGTCTAAGTTTATTCTGTATCCCTAGCAGTTAGCACAGTGCCTAGCAAAAAGTAGGCACTTAATAAATACTTCTTGGTTGAATGACATATCTTATGACCAAGGCGGGATTTGAACCTTAGTCCACTGTCTCTAGATCTGAAACCCTTTCTATTGCACCCCACCGATTCCTCATGTTCTTAACGTTTATTTCCATCAGTCTTGCAGTTAACTACCTAATCTTAGCTAGATTAGGAGTTAAGTGAAGAAATTCCTCAAAACTTTCCCCCAAAATTCTATGGATACCTAAGTAGGTTTAAAATACTTGCTCTTGACACTATAATGAAGCAGTGAATGAAGAGTCCTTGACCTTCACACATAATCAAAAGAACTACCCTCTTTACCAAAGGAACCAAGTCCCAAACATCACTCTCTGTCCTGGACTCATCTGTGCTTTTAGAGAAACCCATTGTGCATGAAAGTATCCTCTCACTTCATTCCTTGTAAATCCTCAGGAAGCCAGTTTCTGTGAAAATCCTTCTGAAATTCTCTTCAGAGTGGATGCCAACATAGCTTTTTTTTCTTCTTCACAATTTCTCTTCTCCCACATGATTTGTTATTCAGTTAACCATGAAATGCAGAATTTTCTAATTTTCCAGGGGATTGCTCTCCAGCTAGTGTAAGGGGCTGCTAACCCTTCAGCTGCTTTGGATTCTCCTCATTGGGCTGCTTTCCACACTGCCTCATTTGGGCATGAAGCTTCTCCAAATGGAAGATCAGCTGCAAATGTACTGCCACTGACATTTTCTCCCTTGAGTAGCTTTGGAATGCTCCTGTTTATGTCGCTTGACTGAGTATCAAGAAGTCACTTGACTGAGTAACAAGAAATATTAACTCACAGTAATCCAGGAACATATTTACAGGTGACAGAGAACATGTGTGTTGGCATAGAAATAGGCACCCCTTTAGAGATCTTTTGGATCTAAATGGTTCTGGGCAGAACCATAACTAAGGCTAGGCTACTGAGGCTTTACCTTGGGTGCTAATATTCAAGTGAATAACTTTACTTCTTCCACAAGGGGACGGGCTTCCTTCCCAGAGTTTTTGTGAGGATCAAATGAGATTAGATTTGTATGCATCAATCATGTAATTATTGTTTTCTTTAATCCTTCCCTCCCTCCCTTCCTTCCTTCCTTCCTTCCTTCCTTCCTTCCTTCCTTCCTTCCTTCCTTCCTTCCTTCCTTCCTTCCTTCTTTCCTCCCATCTCAGACTTAGAGTAGATGGAAGGATGTTGGTTTCACTTGGTTCTGCCACTTACTACCTGTGTGTCCTCGGGTAAATTATTTCATTTTTTTCTGGACCTTTGGGGTTCCTTCTAGCTCTAAATCTACACTTCTAATATCCATACTCTAACTGGTTTAAGCCACATTCTTTGCTCCTGTAGAAGTATGGGATTTGTGGGGGGGAGCAAATTCAGTGACCAGAAGCCATTTCCTGTTGGGTCCTCTGTTCTGTAATATGCAAGTAGCCTCTAGCTTCCAAGGTGAGCAGTATTGCTGACTGATTTGTCTCTGATAATCAAACTCCATGAACCCTGAGGGTACTTCATCTGGTTCTGGATGTGATTGGCTGCAGGGGTGGAAATACAATCTCAGTTGACCTTAGATGGAGGAGCCAAAGTATTGTTCTGTGGTTGATTGAAGAAACTGTCTCAGAGTTGAAGCCATTGCAACTTAGGTTACAGTGGTCTCCTTGTTCCTTATGAAGTCAATACTACTCTCCTTTAGTTGGCCTAAGCAGAATTTAGGATTGTGAGCTTTTAGATATATCTTGAGGGGCATTTAGGTGGCAGAGTAGATAGAGTGCCAAACTTGGCAAGCCAAGTCAAGAAGAGACTCCCTTTCCTAAGTTCAAATCTGGTGTCAGGCACTTGCTAGCTGTGTGACCCTGGGCAAGTCATTTAACCCTGTTTGCTTCCATTTCTCATCTGTAAAATGCACTGGAGAAGGAAATGACAAACCACTCCAGTAAGTCTGCCAAGAAAACCTCAAATGGGGTCACAAAGAGTCAGACATGACTGAAATAATGACTAAACAACAGAAACATCTTGGTTTCTCTATTTCCCCTCTGTTTTGAGTTACTTACCACATGCTCATCTCTAGGTTCATCACTTTATGATCCATTTGGAGAATGAGAAAAGACCAAATTAAAATGTACTGTGTTCCATTAGTCATAGATCTGATAGCCACAAACATCCTTCTTTCTCTCCCACTTGCCTCCTGATAGCATTGCACTTGTCATTAATGCTCTTTAATCTAGGGCAATAAAAAAACCTTATTGATTTGGGCTTTACCAATGATAATTTGTGTTAGGCAACGAAGTCACAGAAAAGTACGTAGTGAACGAAAGTGCTATGAGGTAGTTGTTCAGTGTGTTTGCAGGATCCAAGGTCTGGGTTTGAAGATGTATGATCTTTGGAGTGAATTTGGAAAAAAAGAGGTAATCAAATTTGTGAATAAAGAGAATCATGGTATAGTAGTTAGAGAACCAGAAATATGTGTTTGAGTCCTGTCTCTGACATGTACTGTGTCACCTTGGGAAAGTCACAACCTTTCAGTGCTTCCGGCAATTCTACATTTCAGGCAAGGTACTGATCTACATGTGTATTTTCTCACTGGAACGTTCTCTATAGCAGTAAAATCACAGCTCTAGGCACTATCCCTAGTCCTTTATGTCTCCACAAGAATTATGAAAGGGAGAAACCATTTAAGGATGTGGAGTTGAAGTGTCTCACTGTGTCACTGTAAATTACCAAGAATGTCTTGGTTAATAATTATAGTGGTTACTTATATCTCCAGTCCTCATTTTCTCCTGAAACCTCTCATGAACACAAGCCCATGCTGTTGTCCCTCTTCACCGTTCACAGAGGACATAGTTTCAATTGAGCATTTATTATATCTTATCTTGTGTTCTCTAATTGATTTGCTTAGTTTAGCTCCTGCTCTCATCTTTCTTTGACTATTACAAGAATCTCCTGGTCTTTTTGACTCTTGCCTCCCCTTCTCCAGGTCACCCTTCACAAAGATGCCAGAATAATTGTCATAAGGTGCAAGTCTGACCCTACTACCTCCTTGCTAAAAACAAAACACAACAAAGCCTTCAATCTAAGTGTCAGAGGTGGGATATGAATTGAAATCTCCTGACTCCACATCCTCTCATGCTTCCCATAAAGGTAAGAATTATGGAACCTTGGAATTCCCAAGCTCAACTGGGCTATGCCAAGAATTGAGACAGTGGACAGGGAGGGGGGCACAAAGCAGCATGAAGTAAGATCCAAGTTAGTGCAGAGAAAATATATGCCAAGTTCAGGAGAAGGGATGATAACTGTTGTTTCTTTTATATCCGCCATATAGTTTAGCATAGTGCTAAACATATTGTAAGAGCTTGATTTGTGGAATTTGACATTTGGACCTATTATTTGCAGAGCAGTGCAACAGAAATTATGTGGAGTTTGAAGATAAAGGAGTACTGGTGTTCAAATCTTGATTCAGCCAGTTCATAGCTGTGTTGAGTTACCCAGCTGGCTGGGTCCCCGTTCAGGCAGTTCAGAATACTCACAGATTGTGTTTGGCATTCGTTTTCAAAGAGGACCATGACATCAGGAAAATGATGATAAAATGACTTGCACTTGACTTTGATTTAAGTGAGGGAGGGCTATGCAAGGTCACCAGTCTCACTTTCTTCTCTAGAGCCATCTGGATCCAGTGGCCTGATATTCATCAGGATGGAGATGGCCTAGGATGCAATGGGAGACCCTGGCCCTTTTAGGTTAAGGCCTTTTCAGGTTCTTAGTTTGAGTGAGGTAAAGCCCATTGAGTGAATAAGCCTCTTTAAAAAGTGAGTCAAAGGATGGCCCCTTTAATTAAAAATAAAAGGTTCCAAATAGGGTAGTTATCAGAAGTTGGGGCCTGGTGAAACTGGAAAATCTAAAAAATATTATTTATGCCTCTTACTATATCTCATTTATTTCAGAATATCTCCTCCCTCTTCTCCCACTACAACATCAGAAAGTAGCTGAGCTCTGTAACAAAGATTAAAAAAAAATGAAAGAGTAGTAGTTTAGCAACATCAACCAATATATGAAATACTCCACATTCATAATCTACTGCCTCTTCAATGAAGAGGAAGAGATACATTTCCTCAGTTCTTTACGTGGGCTGAGTTTGGCCATTTAAATTAAAGAGCATCCCAGTGTGTTTCTTTGTGATTCCATTTGGGGTTTTCTTGGCAAAGATGTTGGAGTGGTTTGCCCTTCTTCAACTCATTTTACAGATGAGAAAACTGAGGCAGAAAGGATTAAGTGACTTGCCCAGGGTCACACAGGTGGTAAGTAAGAGAGGTCAGATTTAAACTCAGGAAGATAGTCTTCCTGACTTCAGACCCAGTACTGTATTCTCTGTGCTATCTCACTGCCCTTCTGATTACTTTACTCTGCATTATAGGATCATAGATTTAGAGCTAGAAGACACTTTAGGCCATGTAGCCTGACCCTGACATTTTATAATTGAGGTCAAGAACAGATCAAGTAACTTGCCCAAGATCAGACAGATAGTTAACATCAGAGGCAAAGTTTGCAGCCAAGTTCTTTGACTCCAGAGTCATCTGGTGGAATTTTTTTTTTTTTGAAGTCTAGATATAGGTCCTGGTTGTCTCTTACTTTTTCCCTTTTTATTCTTAGTCTTGATTTCCCTTTATTCAGGGTGTATCTATTTCTCATCAGGAGGTAATGTTGATGATAATAATAAAAAAGGAGATTGACTTAAGTTCTTCAGAAAGCTTTCCTGGGGCCAGCCTGTTAATGTGTCAAGCAGCTCAATTTACTGGCTAGGGAGGGCTGCTGAGGTGTAAACTCATTGTGGCAAGTTGACATTTTGAGTCCCCCTTCCCCCCTTGACTTCTGAGACCAAGAATCATGGCTAACCCTACTCTAGAAAGACATCTTTCTCTAGGGTATAGCTTTCTTCATTGCAAGAACAAAGGGTAAGACACAAAAGAGAGGATAGATGAATTGGAAAATCTATCAAAGTGACTACTTAATCTGCTTTGGATTTAATGTGATTTTAATTTACTTTCAGTTTTATTTCAGTAAATTCCTTATTCTAAGTATTTAATGGATGAATTCTTTGGGGCTATCACAGAATTACAGTCAGAGTTATGGAATTTGAGAGTTGGAAGTGACCTTAGTAAACATTTAGTTCAGCCTATGAAATCAATTGTTATGCTAAGAAAGGAAACAAAATTGGGGATCCCAAATAGGTAGGGGTTAACCTAAAATAAATTTTTTTAAGAGAATTAATTTGTTAACTTAGATTTAAATGCAAAACCAGGAGGCAAGAGGAGTGTATAGATGCATGGAGCAGGAGAGATAGCTATAGTCAACTTTGAGTGAGCTGGTGTAGCTCAAGCTTCTAGTGCCACCTGGTGGTGGCACAGATTACTCTTCATGTAGTAAGTGCTAAATAAATGGATAGTGCTGCTGGGTACTTATGTAGTGCACTTATGCACTTGTTTTCTTTGTCAAAAGCAATGACAATGCTCACCAAATCCAATCACAGGCTCAGAATTTAATCTTAACGAGGGAAGGTTTACCTTAATGTTAGGAAGGAGGATGACATGTCAATTCAACAGGGCATCTTCAAAGGGAGAATTTTGGGTATCCTTAGAATGAATTTTTTTTCCAAGTAATAGGCCCAAAGAAAGAAGATAAAAGACAAAATGCCCATGAGGGAGAGGAGTGGAGGGAGAGAGAGAGAGAGAGAGAGAGAGAGAGAGAGAGAGAGAGAGAGAGAGAGAGAGAGAGAGAGCGATTTTCTGCTTATCTTATTGACTCAAGCTATTTCTTGAGTTAGATAGGAAGTCTTCAAGGTGTGTTCACTGCACAAGTTAGCAGGTGATTTCCTTTCTCACTGAGTCTAGTCCTGTGGTGACTTTAAAATTATAAGTGGATCTCAAGATTAAGATTCAGGAATTTTAAAATGAACTTGATGGATCAAATAGGAACTTCATTTTTGTATAAGGCTTTAAAATGCATAAAGGACTTAGACACATATTCAAGCCATTCAACAATCCTGTGAAGTTGCTAGTATTTAAAATATTCAAAAGAGTTAGGATTTCAGTGGAGTTGTTGTTAGAAATTCAAGATGTGCAAATTCTTTCTATCAAAGTAGATGCCAACTTATGAGTTAGTGGAAAAATCCTAGGGAGATACTTGAGGCTCATAGACATCAAATGACTTGTCCAGGACAAACAGCTACTAGTTAGTCATTAACTAGCATGAACTCATTAAATTCATACTGTATGTCAGGCAATATGCCCTGGGTGCTATTAATAGAAAAGTGAGATAGCTACCCTTAAGGAGTTTTCAATCTACAGAGAAAGAATATGAACTTAGCTCTTACTGAATTTAAGCTTAGCCTTCTATCAACACTGTCTTCACTGTTGTCTCTTACAGATGAGAACGCTGAGGCTCAGAGAGGTGGATTGACTGTCTGAGTTCACATGTCTAGTGAATGGTAGACGCATGACTGGAACCCAGGACTTATGTCTCCTAATCTTTCTATTATAGTAGGCTGTATTTGTGTTTGATGGAGAATTGACAGAAGTCATATTTTCACTTTTGAGTGAGTTAAAGTAGATGTTTTACCATATCAGTTTCCTTATTGTCTCATCTCTTGCCTCATTCTGGAACTTTTAACAGATGTTGACAGAAAAGGATTTAATTTAAACACCAGAAAAAAAGGCACTTCTGTTGGCTACTTTGAGACCTTTGGGAACTTAGCATAATCCTTAGATGGGGATTTGGGTCCAGATTTGAAGATATATGCTATACTACCTCTTTTCTTAAATCTATTGATAAATAGTCCTAACTAAAGAGGAAAAAAAGAAAATAACTTTTCCTAAGGAAATGTTACAAACTCCATTTCTGTTCCTATTTTTCTCTCTTTTAACCTTGCTAACTTTATCTCTAAAAACTGTGCAATGATGCTTGGGCTGAGGAGAGAAGTGGCAATTTATAATGGATTCTGAGAAATGATTAGGGTTGGGTGCAAGACACAAATGGATATTTGATTTGAAATTTAGAAAAAAATCTTTGTGAACTTGTCTTTTTCCATATTGAAGGTGAGTCTTTGAAAAGCCTTTGTGCTGACTAATTGAAAAGAGGAACTTTAAAGAAACCCCATGAAATTAAAAAAAAAAAACTGGTAAGTACTCTTAGGTTTCAATTTTCAATGATTTGAAATTCATAGATTAAAAAACCCCTACACTTTGAGTCATGAGAAGTATATTTAGTGGCCTTTTTTTTTTTTGCCCAAATAGGCATCATTACACATATTTTCTAAAGGTTGAAATGAACACATTTGTTTGTGTGTGTGTGTAAGTGTATGTGTGTGTGTATGTGTGTGTGTGTGTGTGTGTGTGTGTGTGTGTGTGTATGTGATTGATTAGTTTGGCTTCCAAAAATGGCATCCTTTTCCATAATTCATTGAGATTAGATTTTTTTTTTCTGAAGATGTGATTGGTTGTTCATAAGTCTGCCGGGGGAAAGGAGGAGACAGCAAAGAAGATGAGAAAATGAAAATCTTTGGTGTGATAAAGTCTAAGAGCAGCCGATGCTCAGACCACTTCTAACATTGATCTGTGAAATGAAGCCCCAATAAAGCAATCCTGATGAACCTGGAACAAATGCAGTTAGAAACCCAGAGAAAGAAACTTTTATTTTGAAAGTCTCTCATACTGGTAAGTTTAAACTGAGTGGGTGGGTGGAAGGAAACTAAGAGGAACAGAATGCTTGGATTTAAAATTTTGGAAGGATTATTTTTGTATGAATGGCCAACATGGTGATATAGGTAGGAAGTCTGTCTAAGGGCCTGGAAATTATTTTCTTATATCATATTTAACTTTGTGTCTTTGTAAGAAGATTCAGGAGTAGAAAAAGCACTAACTTTAAAATCTAGAGATCTGGATTCATATTCTATCTCTGTCACTTACTACCTGTGTGACCCTGGGCATATTATTTAACCTATCTATAAATATCTCTCATCTATATATAAATATATATAATTTATGTAAATTATATAAATATTTTATAAATATAAAATGTCCCTCATGTATAAAATGAAGGATTCATATTTGATGCCTTCTGAGATCCTTTCTAACTCTAAATCTATGATCCTATGTAGGTGTAGTTTTTGTGGACTGGCATTCAAAATATGATTATGTAACTGACCAAGGAATTAGGCAATTTTCCTGTTGCCTGAATACTAGGTTTACTCTAAGGCAGCAATAAGTTTTTTTCCCTTTCAAATTGAGAATAAGGCAAATCACTTTGTAATAGTAAAGTGCCAGGCTATAAAAATGTCAGAAATATCTTCCTGAAGGATTTACATTTCTTGACAAAGTGTACTTGTCACTTTCTGCAATCAGTTTGTTCCTGGTTCAGTGGCTTATTTTATTTTTGCAAAGAAATGTTGTTATTTTTCCTTATGAGAAGAAATGAGGAAACTCAATGGCTCCAAATCCTTCAAAGTATTTCATGTTGACCATACTAACCCAGAACATCATCCTGATCACCTGTGAAAACTGATATGGTAGAGGGTATAAATCGGAACCTGCTAATTCAAATCTGGAAAAGAGTGAAACTAGGGAACTTCTCTGATATTCATAGAAATATCCAATATGGTTGGCTTGCATATTTTTATTCATATGTATTGAGGAGGGCAGTGGGGGATATTGAAAAAAAGTACTTGGCTCTCGAGTTGGAGGAATTGGGTTCAAATTCTGTCCACCATTTTTATCTGTGTGAAAAGAGATAGAGATGAGACACATAATTTTAGTGGCATTGAGTACTTCTCATAATTTTCTTTACCAATGTATGTTTGTTGGCTCTTTATCTGTCACTTATAGATGTAGTGAGTTGCCTAGAGCACTGAGAGGTGAGATGATGCCCTGAGTCAGACAGCACAAGTCAAAGGTGAGACTTGAAACCAAGTGTCTTTGGCACAAAGGTCAGATCAATCCATTATTCTATGCTGTCTCTCTATCTCTGTGAACTTAGATGAATCACTTACCTTTCTAGACCTCAGTTTCCTCACCTGTAAAATGAAGGTGTTAGACTAGATAGCCTTTAAGAACCATACCAGCTCTAAATCTATGATCCTGGATGGGAAATATATTCTGTAGAAGTCTGCATAGGGTCAAAACAAGCCAAATTCTGGGTTTTCCAAGATGTGGGCATGAGCCAAAAAGGAATATTGGTAAAAACTCTCATAGATTAGCCAGGCCTATATAAGGTAAAAATTTTGGACCGTATTTGTCCAACTTCATTTTTATAGCAGAAATTTGAGAGGTGAAGGAGGTATAATTATCATAGCATATGCCCAATCAAAGACTGGCTTAAGTAGGGTCTATAGATATAATTGATCTTTTACAGAGCAATAAGGAGCTCTCATTCTAATTCTTGGGCTTACTGTCACTTGTTATCTCTCCTGGAACTCAGTAGTCTTGATTGCTCAAATGGAATAATATGTACATACACATATTATACATATATATGTATACACACATATAATTAGCTATTATTTATTATTGCAAATAATAATTATTAGTAGTAGTGGTATCATAGTATCAGTAGTAGTAGTAGTAGTAGTAGTAGTAGTAGTAGTAGTAGTAGTAGTAGTAGAAGAAGAAGAAGAAGAAGAAGAAGAAGAAGAAGAAAAGGAAGAACTTATAATAGAAGAAGTAGTAGATGGAAATCTTAGATGAATGGGCCTAAAGGAATAGCAAAGTTTTCACCAAAATCATTTCCCCTTTCTGACCTCAGTTTCCTCATCCATGAAATGAAGGATTTGGATTGGATAAACTCACAGATCCTTCCTAAATCTATGATTCTATCCTCCAACTGTCACCTCATACTTACATACGATGTAAGGGATAAATATATGCCTTTCCTGAATGCCACCAGCTGAAATAGCAGGTTTTCTTTTTGTCTAGAGAAGTAAGCTGGAGAGGGAAGGAATTTAATTTAAAAATCTTTCTCTGGAAGTTCCTGAAGGGTTAAGCAAGGTTTTGAAAGAATAGTGAGCTACATTACCCTTAATTTCAAAACAACAGCCTAAGGATACCAAAGCTCTGATTGCAAGTTTGCTTGCTTCTCCCAGTATTTTTAAGCAGCACCTACCAGCTGCACATTGGCATTGAATGCTTTCCTCACTGATGGCTCTTCCCTCCTTATGCATGACTTAGGAAAGCTTGGCAAATTTAATTAGTAGTTGTCTTTCCTGTTTGGTGCTTTTGGGGGAAAATGATGCTGTACTTACTGTACCCAATGTCACTGACCAATCTGAGGACTGTACATGCATTTCAATTTGTAGCTCAAGTCATCTTCCTCTTGTCGCTAGTCTGTGGAATGGATGGGTACTCTTCATATAGTGATGTTTTCATTCACTGGTATAAAATGAGAGATAAAAGCTATTCAACCACTTCAGAGTCCTGGCTCAGAGTACCTTATATCTAAAAATAATTTTTCAAATAGTGTTCACTCAACTTTAAAGAAAGTGTCATAATAAATTTGTTTTTTGATTTGTGTTTGATTGGACTCCAAAGATCATGGGGTCTCTTTGCATTTAGAGCTGGAAAGAACCTCAAATATAATTTACCACCACACCCTTATTTTATAGATGAGGAAAGCAAGGTCAAAGAGAAGTGACTGGCCTAAGGTCATATAGGCAGCTAAGTAAGCAGGAACCTGAATCCAGATTTTCTGATTTCTGGTATAAGAACTTACCCACTCCATTGGTTTCTGTAACTCTTTTAGCAGAAGTGCCTTTGGCACAAAGGACCAGGGTTAATGTTAGGAACCAACACACTGTTCTACCCAGAAAACCTGGGGAAATGTTTTTAATTGAATGGCCTAGTGTGATGGCACTAATTCCACACTTACAAGTATATGATTGATAATACATGAAAGAAAGTTTTGTCCATAGAAAATAATGTGATCTAATGTAGTGGTAACAAACTCAGATAGAAACAGGGACCATAAACTGTGTATAAGGATCCCTGTGGGTTCCTATTGACTTAGAAAACCACACTGTTGATGTTCTCTGTGTTTTACTGTATTTTTATTCTTTTTTTGTTTATTTGTTAAATATTTCCCAATTATTTTTAAATCTGGTCCAGGCTTCACTCAGGGCTGCATGTGGCCTGGGGCCATGTACTTGATGCCTCTGGTCAAGTGAAAAGAATGCTGGAGTTGCAAGTTGGGTGGAGTGTATTGTACACTCTTTGTGGTAGTAAAGACCTGGAAACAAAGTGTTTGCTCATTCACTGGGAAACAGTTTAACAGACTGAGGCATATGAATACCACGGAACATTATTGTGCTGTAATTCTGAGGAATATCAAGAAACATGAGGAGATTGTATAAAGCGATCAGACTCAAAATGGCAACATATATTTACATATGTATGTATGTGTACACGTGCATATTTATTTATGTGTGTATAACTAGTACACATACAGATACACACACACATATACACATATATGTAATGATTAGAGTCATGTAAAGTTTTTAAAAAATTGCTAGAAGGAATCCAGAAGAAGGAATTATAAAACCAATGAAGAATGGATTAAGAAACAGACTATTCACTCCAGAGAGTTGGGGGCTACCAGGGCAGCATGATGTATAGCTTATCAGATGTGGTTACTGTTTCATATGTTTTTGCTTAATTTTTCCCCTTCACTCAAAGACATAGTTTAATGGTAGTGGTGGTGGTAGTGGTGGTAATAGGAGGAATTTTCTAGAAATGACTTTGAGATAAAGACAAAAGTATTTTTTTAAAGATAAAGGGGGACAGCTAGGTGGTGCAGTGGATAGAGCATCAGTGCAGGAGTCAGGAGGACCTGAGTTCAAATATCACCTCAGACACTTGACACTCACTAGCTGTGTGACCTTGGGCAAGTCACTTAACCCCAGCTGCCTCATCCTGGGTCATCTCCAGTCATCCTGATGAATATCTGGTCACTGGACTCAAATGACTCTGGAGGAGAAGTGAGGCTGGTGACCTACGCAGCCCTCCCTCACTCAAAACAAAAAAAGCTCAAGTGCAAGTCATCTCTAAGGTAAAGGCACATTGGCACACTGGTCTGTTGTTCACATGTGACAGTATACCTCCTCTCTCCACATCTTTGCGTTGTCTATTACTTTATCCTTCCCCACCCCCCCTTGACCCCTACCACCAAATCCCCATTCTTCAATCTGATGACACTGGCTTCAGTGCTGCTCCTCAAACTGGACACTCCACCAGAGCATTTTCACTGACTGTCTCCCATGTCTGGAACTCTCTTCCTCCTCGTCTATGCCTCCTAGCTTCCCTGGATTCCTTCACACCTCAGATAAAGTCTCATCTTCTGCCAGAAGCCGTTATCAATCCTCCTTAGTGCTTGTGTTTTCTCTCTACTGATATTGCCATTTTATTCTGTATGTATCTTATTCATGCATAGTTGTTTACATGTTGTCTCTCCTGTTAGACCATAAGCTTCTTGCGGGCAACGCTTGCCTTTCACCTCTTTGTAACCCCAGTGCTTAGCACAGTGACTGGTAAGTAGGAAGCAAATTTAATAATATTTATTTTTGACTGTTATTAATATTAAATATTTATTGACTCAGTACTTGTTGACTCACTGACTGTCTCTCGTGTCTGGAATGGTCTGTCTCCTTATTTCCCAGAATCCCGGATTTTGTTTAAGATTTGACTCAATATTTACCTTATTTTAAGACTGCTCAAGAGCTACCCACTTTCCTGGTTTCCCCAGTTGCTAGTGTTTTCCCTTCAAAGTCTCCTTCTATCTGCTTTGTATCTGTTCTTAATAAATCTAGATATGTACATGCTGTTTCTCACTTTAGAATATTAGCTTCCTGAGGGGAGGAGATGTTTTACTATAGTTTTTTTTAATATCCTCAGCACCTACCATAGTGCCCGGCACATAGGAGGTGAGGAATAAGTCTGTACTTGCTTCATGGCTTCAATCTACACTTTACTGAAGCACTTGATTCTTCAGAGACAACCTCATGAAAGTACCTAAGATATCAGTTAGGGGACCAAAATTCCTTATGTCCTTTCTCCCTTCAATTCCAGAGGTAAGTTTTCCCCAATCAAGGAAAACACTTTCAAGTTGTCTAGGGCTATAGCTATTTCCCATTTGCTTGGGAAAGAGATCTAATAGATTGGGCAGATGACAATTAGGATCCTGAAATCTCTGAGAGGCTAGAACATCAGATAAAGTCTAATAAGATCAAGTTTAATAGGGATAAATCATAAGATCATAGGTGTATAAGGAGTTTAGCAGTTATCCAATGAGGGAAACAAGTTCTCTTTTATTACAAATGAAGGAACTAAAAAGTCTAGGGAAGTGACATAGTATGTCTTAGGTCACATAGGTAATAAATTTAGGCAAAGGTGAGATTTGAATTCAACTTCTCTAATAAAAAATGCCTAGCTAAAAAGCTAGATATTAAGTTCTTACTATGTGCCAGGTACTGTAACCACTGAGGATACAAGTACAAGCATATAAGATAGTCCCTGGCCTCAAAAAATCTTATATTCTAATGGGAGAAGACAACACAGAAAAGGACATTAGAAAGGGGGAGGGATATAGGAGAAGACAACACAGACAAGCACATTGGAAGTGGGGGAAATATATCACCAAGCCTCAAGGAAGATAGGAAAGGAGATCTCTCATCTTTTGCAGAAGTAACCAGTCCTAGGCATAAGTATACAATTTATTTTTATTGGTGGCGGGGGTGGCGATCAGTGAGAGGCAGAATATTTGCCTTCCTTGTTAGATCTTCTTTCCCCATTTTTTAATGATATTGTCCGCAGTGATCTATTGTTACTTCCAGATTCCCAATGGTTCCCCAAAGCTGGTCTTGCTTTCTCTTGGTAACTCTACATGTCCCATACTTTTCCCAACTTCCATGCCTCATCCAAACTAACTTTCCCATGTCCCACCCTCCTTAGGAAATAGTTCTTTGCTAGGCAGTGAGTTGTAGATCTTATAGAATCATAGACTGTCAGAGCTGGAAGAGACATCTAGTTCAATCCCATTATTTTGTAAATGAGGAAACTGCATCCCAGCAATTATTTGAAAACAATTTGTAAGACTGTATAAAAAGTGGTGCAGAATCTAGACTATTTCCCTTGCTTTATCTTACCATTGAAATTCCCTTGGGAGGAGACTGGTTATTTGTCTCTTTTCTATATTTACTAAATATTTAATTCAAAAGAACATTCAATTTTGTTAAAGAAATTGATTCTGGCCATGTAAGAGATTTTGTTAATTTTATTTTGTTCTCCAATTCTGGAAAAATATGTTTTTAGATTAATTCTCATAACTCAAAAGTGAGTTTTCAAAACAAGAGAGATTTCAAACTAATTCTTTTCATTAAACTTCAGTTTGCAGCTTACTCTGATACAAAGGATGCTGAGAGTATTAGGAATTTTTATTTTTCAGGGTTTGGCAGACCTTTGATTAGAATACTGTATTTAGAGGCACTGGAATTCATATTATTGCAGAATTAGAAATATCCTCAAAGACTCCTCCAATTCCTATCTGAACAGGAATACCTTCTATAACATTCCCGATGAATATCATTTAGACTTCACTTGAAGATCTCTAGTGAGGGAGCACACATCATCTTCCTAGGGCGTTCTTTCTTATTTTGGAGATTCTTAATTGCTAGGAATTTGCTTCTTAAAACAAGTAACAACCCAACTCTACAACTTCTACCCAAATGCTCTTAGTTCAACAGTCTGAGGCCATGCAATCAATCAACCGGTAAGCATTAATTGAGCTCCAATAAGGCTTCATGCACTATGCTGTGCTCTAGGAATACAATACAAAAATGAAACTATCCCTGTTCTTGAAAACCTTGCATTTTGTCTATATATCTACTAACCTTTCTACCTACTTCCTCCCTCATATCTTATATTTATATATATGCAAATAAAGACAAGTAATTTGGAGAGACACTCTAAGCAGTGGTGGGGATCAGGAAGGGCTTAGAAGAGGGTGCTTGAGCTATACTTGAAAGAAAACTCAAAATTCCAAGAGGTAGAGATGAGACATTCCAGGTATGGGGGATTATCAGTCAGTGCAAAGATACAGAGATGGAAAATAGTGTTAGAGAGTCACATGTGAGGAAAAGCTAAAATAAACAGAAGAAATCTAATTCCTTATTCACCTGATAACCTTTCAAATGCTTGAAGAGATTATCATATACCCTACCTTCCTCTGAGTTTTTTTTCTAGACTATGTATCCCTAGTTCCTTCAAACAATGCTAATATGACATATCCTACAGATCTTTAACCAAGCTGGTTGCCTTAAAGCATGTCAGTTTCTATCCTAAAATATGGCTTCCAGATGAGACCTGATTAAGGCAGAATATAGGACTATTTTGTTCCTCATTTTGGTACTAGACAGATATTAGGGACTACCGGGCCTTATTCAGTGCTGTTCCCATGGAAATTACTCTTGGGAGACACTGTAGCTCAAATCACAAACTCATAATATCTTGAAAAATCATCTAATGCAGGAAAAATCATCTAATGACTAAAGTATATTCAATATAGTGATGGATTTAGTTAGAAGGGCATAGATTCGAATCCTGCCTCAGACATTTATTCTCTGTACGACACTGGGAAAGTCACTTCTCTTCTCTGAAATTGTTTTCTCACCTGGAAAATGGTGGCATTGTAGTCAATGACTTTTAAAGTCTCTTCCAACTTCAAATACATAATTTAACTACATTTGAGAAACAAATCTCATACCTCCTCTAATAGTTCAAAATGTAACTGTATACCCTTCTGCTGCTCCTTTTGATTTCATTTAGTATCACCAGCATCAATCCTCACTCAGTTGCCTAGTTTGAAACCTTGGCGTTTTTTTTTTTCTTCCTTCTCCCTTCTTTTTATTTTTTTAAATATAAACTTTATTTTTATTTTCAATCCTTAATTATTCCCCTCCACTTCTCCTTTCCCCATCCATTGAGAAGATAAAAAAAACAAAGTCTATCCAAATATGTATAGTCATGCAAAACAAATTCCCATATTAATCATGTCCCCCCCAATACCCTCTCAAAAAAAGAAAAAAGAAAAAGGAAAAGCAAATGTGTTTTGGTCTGCACTCTAGTCCATCACTCCTCTATCTGGAGGTGGATAGCATATTTTAATCATGTTTCCTTCAGAATTGTGGTTGATCATTGTATTAATTAGAGCTCCCAAGTCTTTAGAGTTGATTGTCCTTTTCTTTTGTTTCTCATATCTAGTCATTTGCCATGTCCTCTTGTTCCCACCCCTACAATTTCTCCCTCATCTATCTTCTCTTTATTCCCAAAGCCAGCAGTGGAGGACAAGCCTTCACCAGCTTGCAATAACCTCTTCATCTGTCTGGGAGTCTCTATGTCTTTAACACAATCCATCCTTCACATTGTTGTCAGATTAATTTTATTCATGAACGTAGTCATGCCACTATGCTCAAAGCTTGTAGGTTCCCTACTGCAATTGAACATAAAGTTCTAGGTATTCAGTCTAGTATTCAAGATCTTTATAATATAGGGTCACTCTATCTTTCCAGTCTTTACTCATACTACTCCCCTATACATTCTCTACATGCTCAAAAAATTATAATTCTCACTGTTCTTCATACATTTCTTATTCTTTTTGACATGTGCTTTTGCTTAGAATACTTCATTTGTGGAATGCCTCCTTGCTTAAGCCTAAATGGTTGAAATCCTACTTATCCTTTAAAGTTCAATTCAAAGAACATCTCTTCTGTGAAAACTTACCTGATCCTACTAATCAATAATGATTTTCCAATTAGGTGGCACAGTGGATGGAGCACTGAGTTTAGAATCAAGAAGACTCATCTTCATGAGTTCAAAACTGGCCTCTGACCCTAGACAAGTCACTTAACCCTGTCTTCATTCATTCCTTATCTATAAAAAAGAGCTGGAGAAAGAATTGGTAAACCACTCCAGTATATTTGCCAAGAAAACCCCAAATGGGGTCACAAAGAGTTGAACATGACTGAAATGGCTAAACAACTAGGAGAATTCTCCCTGGACCTCACCTCTTTTATGCCTTGATGTTTTGTAAGATGTGGTATGATCTAATGAGAACAGGGGCAATATCTTGTTTAAACTTGGCATCTCTCACCTAGGAGGGAATTGTGTTTATGGTACTTCATAAATATTTATTCAAAGGAAGCAAAGACAGAGGAAAGGAAGGAGAAAGGAAAGGAGAGAAGGAAGGCATCAAATGGATTATTTTAACTTAAAGCTAAATATCCTCAGTTACAATATAAAGCAAGAATTCCCAAATAACATAGAGTGCCATATTAATTCCAGATCCATTCAATTTCTCTTACCCTCTACATTTGATGTTTTATTCATGAGCAATAACATTCTTATAACTAGTAAGAAAAGACAACGAGATTAAAAACAAATCCTGTAATATGGGAATTGGCTGATGTTTTAGCTAGGGTTGCAGCATTGAATGTATAAGTCTATCTTGTGATTGGTGTCCCCACAAGTTGTTCTTCCTCCAGGTTTATGTTAACATAAAGAAGAATTTATCCTTTCCATTGGGGAAAAGAAAAACAGTCTTCAATACAACACTATAATTCAGAAGAAGCTTTTCGAAAACAACTCTATCTGTAGCAACATTATTTTCCCCCAGAGCAGTTGGCTGGATGATTCTAATCAGTATTTGCAAGACTCTTTGGAAAAAAAATGGGAGCATTTGGTGATTTCATAAAAGGGCTTATAAAAGACTTATAGTGCCAGGGCCCTGGATTTATGGCCATAAGGTTTGAAAGGGCTCAGTATATGGGAAACAAGTCAGGGGCAGCCTTAACCATTGATGGTATAAATTGTATATCTTTCCAGCAAAATCATTAAGAGAGGGGTTGCTTTGATTTTTGTCTTTCTGTCCCCAATATCTAGGAATGCCTCTCCTTCTTCTTTCTTCTTTTCCTCCTCCTCCTCCTCCTCCTCCTCCTTCTTCTTCTTCTTCTTCTTCTTCTTCTTCTTCTTCTTCTTCTTCTCCTTCTCTTCCTCCTCTTCCTCCTTCTCCTCTTCCTCTTCCTTCTTTCTTCTATGCCTAGCACGGTGATTGTCATTTAGTAGGTGAGTAATCAGTGCTTATTGCTTCTACCATCAGAGGAAGTTTGGTTAAGATCCTTGTTTTGGGCAAGCCACTTAGCTTCTCTGGATCTCAGTCTACTTAGTTGTTAGACTAGATGTCCTCTGATTTCCTTCCTAGCTTGAAATTGTATGATACATTCTTTGTTATGGCACAATGATCAAGACTCTGCCTAGGGATACAACAGACGGGAGCATACACACATGAGGAAAGCTCTCCCCCTCACCAGCCAGGCTACATTGGTCTTCCATGAAGGTTTCCATCTGGCCCCCTGCTTGTCTGCCATTCCAAACATAACATGGCCACCATATTGTGACTGATGAGCCTAATAATCAATTAAAAGGCTCAGACTCTCCCTCCATTATATGCTGCAGGAAGTGTTTAGGGGTGGAGGGAGAGATGATGAGTCCAGTTTGAAATACATTGTTCAGTTGTTTTCAGTCATGTTTGACTCTTTGTGACCCCGTTTGGGGTTTTCTTGGCAGAGATGCCAGAGTAGTTTGCCATTTCCTTCTCCAGGTCATTTTACAGAGGAGGTAAACAGGGTTAAGTGACTTGCCCAGGGTTACACAGGTAGTAATTATCTGAGGATGGATTTAAACTCAAGAAAATGAATGTTCCTGACTTCAGGGCCAGCACTTTGTGCACTGTGGTGCCCACCTAGCTGTCCATGACTCATAGACTATATGGAATAGAGAAATGTGAGAGTAGAAGAGGGACTGGACCCGTTATTTCATTGCTTTTGGGAACTCTTGGGAAAGAAAACTTACTCTGTCAATTCTGGTCAACATTTTTGCAACTTAAAGTCTTTGGCAACTGCCTAGATTAGTGAAATGACTTGTCCTAGGTCACAAAACCAGTATGTTTCAGAGGTCTAATTTGAACCCAAGTGTCTCTGGTTTTGAGACTGGTGCTCTAGCCATTATGCCACATTTAGAACTGGGTAGCCCAGAAAAAAATGCACAAAATGATTTAAAAAAACCCTTTTTTGGGGGGAGACTGGCCTTTCTTGCAATAGACTATCTCTGTTCTATAGGCACTCCTTTTCCCTTATTAATCTCAGCCTTGCCCCTTTTCCAGATTCCCCATTTCTCCACCATGTATAGAATGAAGCTTCCTTGTTGGAAACATGTAGTGTCCTTACAAATTGGCAACTACCTGTCTGTGATGTCAGATAGGAAATTAATCATATGTTCCTAAGTGAGGCAGTGACCTTTACAGAGCACTTGGCCCTCTTTGTGTTGGAAAACTGCCTTGTCATGTGCAAGACACCAGGGGTGCATTCACTGACCAAGGGAAAGTAGAAAGAGTCTGATATCATTTGGTTGTGGGGTCTCCTGGGAACTTCTTGCATGGTCATTGATCCTTTGTTTTCTCCTGAGGTGACATCAAGGTTGTCTCACCCAAGTCCCAGACTGAACACCTCCTTCCTGCCTGGAGCTCCTGACATCACCTTGTCTTTCATGCACCTGTGATACTGACATATTCTTGTCCTTTTCTCATCTTTCTTCTTCATTCCTTCCAGGGGTGCTTCAAGCACCTTCTCTTATATAAGGTAAAATGCTTCTATTGCTTTTGGCATTATTGACTGGTTTGCTTCTTCTTTACAAATCAAATAATCAGTCCACCAACATGAGCTTACTACAGGCCAGGCACTGTGGATACAGAGAAGGGCAAAAATAGTCTTTGCTCTCAAGGAGCTTACATCCAAAAAACAGCAGCAATGAAGACAGAGATACCAGATATCACCAGGTAGGCCCTGGGCAGGTAGGGTGGTACAGGAGACAGAATGCTAGCTCTGGAATTAGAGAACTTGGGTTCCAGTTCTGACTCTGCTACATGCTACTTGAATGGCTTTAGGCAGGTCATTTGCCCTCTCTGGGTCTCAGTTTCCTCATCTATAAAATGAAGGGGTTAGGCATGATGACCTTTGAATTCTTAAAGGATGGCCTTCTGTACAGAGTATTGCCCTCTAGGTAGACTGTAACTCCCTTGTGACCAGAAACTGTTTTTTACTTTATATCCATAGGGCTTATCACATAGTAGATGCTTAATAAATGCTTGTTGAATGACTCCCTCAAAAGTGAACGCAATCTAGTTTCTCTTTGTAAAGACATCCCTTTTTGCTCTGCCACAGGACCATATTTCCCTTTTCTTCATTCCCACTGTACTTGCTGTCTTTACTGTGCAATTCAGAATTGTTATATCATATGATATTCTATTTAACTTTAAATTCTTTCTATTTTAAATATTCTATTTAATTTAAAATAGACTAGTGGAAAAAGCCTGTGTCTTTGGAATTAGAGTACTGGGTTCTAATCTGGCTTCTGTTACTTATTCCATGTCCTAGGACCTCCCTGGACTTTTTTCTCATCAGCAAAAATACTAGATGATAGTACCCCTTCTAGTTCTCAATTTTATAATCTTATAAGTTTGACCTCCCTGAAAACTTTGCTAACATCCTCTTGAGTACAGACCATGTCTCATACTTTTAATAGATATCCAAGAATTTATTATTTATGAAAAAGAAAGATTTAAAATTTCTTCAAATTGGGCTTTCCTATTGGGTTGCAACTCTAACTGTTATATTCCTATCTCACCCAGTTTACATATGTCTTACTGACTGGGGGAGACCATTTTTCTTGATGGGGACTGAGAAAATCATGATTCTGACATGTACATATATATGTATGCACACATATACATACACACCTACATGTATACACACATATGCACATACACATACATACACATACACATATATACACACATACACACAAGCCTACACACATGAGCTTCTAGTTCTAACATTCTCTGAGTCAGTGGTTTTATTTTGGCAAGTTCAAATAGTCTCTTTCAGATGAAATAAATTTTTAGTTGCCTAACCTCTAGCAACTGCTAAATGATTTTCTACAAAACTCAATGGTTCCATCTGCTGTCAGAATCATAGATCACATCTTACTTATCTCAGAGAGGCTTGGACAGCTCCATCTAGAGATGTCTTTTAAAACAAGGAAATTCAATAGTGTCAAATGTTTCTCTAGCGCTGCTTCTCCTCTCCCTGCCCTGCCTGTAAGAATTCTTTAAAGGTGTGTCATGATACCCACAGAGTTCTTAGTCATCATCCTAACGCAATGTATCCAACCTTGTATCAAGAAGTATTTTGTGGCTTTTGTTTTCTACAGTGTTTCACTCTACAATCAAACTTCAAAAGAAATTACTAAGTTGAGATTCAATGTGGGGCTTCACATAGCTCACCTGGGATCTTGCCCCTCCTCTCCAATTAAGACACACATCCCTAACACATCTTTGCAGTATTTGCCCACCAGAGAATCATAGAGTGTTGGAGTTGGAAGAAATTTTAGAGGTGACCTAATCATTTGGAGGTCTTCAATTTTGATTCTCCTTTGAAGATGAGGAAACTCAGGTTCAAAGGGGTTGTATAACTTACTCAAGGTAACACAGGTAACAGAACGGTATCCAAAGCAAGGTCCTCTGATGTATAGTTAATATTTTTCCCCACTACATCACATTTCTTTTCTGAGGAATAACTTCATTTTATATATAGAGAGAAAACTGAGGTTCAGAAAGTTGAAGTGATATGGTCAAGGTTATATGGCAGAGTTAGTGGTGAAGAAAGCCAGGTGTCCTGACTTCACCTCACTTTTTTCTGGCTACAAGATACTAGTTCTCTACCAATTTCTATTAGTTTATTTGAAAGCATTCTAATGTAGCACTGTAGTTTTTCCTTATGTATATTTTTACTTTCCTTGTCTAGATTGTGGCTGGTATTACGTTATTCTCTTCTGTCTTGCTAATCAATTTACTACAATTAACACTTAGTCAAAGCTTTCTGATTGGAATTGTAAGCCATTTGGAGAAAAAAGAATCCTGTGTGGCAGAGACTTTCATTTTGCTTTTAGTTCTGTACCTTAGCACAGTAGTAGGTGTTTTATTCATGTTTGTTAATCGAAGGATTGATTGATTCAAATAAACCACACAGGATCATAGGTTCACAGACCCCAGATCTAGGGGTGGAAGGAACCTGGAGATTGCTTAGTCCAATCTCCTTCATTTTTTACAAACGAGGAAAGACCTCTAGAAAGCTTTCTGATAGTATACATTGAAAAAAAGGCACTGACTTGAATTGGTAAAGAAAGTTTCCTCATCTAGCTATTTCCTAGGCCAATTAAACCACAGCTTCAGTTGGTATCTGGGTGATGCCTTTTAGAAAAGAAATACATTAAAGGATATACAAAAGAGAGTGGGCGTGGAAAACCTAAGATGATGATTGGTTGAAGGAAAAGGGGAGTGTTTAACCCAGAGAAGAAAAGACTTGGGATTGGTGAACAATGAGTGGGGGCTGAGGCAGGGGGATTCTTTTAATTTATCTTCATGTATTTGAAAAGTTGTCAGGAAGAAGAGAGGTTAAATTTATTTTATTTGGATCCAGAATTAAAGAAAATATGTAGATGTAGCTGAGAGGTCGATTTTTGATCTGATATAAGGGAAAACTTCCTAACAAATGGAGTCATTCAAATATAGAATGATCAGGTCTGGAAATAGTTTCCCATCACTGGAGTTCTTCAAGCACAGTTGGCAGGTCACATTTATTTAATTCTTTATGCTTTATCATTTGTTGGGGATGTTGGAAGGGGATTTCTGCTCAGTATAAGTTGCACTAGATAAACTTTAAGGTCCCTTCCAATTCTGATATTCCATGACCTTGTTCTTTAGGGAATCTTCCTCGCTCCATCCCTCTTTCCATTTCCTCCCTCCCTCCCTCTCCTTCCTTCCTTCCTCCCTTCCTTCCTTCCTCCCTCCCTCCCTCCCTCCCTCCCTCCCTTCCTTCCTTCCTTCCTTCCTTCCTTCCTTCCTTCCTTCCTTCCTTCCTTCCTTCCTTCCTTCCTTCCTTCCTCCCTCCCTCCCTCCCTCCCTCCCTTCCTTCCTTCCTTCCTTCCTTCCTTCCTTCCTTCCTTCCTTCCTTCCTTCCTTCCTTCCTTCCTTCCTTCCTTCCTCCCTCCCTCCCTCCTTCCCTCCCTCTCTTCCTTCCTTCCTTCCTTCCTTCCTTCCTTCCTTCCTTCCTTCCTTCCTTCCTTCCTTCCTTCCTTCCTTCCTTCCTTCCTTCTTTCCTTCCTTCCTCCCTCCTTCCTTCTTTCTTTTAAAAAAATTATTCCTTTCAATTAATAGGCAAATCTGAAGGTGGATCTTGATGAGCCTCCTTATTAATCTGAAAAAGACCACCTCAGTCTTCCTTTTCCCAGCTAGATTAATAGAGTTGGGCCTTGACAAAATTGAAAGAATAATATCTCTTCTTAGATGCTCTCCTATTACTTCCATTTCTGAACCTTTTTTAATGCTCTTTCTCCCTCCCCCTTCCATCTTCCTTTCTGTGCCCCCTTTCTTCTTTCGGTCTCATTGTTGCTTTGTCTATCCTTCCTGTCTTGAACCCCAGATATTAATTCTAGACTACTTATGGCTAAAAGATCCAACTGGGGCATCTTACCCATGCCCAATATTGTTGCTGTTTGTCCTCTTAGTTCCACATCAAGCTTCCTGCCTTGTATCTTATACTCTGCCTCCTAAGGCAACAAGGGTGAATGTGACAAATGAAATATGAGTTAACAAAAGAGGGTTCTAGGACTTCTAAGGAGCATAGATGCATTTTAACAGGGACCTCTGCAAACAATGCCCTTATCTTTGTTGTCTAATATTTAGTAAGTTGAATATTGGGAATTTCGGGCCAGGTAGGAATGAAGAAAAACTTTATGATATGCTGATAAGGGAGATATTTTTGAACAACCCCCTCAACTCATACTGCTAGAGAATGACATCCTTTTCCTATTTCCTTCCCTGATCCAAGCATGGAGTCCTCCTCCCCTCGTGCACCGTGCCTTCATGGAATCACATGCAGCTTGTATTCAAACTCTGAGTCCACCTCCCTCATTCTCCTCCCAAGAAGCATTCCTTGGGCTTATTTAGAACCAGGATTATTTAGGGCAAGTTGACTGAACCTGCAATTAAAGGGATTCAGAACGTAGCCATCACATTAATTTTGCAGCAACCAAAGTTGGCCTTGGTTAAAAGCAACAGCAGTGTAATTGTCTTTCCTGACTTACTGCACTGCAGAGAAGGCAGCCTCAGTCGAAAGGAAGATTAAGGTTAGTTAGGATTTCTGATTTGACCTTCCTAAGCAGTCCCTGCATGAGGGCTGGCCTAACAAAAGAAGGGACCCTTTTCTGGGGCAAATCTTTTTGTTTTTGCAAGAAGGAGAATGGGATTCCTAGAATTTAAAGATATATCACTTGTTTTCAGTCAGCCACAAACCTATTGGTCTTTTCAACCTTATTCTTTGTATTCCTTATTCCTTCTTTCCCCTTCTCTTTTTTTCTTCCTCATTCTATTCTTTCTAAATCTCTTTCCTCTGCTATTATTCTTTCTTATTTTTTATCTCTCTTTCCCCTCTTCCTCAATCCATCAGACCTCAATCATTCAACAGGCATTTGTTTTATCTACTGCAGACACAAAGACAGAAATAGGCCCTGCCTTCAAAGAACTTCCATTCTGTTAGGGGAAACATCATGCTCACATACAACATGAAATAATAGATATCAAATATAGTAATATAGTAAATACTAAACATACTAATATTAGATCCTAAATATATCCAAATTATATACAGGGTAATTTCTGTGGGGGAGGAAGCACTAGTAGTTGGGGGAGGATCAAGAAAGGCCTTACATAATAATTCTTTTTTATTTAATTCTAATTTATTCATTTTTAGTTTTCAACATTCATTTCCACAAGATTTTGAGTTCCAAATTTTCTCCCCATCTCTCTCCTCTGCCTACCCCAAGACAGAGTGCATTCTGATTATCCCTTCCCCAATCTGCCTTCCCTTCTCTCACATCCCTCCCTTTTCTTTTCCCCATTCCCTCTATTTTCTTGGAGGACAAGATAAATTTCCATACTCCATTGCCTGTATATCTTATTTCTCAGTTGCATGTAAAAACAATTTTTAGCATTCATTTTTAAAACTTTGAATTCCAACTTCTCTTCCTTCCTCCCTCCCCACTGAGAAGGCAAGCAATTTGATATATGTTATACATGTGTAGTTATGCAAAAGACTTCCATAAAAGTCATTACATAATAATTCTTGAGCACAGCTTTAAAAAAGTCTAGATGGATTCAAGGAGGCAGAGGTGAAGTGGGAATGCATTACAGTCATGGAGGAAGGGCAGCTAGGGCAAATTGGCTAGTTTTGTTGGACTGAAAATTCTGTGCAAGGAAATAATGTGCAATAATTCTAGAAAAGTAGACTGGAGCTAGATGGTGAATGAATTTCAATGTCAAACAGAGGAGTTTGTGTTTGACCCTAAGGAAAACAGGAGATCTCCAGAGTTTCTTTAAGCAAGAGAGTTTTGTGGTTAGCCCTGTATTTTAGGAATGTCACTTTATCAGCGAGGTGGAAAATTAATTGGAATGGAGAGAGACTGGAGGCAAGGAGATGATTCTTCCATTCCTTCTCACTCTCACTACTTTCTCCTCTTCCTTTCCTCTTTCCTCATGCTCTTTTTTCCCTTCCCTTCCCCTTCTCCCTCTTCTCTTCCCTTTCCCCCTCTCTTAGCCCTCCCCCTACTCTCACCTCCTCTTCTTTCCCCTCCATTCCTTTCCTCTCCTGTCCCCTCCTCTCACTGGGTTGAAATTCCATCTTACCAGATATATGATCCTGGGCATCCCACACACACACACACACACGCGCACACACACACACACACACACACACACGCGCACACACACACACACACACACCCCATATCTTTCAAGCTCCATTTCTCACCCTCCCCTTGTAATCACTACCTTTATCTTCATCCCTACCTTATCCCTCCATACTTTTCTAAGACTTGTAAACCAAAGGAGAAAAGATTAGTTTGGATTTCACTGTCTCTTTCTTTCCCTTACTACCTTCTGGTGGAGAAGGGACCTAAAGTGGGCAATCTGAGGCATATTGTAAAAAGCTTGAGCCCTGGATAATTTGCAAACTGGAAAGCTGAGAACTGATTGTATTTGAGTTGTTGAATTAAAAGGGTTATTTTGCTCATGAGCTGCTACTAAATCATTTCCCAATGGGCTTTTTTTCTTCAATTTTTTGAAGGATAAGAAAAATTCAACTTTTATTGATTGATTCATTGTATTTTATTCCCTTTAATCTTATTGCCATTGTTACCACTTCAAATAGAAATTATTATTATAATAATAGTAATGATAATAAAACAACAAGAACTTATTTTTACATGGATTTTCACAGAGAGATTTGGGAAAGAAATCATATCTAGGATTCTATTTTGTCCTCTAGAAAAATGAATCACTAGCTAGTAGTGTGTCATTTTCAGGAGCAGACTAAGCAAAAGAATAATTTCCAATGAATCAAAAAGAAAGCATTTACTAAGAGTTTACTATGTACCAAGCACTGTACTATGCACTAAGCATACAAATAGAAAAGAAATTGATCACAAGGAGCTGATGCTCTAATTGAGGGATAGCTGTAAGTCAGATGGAAGGATCCAATGGTTTTGGGATACAGTGGAAAACTGATAGAAACAGAGCATCCTTAGCGTATCTCTACATTAAACATTGCTACCACCTAGGTCAAGGGCACCATAGCCTACCAAATGAACAAAGGCTTTAGAATCCTAAGTATAGTGACAAAATTAAGATCTGTAGGAAAAATATCCTAAAAAGGTGCTCAGAACACTTGTGTTTTCAGTTATCATCCCATTATTTCAGGGAGTTACTTGTAGACAAGGATGAGTATATAAAAGGAAGCACAATTTTGCTTAGAAACAAAGAAAATCAGAATAGAATATGTGGTAATAAGTAATTCATTGGAAAGAATGCTGCATTTGAAGTCAGAGAATCTGTGTTCAGATCTTGTCTCTTTGACTTCCTGCTTTTGTGATACTGAGCAAGTCATGTAATTTCCTTCCTCCTTCTCCTCCCTTCCTCCCTTCCTCCCTTCCTTCCTTCCTTCCTTCCTTCCTTCCTTCCTTCCTTCCTTCCTTCCTTCCTTCCTTCCTTCCTTCCTTCCTTCCTTCCTTCCTCTCCTCCTCCTCTTCTTCTCCTCCTTCTCCTTCTCCTCCTTCTCCTTCTCCTTCTCCTCCTTCTCCTTCTCCTTCTCCTTCTCCTTGTCCCTCTCCCTCTCCCTCTCCCTCTCCTTCCTCTTCCTCCTCCTCCTCCTCTTCTTCTTCTTCTTCTTCTTCTTCTCCTCCTCCTTCTTCTTCTCCTCCTTCTTCTTCTCCTCCTCCTTCTTCTTCTCCTCCTTCTTCTTCTCCTTCTCCTTCTTCTCCTTCTTCTCCTTCTCCTCCTCCTCCTCCTCCTCCTCCTTCTTCTTCTTCTTCTTCTTCTTCTTCTTCTTCTTCTTCTTCTTCTTCTTCTTTTTCTTCTTCTTCTTCTTCTTCTTCTTCTTCTTCTTCTTCTTCTTCTTCTTCTTCTTCTTCTTCCTCTTCCCCTTTGAGGTATTTGGACTAGATTTCCTTGAAGGTTTCCTTCCATCTCTACATCTTTGATTCTATGACACATTTCTTGATTCCTGGGTCATTATTCTTTCTGCTACATCATACCTCCTGTTTTTATGGTTATCATTGTTGCTATATGGATTTGAATTATGAAATGGTCACATTAATTTGATGGCCTATTTAAAAAAAGTTACCAGTTCTCACTGTGACCTGTGAGTTCTCCATTGATTTCTTTTTTTCTTTCTTTTTAATTTAAGTTTTCAACATTCATTTCCACAAAATTTTGGGTTCCAAATTTTCTCCCCATTTCTCCCCTCCCCCACCCCAAAACGCCAAGCATTCTAATTACCCCTATCACCAATCAGCCCTCCCTTCTAACATCCCTCCCTTCCCTTATCCCCATCTTCTCTTTTGTCCTGTAGGGCAAGATAAATCTCTATACCCCATTACCTGTATTTCTCATTTCCCAGCTGTATGAAAGAACAGTACTCAACAGTTGTTCCTAAAACTTTGAGTTCCAACTTCTCTTCCTTCCTCCCTCCACACCCATCCCCATTGGAAAGGCAAGCAATTCAATATAGGTCATATCTGTGTAGTTTTGCAAATGACTTCCATAATAGTCATGTTGTGTAAGACTAACTATATTTCCCTCCATCCTATCCTGCCCCCCATTTCTTCTATTCTTTCTTTTGACCTTGTCCTTCCCCAAGAATGTTGACTTCTAATTGCTCCCTCCTCTCGTTGCCCTCCCTTCTATAATCTCCCTCACCCTGCTTATCCCCTTCTCCCCCACTTTCCTGTATTGTAAGATAGGTTTTCATACTAAAATTTGTGCATTTTATTCCTTCTTTGAGTCTAATGTTATGAGAATAAGCTTCATGTTTTCTCTCTCACCTTCCTGCTTTTTCCCTCCATGGAAAAGTCTTTTACTTGCCTCTTTTATGAGAGATAATTTGCCCCATTCCATTTCTCCCTTTCTCCTCCCAATATATTCCTCTCTCACCCCTTAATTTCATTTTTTAAAGATATTATCCCATTCTATTCAACTCACCCTGTTCTCTCTGTCTCTCTCTGTCTCTGTCTCTGTCTCTGTCTCTCTCTGTATGTAATCCCACCAACTACCCAGATGCTGAAAAAAGTTTCAAGAGTTACAAATATTGTCTTTCCATGTAGGAGTGTAAACAGTTCAACTTTAGTAAGTCCCTTATGATTTTTCTTTTCTGTTTACCTTTTCATGCTTGATTCTTGTGTTTGAAAGTCAAAATTTCTTTTCAGCTCTGGTCTTTTCATCAAGAATGCTTCAAAGTCCTCTATTTCATTAAAAGACCATTTTTTCCCCCTGAAGTATTATACTCAGTTTTGCTGGGTAGGTGATTCTTGGCTTTAGTCCTAGTTCCTTTGACTTCTGGAATATCATATTCCATGCCCTTCAATCCCTTAATGTTGAAGCTGCTAGATCTTGTATTATCCTAATTGTATTTCCACAATATTCAAATTATTTCTTTCTAGCTGCTTGCAATATTTTCTCCTTGACCTGGAAACTCTGGAATTTGGCCATAATGTTCCTAGGAGTTTCTCTTTTTTGGATCTCTTTCAGGAGGTGATTGGTGGATTCTTTCAATATTTATTTTGCCCTCTGGTTCTAGAATATCAGGGCAATTTTCCTTGATAATTTCATGAAAGACAATGTCTAGGCTCTTTTTTTGGTCGTGGCTTTCAGGTAGTCCCATAATTTTTAAATTATCTCTCCTGGATCTATTTTCCAGGTCAGTTGTTTTTCCAATGAGATATTTCACATTATCTTCCATTTTTTCATTCTTTTGGTTTTGTTTTGTGATTTCTTCGTTTCTCATAAAGTTATTAACCTCCATCTGTTCCATTCCAATTTTTAAAGAGCTGTTTTCTTCAGTGAGCTTTTGAACCTCCTTTTCCATTTGGCTAATTCTGCTTTTTAAAGCATTCTTCTCTTCATTCGCTTTTTGAACCTCTTTTGTTAATTGAATTAGCCTATTTTTAAAAGTGTTATTTTCTTCAGCATTTTTTTTTGGGTGTCCTTTAGCAAGTTGTTGACCCACTTTTCATGATTTTTTTTGCATGTCTCTCTTTTCTCTTCCCAATTTTTCCTCCATCTCTCTTACTTGATTTTCTAAATCCTTTTTGAGCTCTTCCATGGCCTGAGACCATTGAATATTTATTTTGGATGTTTCGGATACAGAAGCCTTGACTTTTATGTCTTTCCCTGATGGTAAGCTTTGTTCTTTCTCATCCAAAAAGATGGGAGAAGATATCTGTTCACCAAGAAAGTAACCTTCTATAGTCTTATTTTTTTTCCCTTTTTTGGGCATTTCCCCAACCAGTTACTTGATTTTTGGGTCCTTTGTCAAGAGCAGGGTATACTCTGGGGATCTGTAAGATCTCAGTTCCTCCAAGGTGGCACAATCAAGCGTGTGCACTGGTCTGGGAGCAAGAAGAGATTTTTGTGCCCAAATCTTAGTAGATTTTCCTCTTCACAACCCCCTTGCCTGCAGTTCTGCCAAGCCAACACTGGGGGTTGAGATTCAGATAAACTGCAGGGGCAGGGCTGCCATTCAGTGTGAGATTAAGATCAGCTGCAGGGCATCTACACAGGGCTGAGGTAAGAATCAGTTGCTCAATGCCCCCAGGGGTTTTAAGATCCAATAATGGCTGCTGGTTGCTGTAGGGGCTGCTGTGGGAACTGCTGCCACCTGGCTGATGTGGCCTCTGCAGCTGCTGCCTGAGGCTGTAGCTATGCAAAGACCCTTCTCCCTTTTTGGCCAGCTGAAAAAACCTCTGTTACTGACCTTTGGAGCCTGTGGGTTGAGGGATCTGCTAAGCACTGCTACTGTGACTGGGGATTCCATCCCCAAGCCTGCTCATGTCCTCCTCCCAGAGCCAGAGCTGTGCCACATGGCCAAGACTGGGCTGGGCTCCACTCCACTTCCAGTGTGATAGACATTTCCTGTTGGCCTTTCATGTCAGCCTGGGTTGGAAATCTCCTCTGCTCTGTTGTTCTCCACTTCTACTGCTCTAGAATTTGTTGAGTCTTTCTTTGCAGGTGTTTATGGGTTGTGTGGGAAGACCTAGCTATATGTACGTCTTTCTACTCCATCATCTTGGCTCTGCCCCCCCTCTCCATTGATTTCTTAACCAATGAAAATGTCTGAAACTTTTTTTCTTATGATAAACTTTTCCAAGTCCTTAGGAAACATTGGGATTGTTTGGCATGTCAAGTTGGTTTATAAAAATCTGCTGAGAACAGTCTTGATTTGTTTTTCAGATACTGTTGGTACAGGAACAGCATGGCATTAAACCACAGTGTCCCTCCTCAAGATGATTACATTCCACACTACCTTCGAGATGGAGACCCTTTTGCATCCAAACTCTCCTGGGAAGCTGACTTAGTAGCTGGTTTTTACTTAACCATAATTGGTAAGCCTTCTTGATTCTTTTGTGAAAAGGAGACGGAGAAGATAAGTAGACCATAAGAAGTCTCAGGGGACAAATCAAAAGACTGTTTACAGAGACTCCATCACGATGTATTATTGGAATTTGGGGGTAAAGGGTGTGTGTGTGTGTGTGTGTGTGTGTGTGTGTGTGTGTGTGTGTGTATGTGGTGAAGAAAGAGAGGATTAGACTAGAGAGACATTATGGTAATAGTGGACAACAAAGTTAGTAGTTATTGTTTTTCAGGCATTTCATCTATAGTACCTAGCTGCCCTATTATGGAGTCAGAGGACCTGGGTTCAAATTTCAGCTTTGCTTAATAAATGCTTGTGGGTAGTAATAGCACTATCAATAATGATAACATGTTCATTTTGTATAGTACTGTTTTATCCAACTTTATCCGAGTGTTTTCACATGTTGGCAGAGGATTATAGAACATTCATGATGAAAAGGGAACTTAGAGATCATTTAATCTAATTCCCTCATTTTGGAGGGCTAAAAATGAAGGGGGCAGCTAGGTGATGCAGTAGATAGAATGCTGGACCTGGAGTCAAGAAGACTCACCTTCTTTAGTTCAAATCTGGCCTCAGTCACTCACTAGCTTCCTAACTGTGTGATCCTGGGAAAGTCAGTAAACCCTGTTTGCCTCAGTTTCCTTATCTATAAAATGAGTTGGAGAAGGAAAATGCAAACCACTCCAGTATCTTCACCAAGAAAATCTGAAATGGGGCTACAAAGAGTCAGACGTGACTGAACAGCAACACAAAACTCAGGGGAAGTATTTTGGTGAAGGTCATACCGCTAGCTTGTAGTAAAGTACATATTACTTTTGCTAAGAGACTAACGATAGGCTTGCATTTCCAACATGTACTAAATGATAGTTGAACGGGAAGCACGATAAGAGATGAGTAGAAGGATGTCAAATGTCAAAGACTTGTCATGTTCTAATCTGAAAAGTGGACATCCCGCATCTAGATCACGTATAGTTGACCATACAAATCTCTCAGAATTACTATCATTATTTGTAAGTTTAGGGAACAATGAAAGGGTAGGCAGTGCCGATTAGGTTTATCCTCCCCTGAGATTGTCAGAGGTGCCAAGAGGTATATTTAGTTGTGGAGAGTGGGCAGACATGGGACTTTTCCAAGTCCTTGAATCAATAAACATCACAAAAAAACTTTCAGGGTCTCAGGCCTCAAGGATGAAGCACAAGGAACTCCTTGAATTTGAATTAAAACAACCACAATAACCAAAAAATCCCTTCCACCAAAATGATTTTATAGTATCATTGGTATAGATTTGGAAGCAACTTTAGAGTTAACAAGTCATTCGTTATTAACTAAGCATTCCCTATGTACCATGTACTGTGTGTGCTAAGCACAGAGAGTACAAATACAGCAAAAAAAAAAGTCAAAAGAAAGCTCTTATCTGCCTTCCAGGAGCTTATGTTCTGGTAGGGGAAGACAATACATTAAAGCAAGCTCCAAATGGACAGGGTGACCCTGGTGAGGTACTTCCCTGAGGCCCCTTTAATTTAAAAAAAATCAAACTGGGAGGGGAAGACACTCAGGGTTGCTAGTCAAAAGAGAAACAGTCTAGTCTCTCTGCTCACTTCTTAAAGAGGTCTATTCACTGAATGGGTGTCAACCCACTCAAAGTGAGAATCGGAAAAGGCCTTAGCCTAAAAGGGCCAGGGTCTCCAGGGTTTCCCATTGAATCCTGGGCCATCTCTAGTCATCCTGATGAATATCTGGTCACTAGATCCAGATGGTTCTGGGGGAGAAAGTGAGGCTGGTGACCTTGCACAGCCTTTCCTCACTCAAATCAAATTCACCTGCAAATCATGTCATTATTTCCCTGATGTCATGGTCCTCTTCGAAAAGGAAGGACAAACACAACAACTTGCCTGAGCGCCTGGCCAAGCAAGTCTGGAGAATTGAGAGTGAGGTCTGGAGAAAATGGGGGCATGGCTAGCTACAACACATGCTTTATCTTTAATTCTCTGGAATCAGGGTTGGTCAATGAGTTGGTCAGAGTTCTAAAGTCCTTCAAAGTCAGAATTTCTTTATAAAGTTATTGTTATACAATATTGTTTGAATTAACCTAGTTCTGCTTACTTCGCTCTACAATCAATTCAAACAGGTACTCCTAAGGTTCTCTCTGAAAGTGTCACTTCCATAGTTTTTTTGTGGTGCCAAAGTGTTCTATTACATTCATATCCAATAATTTATTCAGTCATTTCCCAATTGATGAGCACATCCTTAGATTTTATTTGTTTGCTACCACAAAAAAAGTTTCTGTAATTATTTTTGTATTTATGTGTTATTTTCTTTTTGTTTTGATTCCTTTAAATTATAGGTCTAGTGGTATTGCTGGATCAAATAGTAATGGTGGTGGTGGTGAGGGGCACGTTGCAAGAATCTTTAGAAATGTGGGCTCTGCAAAGCAAGTTGATTTGTTGACTGGGTGATTATAACCACATAGCCAAGCAATGGATCAAGTCAATTGCAAGTGGGCATATGGGGGGCCTGGGCATGCAGTAACATATCATGTCCAAGGAATTATGGCAGTGAATGAGGGTAAAGGATATAATTAAAAAGATTTTATGGTAGAAAAAAAGAGAAAAAGGACTGGTTGAAATATCCAGGGATAATGAGCTCCACTTGATTTGTGTGTGTGTGTGTGTGTGTGTGTGTGTGTATGTGTGTTAAATTGGACCTGTGATTTAATTGCTATAGGAAATGATGAGAAAACAACTATCTCACTATAGATTAGAATTTGCTCTGAAACTTGATCAACCTAGGAACAAACTTTTATTAGACTATGGGACAGACACATTGTCTTATCAAATTCCCTACTGTCCAGAGAGGTTAAGTGGTTTACTCAGTGAAGTCACACAATTAGTAGGTATTACAGCTAAGACCTGAACCCACTTCAACCCACTTTTGACTTTCAAGGTCAACTTTGAGTCTGGCTTTCTATCTTCTGTTCTACTCTGCTTCTCATTCTCTGAATGCCAAGATAACAAGATCCCATCTGACTCAGAGAGTGGAGAGGAAATGTGGCAATGTAGAAAGAACACGAGATTTGGAATCAGAGGACTCTGTCACTTATAACCTGTATGGCCTTGAGCAGGTCACTTAATGTCTCCAAGACTCAGTTTACTCATCTGTAAAATAAGGAAGTTGGACTAGAGACCTTTCAGGTGCCTCCCAGCTTGAAATATATGAGAATACAAAGAGAATATTCACTGTCATGGCTTATTTGTGGTAAATTAATTCATTAAATATTTATTAAATACATTCTACGTGTAAGTCACTGGAAGTATTCTAGTTCTATAACTATGATTCTTTAGCTCCCAGGGGTAAATTTATGGGACGATGTGGATGAGAGTCATAAAGTGAAGGCAGGTAGGGATAGGTGGTAATCTGTGTTTTTGGAGGGAATGTTACCATCAGTAAGATACTATATTCAAGGCAGTGCATTGTAAGGGAATTTGTATTGACAGATGTCAATAAACTTCCATACCTATGATGAAAATTTGCTCTTATGGCTTATAATATTGAAAGGCATGAATTAAGTAGTGGCCTCCATTTGGCTCAGATGACATAGTCAGGGGGTAAAGTCTATGGTAAAATGTAAATAGCAGGAGTTCTAGAAGCTATTGACTGTTGAAACTGGAGGGGCTTTGGCCCTTTAGTTCCATTATCCCTGCAGCATTTATGCCCAGGGGTCATCTGGCTAGATACCCAGTCCAAAGAATACACTAAGTCTTTGAATTTCCAAAAGGCTGACAATCATCAAACTAAGCTCCTTCACCTATAATTTCTGCCCTTCTTACCTCAGCCAGAGGGCTGTTATAATAGCCAAATGAGATAATACATTTAAATTACTTTGACATATGTAAAGTGCTATATAGATGTCAAAGTCATAGTATCATAGACAGAGCTAAAATGCACCTTAGAGATATTCTAATCATGGGATTCTAGAGCTAGAGTTGGAGAGGCCATCTAGTAAAATTCCCTCATTTTATAGATGAAGAAAACTTAGAGGTCATCTAGACCAACCCTTTACAGAGGATAAAACTGAGTCCTAAGTCACCTGACCAACATCATACACATAGTGCAGTTGAGACTTACCCAAGGTCACAAAGGTAAAGAAGCTAAATGACCTATCCAAGGTTACAAGGTAGAGAAGTTAGATGACTTGCCCAAATTCACACAAGTAGAAAGTGACAGAGTTGAAATTTAAACCTTAGGTCCTCTGAATCCAAAGAATCTGAAATTATTATTGTTATTATTTTTATGGCATTATGATAATCAGCTGAAGTGATTCTGAAACAGTGATTGAAACCTAGTGGACCAGGCCAAGTTATGGGATAATACACCTCAATTCTTTGTGGGCAGGTGTCTGCATCTCTTTCTTTTCCATTTCTATTATAGAGACTAAGGCTGTGGTCAAATAAAAGGTCCACAAGACTAAAAAATAAGGCTCTACATTTTTAGATACCTATTTGGAATGAAAGAGAAATCAGTGGCATAGTTGGATTAAGTAGTAGTAGAAAGATGATTCTAAAGGCATCTAAGGAAGTTTATTATAAACAAAAGAGGGAAAGTAAGGCAAAAAGTAATTTTCTCTCTCTCCAATGACCACTTGTTTTGTTACTGATGGATAGAATTGATTTTCGATCATCCATATTCATGAAAGGGAGCAGGGATGGTGATCAACAATGAGTTTATATTAATCTTTGAAAAACCTCCTTTCTTTTTTTTTTCTTAGTCAAGATACCTTCCTGGTCTCATTTTCCTTAGGCTAATATGAAAAATGAGTTTACATTCCTTTGGCTGACCCCAGCTGATATTTGTGTAGATGTTCCAGAGCAAGACAGGAAGCTAGTTTGATATTTCAAATATGCTGCTGCTGGTTCACAAAATCTTTGTTATCAGTACTCACAAAACTGATAATGATTTTTATAAAAGCAAAAATGTACTAGAATGATAATTCCTTAGTTGTGTATTATGATGCCAGTCTCAGAATCTCCTAAGAAGCAAAAAGGATAAGAAGGTCAGAGATTTAAAGGGACATTAGAGGCTATTGAATGTAACCCTCTCTTTTTCAGATGAGGAAACTGAGGCACTAAAGGGTGAAGTGATTTGCCTAGGCTTATACAACTAGTTAAGCACCTGAATTAGAATTTTAACCCAGTGTCTTTTGACTCTGAGACTAGTGATCTTTTTACTGTACTCTGCTGTTTTTCAAAATAGGCTTCTTCAGGAAGCTTCTCCCAATCTCTCTTAATTTAGTTCCTCCCCTCTTTTAATTATTTCTTATTTATCCTGTATGTAGCTTGTCTTTACATATTTATTTGTTTGTAGTCTCTCCCCATTAGATTGTGAGCTCCTTGATGCAAGGGCTATCTTTTGCCCCAGTGCTTACTACCGTATCTGGCATATGTTGTAGGCACTTGATAAATATTCAGGAGGCAATTAAGTAGTTCAATGGATAGAGCACTGGACCTGGAGTCAGAAAGACCTGAGTTCAAATGTGGCCTCAGACACTAGCTGTGTGATCTTGTTCAAGTCACTTAATCTCTGTTTTCCTTAATCTACCACTGAAGGAAATGGCAAACCACTCCAGTATCTTTGCCAAGAAAACCCTAAGGACAGTATGGTACAAGAGGTTATGAAGGGTCAGGAATGACTGAATCACGGAAAAGCAGCTATAATAAATGTATATTGACTGAATATATTTAACATGCTAATGGGATTTGATTTGGTACCATAGGTCACTTGGCCATCCTGATCCTAGGTGGAATAGTAATGAGTGGTAGAAATAGATCATTTAGGGGTTATAATTTCTTTTGACTTCAAGGCAGATTAGCTTGTCACAAAACAAAAGGAATCATCCAATTTGAAGTCATTGATACAGGCAAAAATGGTACCATCTGGACTAGGATGTTGGCCATGTGAGTGCAGAGAAGAGGGTGCACATGAACAGTGGGGTGGAAGTAGAATTGATAGAACTTGACAACTGAAAAGAAAAGGAAGGAACTGACTGGCAGAGTGAGTTTTGCCTTCCTGAAGATAAAAGGGTTTGTTCCTTTTTTTCTATTAGAAAAGTTAGTTATATCTTATTTTGTTTTTATGTTACCTTTATTTCCCAATATGCCCCTCTTGAATCCCATCCAGAAAACCAGCTCTAATAACAAAAAAATAAAAAGAAAAAAATGTCAGAAGAGTGAAATTAACCAATACATCAACCAAGTCCAATGTTATAGGCAGCTTTCCATACACATAGTCCTCCAGCTCTTCAAAGGGAGGAGACAGAAGCTCGTAAGTGTTCTTCAGGGTCAAGCTTGATCTTTATAGTTTCATGTCATATATGTCCAGTTGTTTTGGGTTATTCTTTTTACTTACATTGTCATGGTCTTTGTGTACATTATTTTCCTAGTTCTGTTTATTTTACGTGGGATCAATTTAAATGTCTTTCCATGCTTCTTTGATTCTTTAAATTCACTGATTTTTTTCACAGAATTAATATTCCATTACATTCACTTACCAGGGTTTGTTAAGCTAATACTAACTTAAAGAACATTTGCTGTGTTTTCAAATCTTTACTATTACAGAAAACATTTTTTGGGGGGTCTATAGAGAACCTTTCTGTCTTTGACTTCCTAGGAGTATATGAAAGGGTTTTGTTTTTAATAAGTCTTTTTGTACCATGCTCCCAGGGCTTTGAGTAGAGAAAAAGCTTTCCTTAAAGAAAGAAAAAAAGAAAAGTGCATTTTGTTGATCATTAAAAAAAATCTGGCTTTGAAACTTTGCTTTCTCACTTTTGATTTTCTTCCTAGTTTTCTTTAATGAGGTCTGGGTTTCATTTGAGTTGAACGACTTTAGGGTCTCTAATCATCTCTGTTTTTCTCTTCTTCTAACCTAAGAGAGTTGTTAATTTTAATGAACCATCCAGGCAACCTTGACTCCAGGGATTTAGAATTTTCTAACAGCACGCTGGTGTTCCAGAGACTTTCACTACTATTGAAACTTGTTACCCCCTTCATGACTTTTATTGTGGGGAAGATATGTTAAGAAAAAAAAGAAAATTCTGTTTCTTCCATAACAAAATCAGCACATGTTTCCTTGGGACGAGGTAGATCTTGGAGTCATCAGTATAGAGAAGATAATTATACTTAAGCTAAACTGATCTCTGAGAGAGTGTGCCGAGAGTGAAGAGTGCACCCAGGACGGAGCCTTGTGACATGGTCATCAGAAGAGGGCAGGATCTAGATAATGATCTAGTGAAAGGAGACTGAGGAATATGTGTGTGTATATATATGTGTATATATATATATATATATATATATATATATATATATATATATACATATATATACATACAATAATATAAAATATAAATGTTTTATATAAATAAATTAATATAAAATCAATAATAATATTAATAATATTATATAATAACTATATATAAGTAATATAAATAAAATGAAATATAAAAAATAATAGGTGAACTAAGAGAAAACCATAACATGAAAATCCAGAATGGATGATAAGCATCCAGGAAGAAAGGGTGATCGGGAGTGTTAAATGCTTCAGAGATGCCAAGATGCATGAAATTTGAGTAAAGGACTTCAGCTGTGGCAATTAAGCAGTCATAGGCAACTTTGGAGAGGGCAGTTTCAGTTGAATGATAATGTCAGAAGCCAGACTGCAAATGACTGAGAAATGGGTGAGAGCCAAGGGGACAGCAGGTAGCTTTTTCAGGGTGGCTGTGTCAGAATTCCATGGACGCATGACTGCAGAATCAAGGAAGACATCCTGGGATGGCAGGAATGTGTTCAGACATAGAAGCTCGGTATTTCTTTTCCACTAAAAAGGAAGTAAATAGAGCTCAGGGCCTTTGAGACTTCAGCTGGTTATATAAGAAGGTTTGTAGATAGCTCTGTGCAGATAGTGCCAAGGAACTGTAAAATATTTTCAGGTGGAGGTCAAAAGTTTGATGCTCATTTATGTTATTTTTAAGTAATGGTTGGAACCGAAAGGAAGAATGTTTTCATGGCTTGGTTTGACTTTGTGGCGGTTTGTCATTCATCTGTCTTGTTATTCATTCAGTTGCTTTGTGTTCCTCCTCTAGGTGTGTTGTCCACCTTGGGAAATGGTTACGTGATTTATATGTCCTCCAAACGGAAGAAGAAGCTGAGACCTGCCGAAATAATGACGGTTAATTTAGCAGTCTGTGACCTGGGGATATCAGGTAATACAGCAGTAATATGATTTCTTCTTGGTGCTTTTTAACTTTTCCATTCCAAATTGGCCAATAAGCTTATTATTCCTTTACTCTAGTTCTGTCCACACAAAGAATTCCTCCCTTGAAGTTAATGGGATCTCCTGGTTAGAGGAGATAGGAGGTAGGCCTGGGCCTGCAGGGCTGTCTCTGGTTGGGTTTGGGGCCAGGAAAAACTGATGCTACGTGACACCTTTTTTTCCTCTTGCCTCCCTCACCCCCAATCATTTTCTATTGGTTGAGTTCAGAAACAAGTTTAAAATGAACATCCTTGAAGGAGAGAAGAAAACACGAACTGGTAACATGCAACATGAAAGATGTGTGCAGCAGAGTAAGAACCGTCCTAATATTATTGATTTAGAGACCTTAGGAGTCACCTAATACAACCTCCTCAATTTATAGATGAGGGAATTGAAGCCCTAGTAGGCTAAGTCAATAGTCAATAAGTATTTATTAAGCCTCTTCTATGTGTCAGGCACTGTGCTAATTGTAAATTAGGTTAAAAAGGTAGAGTTCCTACCCTTGAGGAGCCCACGATCTAATGTGGGGAGATAACACAGGCCGCAAAGGGTCGGGGGAAGGTACCTAACATGGAATGGTAGAGATTGGATAAATCCCAGAATAATGTAACCAGCTAAGAAAGGAGGGGATATATAGATAGAGGTTTTAGAATAAAGTGACTTTCCAAGCTCATACAATAAGTAGGAGAATCAGCGTTTGAATTCTAGCTCTATGAATCCAAGTTAATTACACTTTCTATTAAATCACTCAAAGAATAATGGGTTTAGATGTCAAATCCCATAAATTAAGCTCCTGTTGCATGCTCAGTACTATGCTAAAGCATTGTGGAGCATATAAAATGGGCATAAATAATCACCCTGATTACCCTTTCCACTCCACTTACTGTCACTGCCATTCATTTGGCACCAATCACGTGCCAACTGATGTCCTGCTTCCCCCATCCCCAATCCTTCTCTTAGTTAAGTAGAGTGTCAGACTTTAGAGATTCCAGCGACCCATGGTACTGCTATTTTGGAAAGTGGGGGAAATTGAGAGACTAGGTACAACCCCAGCTCTGTCTTAACACTGAAGCAGAGGAATAACTTGGTTGGATGTGCATTAGACAGACTATTTTGGCTGTTGTGAGAAGAGTGGATTGACGGGAGAGATTTCATGAAAGGCTGGTGGGTCAGAAGGTTGTTGGAATAGTCTAGTCCAAGAGTGGGAAACCTGCAACCTCGAGGCCACATGTGGCCCTCTAGGTCTTCCAGTGTGGTCCTTTGATGGAATCCAAACTTCACAGATTGATTAAAAGGATTTACTCTGTAAAACTTGGACTCAGCCAAAAGGCCTCACTGGATGACCTAGAGGGTCACATGTGGCCTCAAAGCCATAGGTTCCCTACCCTGGTCTAGTTGAATAAGGCAGAACAGTTGGAGAACACACAAGGTAAAATAAAAGTTAGGATTTTAACCCAGATTCTAAGACAATGATTCTTTAGCTTTTATGGGTCATCAACCTTTTCTCAGAATAATGATTTAATGAATAAAAATTATCTATATAGGATTACAAAGGAAACCAAAAGTTAGTAAAGATGTCAAAATTTTCCCCGTCTGAGTCACTGACCACTCTGAGATCTAAGTTAACAAAGCTTGCCCAAAGATGCCAACTTTATCCTGCTCATGATGTATATTAGAGGGATTTGGAGTGAATTATTTACTGATTTTATCTAGAGACTATATATGAGTTTGTATTATAAATATAAGAATAATATTTATACATACATACATGGCATGTATATACATATAATATATGCATAGATACATGTATAGCTACACATTTGCACATGTATGTATAGAATATTTAAGAGTTTGTCATTCAACATTACTTGTCAGAGCTGCTTCCTCTCCTGTCCTTGTTATCTCTCTGTGAACATATATTTGGGATAAAAATTTTGCACTATTATGGTAATTGTGACCCCAGGCACTTCTCTGGGTTGCATTTTCCTCCTGTAGAAAATAGAAGATTTAGATTTAATGATATCTAAAGGTCAGTCCATTTAGTTTTTTCATTCTGTGATTAGCATTCTGGAATTGGAGCTAAGAAGATTTGGGTTTGAATCCTGCTTCATATGCTGGCCTATTTGTCTCTGAGCAAGTCTCATTTACCATCGAATCATTCCAGTTATGGAAATCATGTTCATTTCTGTCTACTGTTTGAAGAGCAGACCAGAACAATGAAAATAGTCAGAAAAATTTTAATCACTGTTGCCCCGCCTAAAGTCACCCTTTAATGATACTTTGTGGTTTCAGTTTTTCTTCCTTGTAAGTGTGCTTTTCTGCCAATCTCTTAAGAATAGGATAAAAAAAATCCCCAGTGAGCGTAGTCATGGCTCAGAAGTAGATTAGCTGAACTCTTACTGAGAATTTGGCTGCCCAGAATTCTCTGTGTAGGCCTCACTCAGTAGGTGGATTTAAATCACATTAGTCCTTCTGGGAATTACATAGATACAGGATAAGAATGAAAAGCTGCATCCACTGTGAAGATATTCCTGGGTAGAGCAAAGGGAGTCATTTGGTTGCAGGCTTGCACTCACTTGCAATTACCACAGGATGGTGGTATTGTAGCATGAATGGTCCTTTTCAATTTCAACCTCAACTGAGGGACAACGTGGTTTATAACAAGTATTGGATTTGGAGTTATGGTCTTTGGGTTCAAATCCCACCTCCACTACTTACTACAGGTGTGACCTTAACAAGCTATTTAATCTCTCTCGGCCTCAGTTTCCTTATCTGTAAAATAAATCTGAGATCCTCTCCAGTTCTAGGTCCATGATCCTATAATTCCCCTAAGTGTTATTTAACACATTTTTTAAATTCCTTAGTCTGTGTCAGGCACTGTGATAAGCCCTAAGGATGTAAAGGAAGGCAGAAACCATCCCTCTTCTCAAGCAGCTCACAGGTTAATGGAAGTAGACAACATGTAAATAAATAGCTCCATACACAACATAACAGATTAAATAGGAGGCAATCTAAGAGGGGAAAACATTGGCAGGGTATGTGTGCAGAAAATAAGATTTGAAACTTTTTCTTTCTTATTCAGTGTAGAATTTATAGTCCATGACCAAAATCTGTCTTATCATCCATCCTTCACTGGTGAATAATGATGGGTTCAGAGGAATTAGATGAGGCTTAACTAAAAAATGGTCCCCTAACCAGGGGACCGATCTGATTCATTGAAAATGACTTCACCTGGGAGAACCTGCTCCAGCTTTGGACAAGCCGTCCAAATGAGGCATCATTAGCCTTGTAATGACTCACAAAAAAACCTTTCCCTTCCCACTGACAGAGTTCTCAAACTCATCTAGCCCATTCTCAAGTCCACCACCTCTCACGTTTTCCTCATCCCACTTTCATAAATTGGGAGCTACACTTAGTCTTTTTCCTCAATCCTGTTAGACTGTCAGTCCCCAAGGACATGTGTCCCTATCACCAGGTGCACCACTACGTACCTGTGAAGAGATGTGACAGACTCATCCGTTATTGACATACCATGAGTTAATTTGATGAAATCTTACTTTAGTGCCTCATCATGATATGCAGGTGGTCCTGGGTTCTTAAGCTGTGCCAGGGGAGGGCAAAGCTTGGGAAAATTTGAGCAATCTTCTTCAATGATAGGTCTGGTAATGGAGTGCTTGTGGTCCTCAGTTTGAAGACTTTAATCACCAGGTTGTTCTTAAGGTAATGAAATTGGTGGCCACAGAAATTCTCAGAGGCTACCTACTGATAATTTATACACATACACATATCTATATATACACATGCATACACATATCTATACATATGGGCATCAAGGTAGCACAGTGGGTAGAGTACCAGACCTGGAGTCAGGAAGACTCATAATTCTGATTTCAAATCTGGTCTCAAAAACTAACTAGCTATGTGACCCTGGATAAGTCACTTAACCCTGTATGCCTCAGTTTCCTTATCTGTAAAATGGGCTGAGAAGGAAAAGGCAAATCACTCCAGTACCTTTGCCAAGAAAACTCCAAATAGGGTCATGAAAAGTCAGACATGACTAAAAAAATGAACAACAATAAATATTTACATTACCTTCTTTTCCAAACATCTCTCTCCTCACTCAGTGATCCACGCCTTTTAATGAAGAATTAAAAAGAAAGAGGAAAAATAGTTCAACAAAACTAATCAATGCATAATGATAGCCTGGCAGTATATGCAATGTTCCATCCTTACAGTTCCCAGTGTCTATGATGAAAGAAAGGAAAAGGGTCTTATCATCTTGTCTTCAGACTAAAGTTGGTCATTTTAATTAGTGTTCAGTTTTTTGTGTTTTTGTTCTTTCCATTTTCCTTGCTCTAGTCACTGGTATATTGTTTTCCTGGTCCTACTCATTTTACTCTGTATCAGTTTGTGATGCACGCTCCTCAGAATTCATCAAATTCACCATTTTTTTATAGTACAGGAATAGCCCATTGCACTCAGCTACCATATTTTGTCTAGGCATTCCCCAATTGGTGGGCATTTTCTTTGTTTTCAATTCTTTGCTACCACAAACAAACAAAAAGTACTGTTCCTATGAGTGTTGTAGTATGTATAGGACCTTACTATTTTAACCTCTTGGTGTGTGTGTGTGTGTTTGTGTGTGTGTGTGTGTGTGTGTGTGTGAAAGATATATATATATGTACATACACACATTATATATATATATATATATCCATCTATCTTCTATCTATCTATCTATCTATCTATCTATCTATCTATCTATCTATCTATCTATCTATCTATCTATCTATCCATCCATCCATCCATCCATCCATCCATCCATCCATCCATCCATCCATCCATCCATCCATCCATCCATCTATCTATCTATCTATCTATCTATCTATCTATCTATCTATCTATCTATCTATCTATCTATCTATCTACCTGTCTGTCTGTCTGTCTGTCTGTCTGTCTGTCTGTAGGACCTCTGAGTCAAATGGAAAAGACCTTTCAGCCACTTTTTGGTATATATTCAAAATGACTTCCAGAATGACTGAACCAATTTTGCAATTCCTCTAACATTGACATCTATTGTCATTTTTTCCAACCTGCTGGGTATGAGTTGAAATATCAGGGCTATTATCTTTTTCTTCTTCTTATTAGTGGTTCAGAGTGATCTTTCATATGCTCCTTAATAGTTTTCAGTTCTTTTTTGAAAACTGTTTGTTCATAAACTGTCTATCCTTTGGAAAATGGTTCTTGGTCTTAAATATTTGTGTTCATTCCCTCTATAGTTTTACCATTAGATTCTTATCAGCAACATATGATACAAATATTTTTTCCCCATTCAACAACTTATCCTAGTTGCATGGATTTTGTTTGTACATTAGCTTTTCAACTTCCTATAATCAGGATTGTCTTATTTTTTTTTTTTTAAATCTTTTATGATCACTTTTATCCCTTGTTATTTTTAGGCATTTTCCTTCTATCCATAGTTATGAATAGTACTTAATCTTATTCTCTTCTATTTTCTTTTAAAATGTGAGATTTATTATTCAATATCCATGTCAATTTTTACTTTGTTGTGAAATATATAGAAACATATTTGTCTAAACTTAAATTTCTGCCTCAACTCCTTTCTAGTTCCCCATCAGTACTTTTCAAATAAGTAATTTTTCCCAAATAATTTACATACTTATATATTTGAACACTGAGTTATTTACCTGTCACTGTGTTCTTCCATACCTTGTTTGTTCAACAGATCTACTTCTGTATGTTTTAAGCAGCACCAAATTTTTTATTATTATTACTTCCTTACAATACTGTATAAGGTCTGGAAATGCTATTTTCCCTTTATTCCTGCCTTTTTTCTCTGTATTCCCTCTTGAGATTTTAGGCCTTTTGTTCTTCCAAATGAATTATAATTATTTGTCTCAATCCATCCATTTATTGATACTTAAAGAGAATATAATCTTCATTGCTAAGGGGAGCACAATGGGGAAATAACAGATCCTTAATGTATTGGACCATTCCGTGTATTCTTTTAATAAGTCCCAGTTTGGGAGACTGTTGAGAAGAATGTTGTTAAGGAGAGCATCACAGCCATGAGATAATCATCCCTTCAGATTGCTTCCCCACTTTCCACAATGCCAGTCACACTGTCATCCATTGAGAAACTCATTCATTTATTTCTTTAAATCAACAAGCAATTCACCTGTTCTTATTTAGTTTAACAGTTTTTTGGTTGCCTCTATCAATTCAACTCAATTCAGCAAACATTTATTAACCAGCTAGTATGTGCTACCAGACACTGGGAGAGCTAAATTTCCTCATGGAGATTAGTATTGGTGTTAATGAAGATTGTCCTTCCTGCCCTTCCTTCCCAATACATTTCTCTGCCACATCTTGGAATTCCTAGCTTTTTCAAAACTCAGTTTCTATGGGAGACCTTTCCTAATTCCAGCTGATTTCCCCTTGAAATCACCTGGTGTTTACTTGCATTTATAAGTCTTGTATTTCGTTACTTGTATGTATGTTATTTTCCAATAAATGGCAAGCTCCTGGAAGGCAAGAACTGTTTTACTTTTATTTTTGCATCTCCAGAATCTCATCATATCTCAGCCATCTAATAAATGTTTATTGATTGATTGGTAACACTTCTGTTAGCTTGTTTGGCTAGAATGTAGTTCTTATGAGACCATAGGCTGCAACTCTAACCCCCCAGCTAGGCATCCTGCAAATTGATAGAATCGAGCATTAGGAAGTGAAGGAGGAAGAGTTCAGATGAATTGGTAGGAATTCCTTTCCAAGACTGAAAACAAACAAACTTAGAAGTCTACCTTTGCCTTATGGATGGTGAATCAGAAGCAGTGACCTTAGCACACAGAGAACTGCATAATTGGTTTGGGGAAGGGGCTATCAAGTAATAATTAGTCTGTCACCTCTCCATGCCTCAGTTTCTTCATCTGCAAAATTAGGTAGTTTCCCAGTCTAAATAATGTGACATCTCTAGTGCAATAATAACTCACACTTATACAGACCTTTCCTCTACAACTATCTTATGAGGCAGGTAGCACAAATGTTATCATGCCCATTTTACAAATGAGATAGCTGAGGTCCAGTGATGATGAGTCACTAGCCTAAATTCTCTGAGTATGAAAGTGGTCACTAATCACCTTAGCCAGAATAGGTGGGTCAAATTCTCTTGTGAGAAGGGAGTTCTGATAGGTCAGAGGATAGATAGTGGTGCATCCCACCAGGTATGTGTAGGACACTGGTCATTCTAGTCTGCTAGAGGAACCTTGTGTCTAGTGGCACAATTTGGATTGAAATCATTGGCTGGCACTGGGAACAATTCCAATGACAGGTCAAGGTAGGACCAGGTATGCAGTAGGCTTGGAGATCACTAAATGCAACTTTATATTGTGTGTGTCTGCACATATATGGCCCCTGCTCACAGCAGAGCAGACTTGCACTCTTAGGAACACAGATGGTCCTTGAGCATGGAACATCTGAGGGAGAGGAGGAAGACTATAGCCCTGAAGAAAAACATTCTTCTCCTTCAGTACTTTACCTCAATAGTAGTAAAATACCCATTGTTTTTTTTGGGGGAGGGGTGAACCCCTTTCAACAACCAGATGTTTCATGAACTCCCAGAGTAATTTATATATGTATATATGTGAATGTATATGCATATGTGTATGTGTGTGTGTGTGTTACATTCTGAAACTATTTATTGCTTAAAGTGTCATAAAAGAAATTTTAGCATGAATCCCTTAGACCACAGATGTAAACTACTGACCTAGGCCACCATTGCAACTCCCTAGCCTGGTTCTCTGGACTTTCACAGGAACTTAATTTTGAAAACACACAGAACTGAGGTCGTAGAAAAAGTACTGTAACAGAAGTCAGGAGTCCTGGTTTCTACTCCCTCCTCTGTCCTCCTCTGACTTCTTAATTTAATCTCCTTTACCTTAAATAGCTTTCTTTGCAAGGTGGGGATGAAAATATCCTAATTGCCTGAAGGCAGGGGACTAGAATAGTTTATCTCCTAATTATCCTTTTAGCTCTAAGAACTATAGGGTCAGGGGCTAGACCTGTGTTTTCATGAGTATGGAAAATTTTGATGAGGAAGCTGACTTCTTTTGAAACTTTCACTCTTAGGAAGCTGCCTTGAGAGAGTTAATGGCTTTTCCAGGGTCAGTAATCTAGTATATGTCAGCTGTGGGATCTGAGTTGAGGTCTTCCTCAATCCATAGCTGGCTTTCTATCCACTGTGCCAAAGTCACATGGGTAGTAAATAAGTCAGAATTTGAACTCAGGTCCATAGCTCTGTCCATTGTACCACTTAAAGTTTTTGTTCCAGCAGTTGTCTCTCATCTAAACAATCTAACAAAGGCGAGGAATGGGGTGGTATTGAGGGAAGGGGTAAAATGATTGTTTTGACACCGCCAACATTTCCCCCGGTAAACTGCTTTTTTTCTTTTCTAGTTGTAGGCAAGCCTTTCACCATCATTTCTTGCTTCTGTCATCGCTGGGTGTTTGGCTGGGTTGGCTGCCGCTGGTATGGATGGGCTGGTTTTTTCTTTGGCTGTGGAAGCCTTATCACTATGACTGCCGTCAGCCTAGACAGATACTTGAAAATCTGCCACCTGTCTTACGGTAAGTTGGCAGGTTCCTGCAGAAATGTCCTTCTCCTTTCTTGGGAGGCAGGGCTGGAGATTGGTTTGGGAGGACTGTCAGATCTGTAGCCCTCAGAATGGCATCTATGTAATTCCATGTTGACTTCCATGGCCCAGCACATCCTAGCTTTTAAAACAAAACTGTCTCAAAATGCTTTCTGGTACTAGGCCACCATCCTGGAGAAAGTAGATCATTTTTCCTCACAGAGCTTGTATCTTAGCTTCTTTTGTATGGAAAGGGAAGAAATGCAATTAACTGTTGGAATCCTTGGGTGATAGATCCTTGGTCCATCTGCTTCAGAGAAAAATGTAATTATAATTAAAGATGGCCTCGATTCACCCTTCAGGCTTGGGCCCTCTTAGTTGTTGAGTCAAAGGGGGTTCCAAAATGGAAAATTCTGTCCAGGGAAACACCTTGCCTACAAATCTTTAAACACCTCTGCATATCTAGGTTGGGTGGATGCAAAGTCATGAATTAAAATGTTTTGGTCCAAACATGTTTTCCCCCTCCTGAATGTGGAGTGAGATGGGGGTTGTGGACATTGACTCAGAAGGAAGAAATAATGATAAAATTGATAAAAGATTTTAGGGATTGATAAATGTTATCTTCAAGTAGATCCTTCTCTAAGCTGAAAATGTTTGAGTCAGTGGTTTTTCCTTTTTGGACACTGAGGATTTGTGTGATCAGAGGAGCATCTCCTGGAGGTTTAAGTTTAACCAATTAGGCTTAAGTTTAATTAACACCCTAGGCTGAAGTTTAGGCACTCATGGAATGCTCAGGGTAAGTACAATGTTTACAATATTCTTTAGCAAGATTAGTCATCTTTGATTCACCTGTCAATTAATTTTAGCCTTTAACCATCAACTAAAACTTTGAGACCTTGGACAAGGGAGAAAAATGGGTCAAGTGAGTTTTGTCTATCTTAATGTAATATAATCTTACCTTTAAAAGTTAATTTGTAAGGGGTGGAATTTAGATCTGTGATTTCATCACAGTATTTTTAATGAGTACTGGAATACTTGTTTGATCATTCCTACAACCCTAGCCCAACAATCATTTTGGAGTTGTTAGTAGATCTAACATGAGCCAAAATGTCCAATACAACTCATCAGTGTTTTGGGTGATTTCATCTTGAATGAAGGGGCACTGCTTTCAAATTTTATAATTGTTGTCAAAATTTGGATAAATAATTGTTCCATGGATGTAAACAGGACCTTGTTTACTCTAGAAGAGAAGAAAGGCTTTTAGGCCAAAACGATATCTTTTATTTCCAGGGAAGGTGTGACCAAACAAGTTTGTTAGCTTCCATCTTCTTTAAAGATTCTGCTTTAGCCTGTGGCTTTGCCTCAGTCTAAGGGATGATGCTATCAATTCCCAGAAAATAGTTGGGAATAGGGGAGACCTTGAGCAGAGGAATGGTATGGACACTGGCTAGCTTTTCAGAGTCTTCTTTATCGCCTGGCTTCACTGTTTTGTTTGAAGTTGTTTGGACATCCCAGAACATCTGAAGCACTCATAGCATCACAGAATCATAGAATCTTAAGACTGGAAGGAATCATAGTGGTTAATTGGTCCAACTGCCTATCCAAGACAGGAATCCTTTTTACAGCATCCCTGATCGCAGGATATCCAGCAATCTTCTTTGAATGCCTCCCGTGATGGGAAACTTACTACCTCATGAGGCAGTCTGGTTCCATTGTTGTTAAATGGTAATTTCTATTGTTGAACCAAAATCTGCCTCCCTGTAACTTCCACCCATTGGTCCTAGTTCCCTCTGGAGCATCACAGAACAAATCTACTCCCTCCTGTATATGACAACTTTACACGATATCCAAATGTAAGTACAAAACACCTCACAAAGTCACTTATATATGTTTTTTATTTAATTATCTGTTTTTGGATGATCTGTGCCAATGCTCCCTTCCACTAGGGTGGATAATTGAGAGTGGACTGCACAAGAGTTACTTACTTAGCCACTCTGTTCCTAGATTGTGAATTTTAAATCTTTTGATCCAACTCACAGTGTGATTCAGCTTAATAAATGAAGATTTTAAAATGGCAACAATTGTGTAAATGCAATATAGACTCTAGTCACTAGACAAGGTGCCAGAGGGAAGCTAAATGCACAAGTTCTTTTCCTATTCTTTTGAAACTCAGATCAATTCAACAAACACTCATTATATGCCAAATTCAAGGTCCCAAGCTAGGTGCTGGTGTTACCCAGAGAAATAAGACCTAGGTCCAGCTTTAAAGGAACTTACAGTCAATTAGGAAACATAAGTCATGGACATTAACTATCATGTAAATTAGACTGTAGGTACAAAAAGAGGGCCTACAGCATGCTGTGAATAATTTTAGGAGGGAGGTTATTTTCTGCTGGAGTTGGGGGGAGGAATGAAGGATCAGGGGAAGTTTTATGGAATAAGTGACATGGGACATAGGGTTCTTAAAGAGTCACAGGATCATGAATCTTGAACCTTAGAGGCCATTTCCTTCATTTTACAGAAGTGGAAACTGAGGCACAGAGAAGTTAAGTGACTTGTCCAGGATCATACAACTAGTCAGCATTTGAGTCTGGATTTGAACTCAGATGGATTCCAAATCTAGTTCTTTCTCTATATGAAAACTAGCTTCCAGGAAGAGATTTGTGGGATGGAAATGGAGTCTATTGGAGGAGAGCATTGAGTATGGCAGTTTTGCTGAACTGTAGAGTATGAGAAGAGGATCATGAAAGAAGATATCAAGGGTAGATTGTAGCCAGAATGCAAACATGGCTGAATGGCAACCAATGGAGTTTAGCTACCATTTGGAGGGATTTCAGAGCAGGGAAGGGATGTGATCAGAGTCCTACATTTGGCAGTCAAGAGAGGAGAGAGAGAGGAAAGAATGGTAGCAGGGATAACAGTAACAGGAATAACAGGGAGGCTTTTGGGGTAATCCAGGCAAGAAATAATGAAGACTTCAACTAGGTTTGACTGTGGGAACAGAAAAGAGAGGTAGATTGAGAAAATCAATTTATTTCAATTAAAAAAAGTCTACCCTACAGATCCCCCTGCTAGACCCTAATGGGGCCATACAGTTTAGATGAAATGTGGCATACAGCTTCCAATCTAGAAATATCACAGTTATACAATGGCTAAATCAAACCAACTGATTGGTTATGAGGAGTGAGGGACAGGGAGGGCCAACAGGATTAAATAAGCAGAATCTCTGAGTCAGAGGGTGAAGAGATCAAACTTCTCTGAAGTTTGTTTTCATGTTTAGTTCCTGATACTTTAGACTAAGACAGATAAATGTCCAGAATTCTAATTCCTTGGATTTAACAACCAAGGTGTATGTGCATGCGTGTGTGTGTGTGTGTGTGTGCACACAAGTGTGTAGCACTCTTCTCAGGTGAAAGGCATAGTTTAAGTCAACTCTTGTTCTGCAGTAGTGAACTTGAACTCCTAAAAATGTTCTTTGATGTATCACCATTGCTCTTTCAAGATGGCAGGACTTTTCTTTTTGGGGGAATTCTATTTTGGTCAATGGAAGCCAGCACTGAAGAACAGAAGGATGTTCTCAGAGAATCCCATCTGCAGTGCTTCTGAGCTTCTCTTTAAGATGTTCTGGCTCTCCCATGACTGCTAGGCTAGAGAGATGGTTATTCTAATTCAAACAGGGAAACTGCACAACCAGTTGCCACTGAGAGACAATTGCTTTAGTTTTGTAACATATAGTAATGATCAACATCTCCTCCTGTACATACATACATACATACACATTTCCTGACAAGGACATTAAAGAGGTCAAATGAGATAAGAAGGTGCAAAAGCTTTTTGGAAGAAAAGTGTTCAATAAATGCAAGGTATGATTTATTCTTTTTTCCTCATCTGATATAAATTTGTCTTTGAGGGCATTTGGGTGCCTGGTGGAGTAGGGAATTTGAGGGTTCCTGCTAAGGTTCCCTCATCTTGAAATAGCTTAAATACATAGGTTGTTAAAGTTGGAAACTAGTTTAATCCCCTCATTTTATAGATGAGGAAACTGAGGCTTAGAGAGGCTAATTATTGAAGGTCAGTCAATAGATGATCTATCAGTGGCAGAATTGGGATTTGAACTCACATCTCTTGACTCCTAATTCATGGTGCTTTCCACGGACCATGGTGAGTCTCCTGAGTACATGAAGTTCCATTGTTAGGAAATCATTCTTTTGGCCTTATGTCTCTCAGAGACCTTTATTAAACTATAATATCTCTGGAGAAGGTAATGTATAGAGTCTCATAAGTCCTTAATATCTTATTTAGTGTTAATGCTGTTAAATTTGTATATGGGATTACTTTCTATGGGGAGCTAGTTGAGAGGGGTCCCTGGCTAACCTATGTTTGAGGGAGAGGGTTGGGAAATCTACACAGAATAGGGTACCTCCTGGGGAGGATGCCTCAGTGGGGGTGCTCTGAAATCCTTTGCAGGGAGTCTCCCATGGTTTGGACATAGGTACTTCCCTATGCATAAAACTGACTCTAAGAGCTTCTAGGTAATGCTTTTTTCCCCTTCCACCCAGGGACTTGGCTGAAGAGACATCATGCCTACATCTGCCTGGTAATCATCTGGGCCTATGCTACCTTCTGGGCAACCATGCCCTTGGCAGGTCTGGGGAACTACGCCCCTGAGCCCTTTGGAACATCCTGCACCCTCGACTGGTGGCTGGCTCAGGCCTCTGTGACGGGACAAACATTCATCCTGAACATCCTCTTCTTCTGTCTCTTGCTCCCGACGGCTGTGATTGTCTTTTCCTATGTGAAGATAATTGCTAAGGTCAAGTCCTCCACCAAGGAAGTGGCCCATTTTGATAGCCGGATCCAGAGTAGTCATGTGCTGGAAATGAAATTGACCAAGGTACTGGAATGATATTTTGAAAGAAATGCATTTTACTGGCTCTAAAAACTTAGCTGGGACATAAAGGAGAAAGGGGGTCAGGAAAAAGGAATGCGTAGAGAAGAAGCAGAAACTAATGGTGAAAGTGCTAGATTCTCTTTCTCCTTTGTGCTGTGCAATAGCATTATTCTAGCTCTTTAATTTACATCTCTACACACGTTTCTGTTGTACTCATTTAATACGGACACAGAATCATTGAATTGGAGGGGAAGGGAATAAGTATTTCTTTAGTGTCTACTTTGTGTCACATTGTACTAAGTACTTTTTACAAATAATACTCATTTAATCCTCATAACAGCCCTGAGAGACAGGTACTATTTCCATCCCATTTTATTTTGTTTAAGTGACTTAAGCTAATAAATGTCTGAGACCAGATTTGAACTCAGGTATTCCTGACTTTAGGCCTAATGTTCTATACACTGTGCTGGACTGAACCTTCAACATGATCTAATTTAACCTCTTAAATTGATTCATAAGTTTGGAGTTGGAAGGGGCCCTGGAGACCATTTAGTCCAACCCATTACTTTGACAGATGAAAAGAACAGATGATTACATGGTTTGCATAAGGTTGTACAGGTAGCAACTAGGAGAGATAGGATGTGACTCAGGTCAACTGACTCCAAATCCAGCCATCTTTCCACTATACCACATTGCATGAATCTCTGCTAAAATTTTCTAGACAAGTGGTCTTATCTCTTGTATTTTTTGTTGTTCATTCATATCCAACCTTCATAATACTATTTGAGGTTCTCTTGGCAAAGATACTGGAGTGGTTAGCCTTTTCCTTCTCCAACTTACTTTACAGATGAAGAAACTGAGGCAAATAGGGTTAAGTGACTTGCCTGAGGTCACACATGGATGAAGTGTCTGAGGCCAGATCTACACTCAGGTCTTCCTGACTCTATCCACTCTGTCACCTAGCTCAATTTTAAGCCCTCCCTCACTGAGAAACTTACCTCCCAAGTATCCAAACATGGTTTTGAGCAGCTCTGATTGTTAGGATTTATTTTGAGCAAAATCTGCATGTTTGTAATTTCTACTTATTAGTCAAGGTTCTGTTTCCTGGAACCAAGTACAACACAATCCTTTGTCATCATAATGGTTCCTTGAATGATTGAAGATAGATATCATCTCTTCCCCCTCATTTTCTAGCCTCTGTCTTTCTCATGGCTAAATTTCCTCGGTTCTTTTTTGTTTTTAAATTTAATCAACTTATTTGTTTTCAGTTTTCAGCAATCACTTCCATAAGTCTTAAATTTTCTCCCTCTCCCTCTCCCTCTCCCTTCCCTCCCTGAGATGGCATGCAATCTTATATGGGTTCTACACATACGTTCTTCTTAAATACATTTTCACATTAGTCATGTTGCATAGAAGAATTAAAATGAATGGGAGAAACCATGAAAAAAATCAAACCAAAACAAAACATAACACAAGAGGAAAGAGTCTGCTTCATTCTGCATTCAGATTTTATAGTTCTTTCTCTGGATGTAGATGGTATTTTGCCTTGAGTCTTTTGGAAATGTTCTAGGTCCTTACATTGCTGCGAAGGGTTTAGTCTCTTCCTCAGTTCTTTTAACTAGTTGATTGTCACTCTCTGATGATGATTTATGAGGCTAATTGGTATAAAAGGTTGGGGCTAGATTCAATGATCCCTAAAATCTCTTCCAGCTCTGCTATCCTATGGTCCTATGATCCTGCCATTCTGAGGATGATTATTTTCTCCTGAGCACCATACCTTTACTTGAAGTTTCTATCTCTAGATTCCTGGACTTGACCGTGCTGATGAGGAGACATTAAGAATAATAACACCACCTGATAGTAGGAGAGCTCTTGTACTTTGCAATGTGCTTTAAGTTATCTCATTTCGATCATCAGAGGGAGGGGCTACAGTTATTATCCCCATTTCCCAGGTGAAGAAATGAGGCTCCGAAAGGTTAAGTAATTTCTAAAGGGTCATGTAGCCAGTAAGTACTGGGGCTAGGATTAAAATACAAGGCTTCCTGACATGTACAAAACTTTTATGCTATGCCACATTGACTAGATCTCTCTCACTCTAATATTGCTTCTTTAAAAGATAATAGCATAAACATAAATTGATTTCTAATTACTAACATTTGCATAATAAGATGAAGCAGGAATTTAATTTTTAAATGAGTTCATAAAGTTTTATTATTTAAGACAGTTATCCTTTCCACATCCCTCCCCCTGCCCCCTCTACTCCAACCATCCCTTGCCACAATCTGGAAAATCTGCATAAAAATTTTTGGCTCTCCCTTCATACCAGAGAAGTCTGATTTTTTTTCCTTTATGGATACTTACAGTATTTTATTGTAAATTTGGGTTAAATATTTGATCATAGGCTCTGCATCATCTTCTGGTCTTCTTGTGTCGTCTGCTGATTCTCAATATATTGAAATCAGGATGGAGAAAGTCATGATGTAGAAGAGACAACTGTATTTGTTAAGTCTAACCCAAAAGATGTCTATTGGGTTTTAATATAGTAATGACCATCATTTTAGTTTTCATCATCCTTTTGATCCTCTTTTTCTTTAAAAAAAATTATCTATCTAGTTGTCTATTTATCATCTATCTCTCCAGGCATTTAGTATCTCTCCCTCCCAATTGAATAATAATGATAAAAAAGCAAATCCTCATGAGAAATATTCATAATTCAGTAAAAGAAATTTGCACATTAGCCATGTCAAAAAATGTATGTCTCATTGTATATTTTAAGCCTACCACCTCTCTGACAAGGGGTGGGTAGCATGTTTCATTTTAGTCCTCTGAATTCATGGTTTATCATTCCATTCATTAGAGTCTTAAGTCTTTCAAAATTGACAAGCAACCATTTTAGAGAAATATTATCACCATAGTACACCTAATAGGTGGCAGTGTGGCATTGAGCAGCACTCAAAGCCGAGAACTCCTGTCCCTGATGCAGATTTGCTCTATGACTCTGGGTAAGGCACTGAACTTCTCAGTGCTCAAGTCCACTCTCTAAAACTACACATTGCAGAAAAGATGCCAACATACACTGGGAGAGGGAATTTCTTTACCTTGTTCTCTAATCCTTACTATGACTAACTCTCTTACTTCAATAATTCAATGGCAACTATTTTTAGTCATTATCTAACCTTATTTTATCCAACCAAGGCTAAAGTAAAGGCAGAATTATGTTAGAAATTTCCTTAAAGCCAGAAGCCTTCAAGTTATTAATTCCAGATCAAACTAAGCTCCTTCATATTGGGTCAGGCCACTTTGGTGTTTCCATGCTTGATTGTGGCTTTGGCACCATGATTTGGCCAGCTTGCTCTGATTCATGTGTCTGAAGCCTTTGTACTTACTACAATCACTGCTAAGACCTTATCTGCACCTACATCTTGCTAATCTTGGAAACTCAGCCTTGAAACTGCATATAAAGTCCTCAAGTTGGCAGTTTAACCTCATTTATCTTTTTTTTAGATTACTCTTCCTCTCATGGTAAAGCACAGAAAAAGAGAAATATAATGCTCCAGGAGGACTGTCTGAGTTGGAGTAAACCTGCAGAAAAGCTCTTCCCAATAAGGAAAAAAAATCTTGGCAACTATGATTCTATCTCATTGATTCCAAATAAGGTTACCTTTAGCACTCCCAATTTTACACTGAATTTTTCAGCTTCTGCAAGTGTCTATTTGGACTTGTTTTCCTGACATTAAATTCTTAATTTTTTTCCTCCTTATGCTTTAAGTGCATTTTGACAAAGAATTATTTTTAAACAGTTAATTCTATTGATTTGGGTCTTAATAGTCCCCAGAAAAGGGTCATTAGGTCACAGGGTTATATGGTGGTAAATTTTGTTTGGGGATCAAAAGACCTCGGTTTGGGTCCTGGTCATACAGCTTATTACCTGTGTACCCTTTGACAAATGATGCCACATCTCCAGGCTTCATTTTCCTTCTCCATGAAAGGAAGGGAGTAGATTTCACTTGATGATCCTTAAAGTCCTTCCCAGCTACAAATCTTATACTCTTCTTGCCAGGTTCCCCCACTATTGTTTCCTTGATGGATCATTGTAATTAGGGTTGATGAAGGCAAAGAGCATACCATCCAAACCAGCTTTTTTATGGTTGGTTACCTTAAACAACAGCTATTTTCTGGGCATCTGTCCAGGAGAGTACAGTTAAACCTCATTAATTCAGATGCCACTAATTAGAAAGCTTAGATAATTTAGACAGGAACTAGGCTGATGATCTTTGCACTATATGTAGAAAAATAAAAAGGTTTGCTGAAGATATTAATAGTGAGCACAAGATAGACTAGGCAAATGTTTAAAACTACCTGAGGACAAATGATTTTGTAGCACTTTAAAGGTCTTAAAAAATTCCCCCTTACATATACAATTTATCTATAAAGAATTTCTTATACTAATAAAATTTATCTATAAAGAATTTCTTATACTAATAAAATTAGGCATGACTATGTATAGGTAGGTAGGTGATGCAATGGATAGAGCATTGGGCCTGGAGTCAAGAGGACTCATCTTCCTGAGTTCAAATCTGGCCTCAGACACTTACTGGCTGTGTGACCCTGGGCAAGTCACTTTACCCTGTTTGCCTCAGTTTTCTCATCTATAAAATGAGCTGGAGAAGAAAATGGCAAACCACTCCAGTATCTTTGCCAAAAAAACACAAAATGGGATCATGAAGAGTCAAACAAAGTGAAACAATTGAACAACAGATCTGTGTATATGTTTGTGTGTTTGTGTATATACACACACATATATATATATGCCCACATTAGCGCAGTTTTAAGTGTATATATATATATATTAATGTATAGGTGTTAATTTCATGTTTATGTTCCTACATATACTTAGTTTACATTATATCTGTGTATTTACATACATACATACCTACACTCACTCAAACATACACACACACTTAGTGCTTGCAGTAATTTTTTTAGCTGTGTCCGACTTCTCATGACCCCATTTGGGATTTTCTCTGCAAAGATATTGGTTTGCCATTTCCTTCTCCAGCTCATTTTACAGATGAGGAACTGAGGCACTATAACAACTCACGAAGGCAGTCCCCCAAAGGACTCTTAAGAAATATTTGTTTTGCTTTGTTCTTGTTACTTTCGGAACTCAGAAATATTAAAACGCTTTTTCTTTCTACAGTTCAGATGGGACTTCCCTCACGTTAGTGAGGATTTTGCTAAATATATAGCTGCTTTAAAGGGCATTGAGGTGGTGCAGTAGATAGAGGAACTTGCCCTGGAGTCAGGAGTACCTGAGTTCAAACTTTTACTGTGTGACTGTGGGCAAAACACTTAGCCTTGATTGCTTCTAAAAAAAAGCTAAATGTGTGGATACTCTGAATAATATGCATAGATACCTTGACTCATCAACATTTAGTGCTGGCCAGGTCCGTAGAGGTCATCTAGTCTCTCTACTCTCATCACAGATGAGGAAATAAGCCCAGAAAGAGGAATGACTTTGGATCATTGGTGGAGGGATAGAAGTAACTTTAAAAGCTATTTCATTCAATGCAATGAGGAAACTGAGGTCTGGGATCGTAAATTATGTGCCCTACATTGTAGAGATCAATAAGCATTTATTAAGCACCTATTATGTACCCAACGTCATGTTAGTTACTAGGGTCACAAAGTCCTAAATGAAACAGCTCCCGGCTTCGAGGACTTTGTGTCGTACATGGGAGACAACATTGGAACCCAGGCTCTTTGACTACCAAGCCAGTGCTCTTGCTAAGGTACTACAGCATCTGTAGAGAGCCATCTTTCTTCCCAGTACCACTAAGAAATGCCGGATTTTGGATACTTTGTGAGCGTTTGCTTCTTGGCTTCAGCTCAGCATGGTCCTCTTGCGCTGTAAGAATGAAAATTCTGTTCGACCTTAGATATTCTGCATTCACTGCTTACAGAGGATTTTATTTTGTTTTGTTTTTTTCCTCCCTTTTGTGGTTCTTCAAGGTTTGAACACACAATCATTTTTTTTCCCCTCTAACGAGTCCCCCTCCCCCGCCCTCTTTCTTCCGCATCAAATGCTATTTATAGCAGGTGACTGGAACGGAGCCTTCTGTGAATATGACTACTTTTGGGTTGGCTGTGTTAAACATTACCTGGTGCTATGCCTTGCTTTCACCTTTACTGTCCTCTATTACTTGGTCTATCCTAAGAGCAGCCCTGGCCATCACCTGAGGGCCGTGGTTGGATTGCAGTGGATGGCCAAAGCTTCCCAGTAAAATGGTGGGGAGCATTGTCCTAAATATTTAAAATCTAGCTCCTGTGCCTTAAGCCAGTTTCCGCCCAATGAGGGAATATTGTGCTCAATTCTTGACCTAAACTGAAAAACACAAATGCATGGAAAGGTCTGACCTGATTTTGCATCCTCTCTTCAGCTATTCAGCTATAGCTTTACCTTGTTTTCAAAATTTGAGTGTGAAGAAAATTGGAAATAGAAATTAACTTCAGGAGAGATTTTAATTTTTTAAAGTAGAATCAACATTATCTATTTGGACCATTTCCAGGATGAATAAACACACAACAAGACAGAGTGAGAGTCAGAAGGCTGGGGTTTGAATCTTCAGTCTGCTGTTTACTCTCTGGTATATTGTTGGACAAGTTGCTTAATTTCTTTGGGCTTCAGTTTTCTCATCTGTAGAATGATATGGTTGGACTAGATGGACTCTAAAATCCCTTCCAGTTGATATTTGTCATGTCATTTCCTCTCCTTAGGTCTCAGTTTCCTTATCTGTAAAACGAAGGATTAGAGTGTGTTCCTCTTTCATTGCCGAAGAAGACCATGCCATCAGAGAAATGATGACATGGCTTGCACTTGACTTTGTTTTGAGTGAGGGAGGGCTGTGCAGGTCACCAGCCTCACTTCTCCTCCAGAGCCATCTGACTCCAGTGACCAGATATTCATCAGGATGACTGGAGATGACCCAGGATGAGGCCATTGGGGTTAAGTGACTTGCCCAAGGTCACACAGCTAGTGAATGTCAAGTGTCTGAGATGAGATTTGAACTCAGGTCCTCCTGACTCCTGCACTGGTGCTCTACTGCTGCACCACTTAGCTGCCCTGAAGAATTAGAGTAGGTGATCGCTGAAATTCCTTTCAGTTGTAAATTGCTGATCCTTTGATCCAGGATACATTTGGTCCCCAACCTGCATTTCCCAGATGATAACAGTATCTAAAATCTGCATCCTTAGCATCATTCTTTGGGTTAAGGCAATAAGCCTTTAGTTAATATCCACATACATTACTTGATAAGTAACATTTTTGCTCGACGTTCCAGAATAGATGACATCCAAGATGCCATTCAGTTCTAAATCTATGACTCTCTGTCTCAGAATCTCATAGCTCTTTTTTTTTCCTTTTGAAAGAGGATAGAAAAGGAGGTCTAGGGCAATTAATTACCTTTCATTGACATGTACTGTAGAGGTAACTTGTCTAGGGTCAATTAAATAGTGTCAGAGCTGGGATTCAAACCCAGGGCTTTTCTGACCCCAAGTTCAACAGTTCAACAACATCTCTCTCTCTCTCACTTTCTCTCCCTCCCTCCCTTCATCCTTCTTTCTTTCCTTGTCTTCCTTTCTTTCTTTTCTTTTCTTTTCTTTTCTTTCTTTCTTTCTTTCTTTCTTTCTTTCTTTCTTTCTTTCTTTCTTTCTTTCTTTCTCTTTCTTTCTTCCTTCCTTCCTTCCTTCCTTCCTTCCTTCCTTCCTTCCTTCCTTCCTTCCTTCCTTCCTCCCTCCCTCCCTTCCCTTCCTTCCTTCCTTCCTTCCTTCCTTCCTTCCTTCCTTCCTTCCTTCCTTCCTTCCTTCCTTCCTTCCTTCCTTCCTTTCTTTCTCTCTTTCTTTCTTTCTTTCTTTCTTTCTCTTTCCTTCCTTTCTTTTTTTCCCTTCTTTCTTTCTATCTATCTATTTATGTTTATGTGTATTTCTATATAACAATATATGCATAATACATGTATATATACAATGCATTTTATGTATGCATATATACACAAATACACATGTATGCATGTACATATATATATATATATATATATATATATATATATATATATATATATATATATATATATATATATATATATATATATACCATATCCCAGCCTCTTCTTTTTCTCTTAGAGCCATGTTGTAGTCAATCAAATATGCTTGGTATCATTTGGCTTCTACCTGAGTCTGGGTGAGGGCAGAGCTTTGTTGCAGAATTACCTCATTTACTCTGTCTGGGATCCACAGTAAATCTAATTCTTCAATATGTCTTTTCCAAAGGGGGAAAAATAGTACAAATGTTTTAAGTACTCCCTGAATTCCATTGCAAACTCCCATAAAAGCAAAAAATACATAAAATGTAGGAAATATTATTTGCTAAGTGTTAATTTATTTTCTGTCAATGACTTTGGCAGGAGTGCACAAGTACGTGGCATAGAAAATGACTTTTGAGATATTGTGAAATCAGCATATGAGTCACCAAAGGAGAATGGATGAGAGTAATGTTAAACCCCCAGACATCTGCTAAAGCAATGTTTATTTATATGTTTATTATTTATTTGGGAATTTCGAAAAAAGGCATTGACTGCAGAGCCTCTAGGCAGCCATTCCATATGAAACCAAAAAAAAAAAATCGTCATAGAGCAAACAGAGTAAAACTTCAGCCCAACAGGTCTCTGGAGAAAGATGGCAAGCAAAGCTCAGCAGGAAATTTGCATGTGATTAGTAGGCTTGTTCTAATTCTGGGTAAAACACAGGTGAACATGGTAGACATTGGAATGTGAGGCAGCCTTCACCTGGCCTACGTGGCTCGCTTTGAGACCTGGGCCACTTTCCTTAAACTCCTAGTCCTTAATTTAAAGACAGTTTGGAAAGGTAGGATTTATGCTGGCTTTAGAAAGTCTAAGTCGGATTCTCAGATCTATAACCCCACTATTTGCATGACCTTGGGAAAGTTACCTTCATATTCTCATCTCTGAAACAAAGTGACTGGTGAGGCATTTGGCACCACAGAGCAATGCTAAGCTTGAAGTGAGGAAGACTTCAGTTTAATTCTCCTTCAGACACTTACAACTTGTGTAAACCTAGGCAAGAATCTGAACCCTTTTGGGCCTCAGTTTCCTCATCTACAAAATCAAGGGTTGGGCTGGATGGCCTCTAAGGTCTAGTACATGTCTAATTCTATAATATTGTGATAGGATCAAATTGCTGAAAGAGATCTTAGAGGTCATGGAGTCCTTCATTTTAGCTCTAAATCTGATGATCCAACGAACAATTAACATGCATCCCTGAAGAAGATTTATACTGAAATTTCAATAAGGGCAAAGTTTTCCCTAATGGCAAATCTGGGTCACTGAAAGTTTCGTCAAGGTGAACAAATCCCCCAAGTAAGTTTTAAGTGGATGTGGGCTGAGTAATCAGGACAGACTCAGGCAGATGAGTGTTCTTTGGCATGGTTTCTTTTCCCCCCAAACTGAGCGCATCTCAGTTTATTTTTGACTTTGAATACATTCATATCCCTAGATAAATATAATATTGAGAGGGCAACAACTTATGATGAACAGGACAAAGAAGATTTAATAATGTCTTGGTCAACCTCTACCAAGTGGTAGCATGGAGGTGACACTGAATTCTCCAAGGTTATATTAGTAGGATGAACATTCTAATGTATCCCACCAAACTAGAACAGTGTGGAGGTGGGACTATGTGTTTTTCCATCTGAGGAGTAGACTAGCTGGTTGTGGAAAGATCTTTCAGCAGTTTCATTAATAAGTGATCACTTTAGGGGCAGGGACCATGCACTTATCTTTCTTTGTAGCCCCACTTCTTAGAAAAGTGCTTAGTGCTTAGTATTTGGTGTGCTTGTCCTTCCTTGCCCTGAAGAAGACCATGCCATCAAAGAAATAAAGACATGATTTGCACTTCACTATGTTTTGAATGAGGGAAGGCTGTGCAGATCACCATCCTCACTTCTCCAAGATGATATTGACCAGATATTCATCAGGATAACTGGAGATGACCCAGGATGAGGCAATTGGGGTTAAGTGACTTGCCCAAGGTCACACAACTAGTGAGTGTCAAGTGTCTGAGCTGAGATTTGTACTCAAGTCCTCCTGACTCCTCCACTGATGCTCTATCCACTACACCACCTAGCTGCCCACTTAGTATTTAATAAATGTTTGTTGACTGATTGATTTATCTAGGTGTCAGGGCAATCAATATTCTATCTTCAAGAATTCTGTAAGATTATCTACAATATGCAGAAAGGTTTCATGCAATCTCTGCCCTCATCCTTAAGAACACAATCATGGATCCTTAAACAAATATGGCGATAGGATAAGGGAGAAAGACCACTGACTCAAGTCGGTGGACTTTGGTTCAAAGTCTGTTAGGGCAGCTAGCTGGTGCAGTGGATAGAGTGCTGGTCCTGAAGTCAGGAAGACTTGAGTTCAAATTTGGCCTCAGACTAGCTATGTGACCTTCAGCAAGATGCTTAACTCTGTTTATCTCAGTTTCCTCATCTGTAAAATGAACTGGAGAAGGAAATACCAAACTATTCCAGAATGGGGTCATGAAGAGTTGGACATGACTGAAATGACTGAACAACAACAACTGTAGAAACAAGTCCCTTAACCTCTTTGAGTCTCAGTTTCCTTTTTCCAAAATGAATGTATTGAACTGGATGACTTTTGAAGTACCTTCTAATTATAAATCTATGATTCTATAACCTGGTTTGGACTCTGCTATTTACTACATGTGCTACCTTGTAAATATTTTCATTTCTTTAAGTTTTAATTTCTTCATCTACAGAATGAGATGGGTTGAATTTACGGACTTTATTTCCAACTCTAAGTCTGTGCTGTTATGAAATATTAATGGCTAAAGTTCTATATGAGTACACAGAAAATAAAGCCTAATTTCATGGAGGGATGGGAAGAGGATATTAGGTGGATTTTCCAGGTTGTATATGCTCATTGTTTCTGTTTGTTTCTTTTAATCATTTTGTAGTTTTCCATATTCTGAGTCCTTGTCCTTCGTATAGTATTGCACATCTGCCCATTGATTCTCTTTTATGTTCTTCTCTCACCAGGTGGCAATGTTGATCTGTGCAGGGTTCCTTATTGCCTGGATCCCCTATGCTGTTGTGTCGGTGTGGTCAGCTTTTGGACAGCCTGATTCCATCCCGGTTCAGTTTTCAGTGGTGCCAACCTTGCTTGCAAAGTCAGCAGCTATGTACAACCCAATTATTTACCAGGTCATTGACTGCAAATTTGCCTGTTGCCAATCTGGTGGGCAGAAAACAGCCAAGAAGGAATCTTTGAGGGATTACAGGTAACTTTTATCAAACACTGACAAGGTTTTACATTATATTCTCCTAGGTCAAAGACAAATTTTTGCTCAGAAACCAATAGATAGGATCAGGTCACTCAGGGCTGGTGCTGTATTTTGGTGAAATGACATGGGCAACTTGTCAACTAAAAAAGATGGCAACTGTTATAAGTATGGTAGACAGAATTCTGACCTTGAGACCAGAAGACTTGGCTTTGAGTCCTGGTTCTGTCACTTAGAAGCGAAGTGAGCTTGGCCATCCTTTCTGAGCCTTGGATTCTTTGTCTGCAAAATGGGGAAATATCTGCTTTCCATAACTGTGAGCGGCTGTTAGGCTCAGATGAGGTCAGGATAGCTTTCATTTAGTGCAGTATTTTAAGGCATTCACAGTGCTTTATGTCCACTATTTTGTTTGAGGTGCACTATAACCTGTAAGGCAGATGCAATTATTACTCCCTTTTAACACATCAATAAAATGAGATTCCCAGAGGTTAAATGACTTACCTAGAGTCATATAGTCGTCTGAGGCAGGATTGGAACCTAGATTTTTCAGACTCTAAATCCAAGATTCTATTTTTTACACTATTCTGCCATCAAGGAAGCCATGTTTTGCTAAATAACTACCACAGGCTAGGTGTTCTAACGTTTGCAGGTGTTCTACCTGATGTAAGTGTATTGCTTTCTATTGACCAAATAGCATTGAATCAAGTATATCCAGGCAATGTTTGTGTAAGGAGGTGGGGTTGGTTTTTATTGGGGCAGGGGAGGAAGGAGGAGTAACATTCGATTTTTCATCCCAGATCACAACAGTCCATATAAATCTTTTTTTCCTTCTTTTTTCTGAGCAGCCACTACATAGCTATCCCAGCTCCCTATAACTCATGGAATCATGCCAGTTTTCTTCTTCTCTTTGCAGTTGTTGATGTTTTCTTGGACATTCATATCCAACTCTATGTGGACAAAGTCCACAGGATTTTCTTGGCAAACATACTAGAGTAGTTTGCCATTTTCTTTTCCAGTCTGTGTCTATTTTACAGATGAGGAACTGAGGCAAATATGTCTTAAGTGACTTGCCAAGGGTCTGAGGCCAGTTTTGAACTCATATCTTCCTGACCCTATGCCCAGTGCTCCATTCACTGTACTCATCTCTCTAGGCTAGTCCAAGTGACTTTTCACCACAACAGTTCTGTTATCTACTACATGACTGCTCTGGTTTCTGAGTTGAGAGGCTGACATAACCTTAGGGGAAGGAACTGAAGGCTCTGTCTGTTTTATTTATTTCTATCATGTCATGGCACTCTCATGTCACCTGCTAGTGGGTCTTAGAAGACCTTAGAACTGTTAGTCTCCAGAGCGAGGGCAGGACCGGGTTGTATTCCAGAGCCTTTCAGGATGAGCAATAGGGAACTGCTCCCCTCTATTCTCCCAAACACGCTGCTCACTTGTTGGCTAGTGTATTCTCCTGATGTCTACTTTAAAAACCACCTTACATTATCTTTTCTTTAAGTAGCATAGAATAATGGAAATAGAAGACTTGGATTTTAATCCCTTTCTATCCCTTACTAACTGTAGAACCTTCTCTGAGACCTAGTTTTTATTTTTTAGCTAGAAAGTGGGCTTAATGGTTTTACTTATACTTACTTATACTTCACTTATACTTTTATGGTATGTATTTTGATGACCCCTCACTGTTCGACACTGCTATCTCTAGACTCTTATCAATTGCCACAGTATTCCTGATGGTGACTTAGTTTTTTCACCCTTTGTGGTAAGAATCCTGGATACAGAATCAGAATACCTGAGTTTATATTCTATCTCTGTCACTTCCAATTGGTATAATCTTGACCAACTCACTTAACCTCTCCAGGCCTCAGTTTCCTCATCTGTAAAATTAGGGGATTGGATTATATAGGATCTAAGTTCTGCTTCAGCTCTGAATCTATGACCCTATGATCTACAAGCCCCCTAAAGAACCACCCCCATCTGATGACTTAGCCTCCTATTTCACCCAAAAGATCAGCATCCTCCTTTCCCTTCCTGTGTTCTTTTCTGCATCATCACTCACTCTGTGCTCCTTCCTGTTGGGAATAGAAATATTGCTACTCCTCACTAAGGCTAATTTTTCTGCCTATCAATGAATTATTCAATCAGTTGGCATTTGCCAGGCACTGGAGTTATTAAAAAAAAAAGGGACACTGACCTCAAGGAACTTACATTCTACTGTGGAGATAACATATACTTACATAAATATATGCTAAATATATTTATAAATATATTAATAATAACAGCTTTTATATACCCCTTGAAGGTTTGCAAAGTGCTTTACATATGCTACTCACTAAAACAACCTCAGAACAACCTTATCTTTCCTATGAGGTAGATGCTACTTACTATTATTCCCATTTTACACAGAAAGATTAAATGATATATCCAAGGTCACACATCTAGTAAGGGTTTGAGATCTGAACTCAGGTCTTCCCAAGTCCAAAGCCTGAACTCTATCCGTTTTACCACCTAGTTATGGTTATGTGGGTGGAAGAAGCACCATACTTCTATATTTCTGGGATCTTGTTTTCCTTGCCTCAATAATTGTTTTCTATTTCTTATGCATCTCCAATATCTCTTTTCCATTTGAGTCCTTCCCATCTATTTACGGAACTTATTTTGGTCTCAACCATCCCTTTACAAATGTTTTAATTTTTTTTCGCTTTCTAGTTTCTGCTCTGTCCTATTTCCCTTCACTGTTAATTTTCTTGAAATAGCTATCATTACCTCCTTCCTCTATCTATCTCCTTACCATCCTCTCTCTCCTGAGTCCCTCTTTATCTTTATGATCTATTAATTGTTAAATCCAATGACTTTCTGCCTCTTCATCTTCTCTGACTTTCCTGCTGCCTTTGGCACTATCGATTCTATAGCTTTTATTGCATATTCTCTCCTACATCATCTGTAGACACTACACTTTACTTGGTTGATTTGAAGTTCTGGTCCTGAGTTCAAATTCAGCTTCATTCACCAATTGTGTGACCCTGGCAAGTCTCTTTGTATCTTAGTTTTCTCATATGTAAAATGGGAATAATCATAGCAGCTTTGCCTCAGGATTGTTTTAAGGATCAAATGAAAAAAAAACATTACAAACCTTAAAATGCCATAAAATAGCAAGGTATTATGATGATATTATCTGTCTGTTTCCCCAATGCTTCATCCTCTTTCTCTCTGGTTCTCTTTGTTGAATTTTTTGCTTCACAGGATCATTGTGAGGTTCAAGTAAAATAGAAACTGGAAAATTCTATTCTAGAGGGGCAATAGTATTTTGTGAAAGCGAAGTTGTGGTGAGAGTTAGTATGCCTAAGAACAGGGATGGGGAACCTGGGACCTTGAGGCCATGTGGGGCCCTCTAGGTCCTCAAATGTGGCCCTTTGACAGAATCCAAATGTAGAATTATGGATCTGGTCAAAGGGCCACACTTGAGGACCTAGAGGGCCCCATGTGGCTTTGAGGCTGCAGGTTCCCTGCTCCTCCCTTAGTAGATAGAGAGCTGGCCTGGGAGATGGGGACAAGAGAACAGGAATTCAAATCCTGGTGACTTGGGATATGTGACATTGATGCAGAGTAGGGACCGTCTACCTTAGTGGAGGGGCTTCTGCCCAGGGGCTTCCTGTGTCGATATATTACCAGGCTCGATTTTTTTAAAGTGCTACATAAAGGGTGGTATTATTATTTTAAAGTTAAGTAAAGGCTTAATTAAAGGGAAACTTAAGCCACTGTTATTCATTTTCTCCTCATTACTAGTAAATGTAGCTTTTAATGAAGCATGTACATATCTAGTCAAAATGACCTTTTCACTGCTCTGTATACCTGGTATCCCTTTTATTTCCTTCCATGCCTTCCATGGCTGGAGTACACTTCTTTTAGTTGTTAGTGCCTTTGTCTTCAAATTATCTTATATCTACTTTGTAAAAAAAATTATATATATTTATGTATATGTACACACAGATATTCATGTTAAACTATAAACTTTTGGGGGGTAGAAAATGCTGTACTTTCATCTTAGTATCCTCAGGGCCTAACATAGTACCTGACACACAGTAGGGGATTGATGAATGCTTGTTGCTCTATGTTGCTTGTCTTTTCTTCTCGAAGAAGACTGCAATATTAGGAAGATGATGCCATGACTTGCAAGTGAATTGAATTTAAGTGAGGAAGGCCTGTGCAAGGAGACCAGCCTCACTTTCTCCTCTGAAATGAGGTTCTCCTGAGTGGTCAGGAAAAAGCTGGGATCACTCATCTCTATCCAGGTTTGGGAAATGAACTAAAAGAAGGAGGTAGGAGGCCTAAATCCCTTATTTATTAACTTCATGCTATCAGACTGACATCATTCTCAGTTTTGGAGGCTGCCTAAAGAAGCTGCAGTAGCACTGCCTATTAAGGTGTGATAGAAGCCCCTTTGGCTTGGTATCCAGGGATGCACCTTGCATTTGTATCACCATGTGTCTATGACAAATGCTTATGTATCTGGATTCAAAATGGGGCTGCTTGGTGGCACAGTATATAGTGTCAGGCCTGAAGTCAGCTAGACCTGAATTCAAATCTGAACTGACACTTACCAGTTGGGAAAGGCACTTAACTGCATTTGCCCCCGTTTTCTCATCTGTAAAATGAACTGGAGAAGGAATTGGCAAACTCCTCCAGTATCTTTTCCAAGAAAACCCCAAATGGGGTTACAAAGAGTCAGACATGACTGAAAATACTGAACAACAACTGAATTCAAAAGTTTATATTTTTTGGCCAGTCATGGAGAGGAACAACTTGTTCCCTAAATACTAGAGGTGTAAAAGGAAGGACTGGGAAGTTTAGTGACACAGTAGATATGGAGCTTGATCTAATGTCAGGAAGATTCATCTTTGTGAGTTCAAATCTGACCTCAAATGCTAGCTGTGCCACCCTGGGCAAGTCACTTAACCCTGTTTGTCTCAGTTTCTCATCTGTGAAATGAGCTGGAGAAAGAACTGGCAAACCACTCCAGTATCTTTGCCAAGAAGACCCAAATGGGGTCATAAAGAGTTGGATGTGACTTAAAATAATTAAACAACTGGATTCAAATATCCATATTTTTGGCCAGTTTTGGAGGAAAAAAAATTGTTGGAGATAAACATTGGAGATTTCAAAATGAAAGCTCAGTACAAGTTGGTAAATAAGCATTTATTCAGTGTTTACTATACCAGACACACTGTTAAGTGCCATTAATCAAAAAAAAAAAAAAAAGAGAGAGAAAAAAACCAGTTCTTGCCCTCAACAGGCTTAAGTTTTAATGGGAATGACAATATATGGTCCTGGCAGATGGAGGGTTGGAGCAGAAAAGTCCTTCAATAAAAGGTGGGATTTGAGCTGAGTCTTGATGGAAGCCAGGGAAACTTAGAAGTGGGAATGAGGAGGAAGAGCACTTGAGGCAAGGAAGATAGAGAGATGGAAGATGGAATAAAGTAGGGCAGTGCTTCTTAAACTGTGGGTTGCAATGCTGAAGCACTTCAAGGGGTCATGAGTGGAAAAAGTATAAGAAGCCCTGGGCTAGAGGAACTAGATTGTAGAATTGTTGGAAGAGAGTAAAGTATAAGAAGACTGGAAAGGTAGAAAAGGACTAGGAAAGGATACATATACAAGACTGTTGTGAAGGCAGAAAATAACATGCTCTGACAATGGATTGGACAAGCAGGGGTGAATGAGAAGGATGAGAATGACATAAGATCCTGAGTAAGGGTAAGTAAGAGAATGGTATTTCATTTACAGTAATGGTATAACTTAGAAAAGGGGAGGATTTGGGGTGAAAGAATTCTGTTGTAGGCATGTTGAGTTTGAAATGTCTACAGGAATCCAATTCAATATATCCAATAGGCAGTTAGTGATGTATAACTGTAATTTCAGATAGAGACTAGAGCTGGATATAAGGATCTGGGGATCACAGCATCACATACATAGAGATAATAATTGAGCCATAGGAGCTGATTAAATCACTGAATAAGATAATATAGAGATAGAAAAGGACCCGTGATTAGTGGTCATGCAATGGATGGAGTCAACAATTAGACGATTGGAATGATAGAAAGAGAACCAGGAGAGAGCAGAATCATGAAAACCTAGGGAGGAATAGGGAGAAATAATGCACAGGATCACATATTATAGCATCAATACAGTAATTATAGATCTGGGCATTTTGGTCTATAGTCCTTAGCCTTTATAAAAAACAGAAGTAGACTATTGACATAGTACATGCTGGTGAATAGGAGGTATCACTGCAATTTATTTCACATTTTAAGAACATCTAGCATAGCCTGGATGGCCAGTTGGCAGGTGTATTGCACTGGGGATTTTTATTCATATAAGGGTTGGATTAAATGGCCTCTGAGCTCCTTTCTAATTTCAGAAATTCCATTATATTCATACTCCAGCAGTAGTAACAAGTAGAAGTCTTTCATGAGGCTTGTTCAAAGACTTCCTTATATTTGCAGGCTTTCTTTCAGTCATTTTACTGGAATATGAGTTTTTTGAGAGCATTAACTGATCTGGTTTTTGTCTCTAAATGTTTAGGATACACAGTGCAGTTCCTAGCATGTAGTAGGTGCTTAATAAATGTTCATTGATCAATTGATTGATTCTGTTACTGCATGGCTATCTGTTCCAAATGTTGTGAAAGAAGCTTTCCTGTTAATCAAGCCTGTTTCATGAGATACCATTTCATTTTTCTTCCTCATTACAGGAGGCATACCGTTTCCACCATCAGGAAATCATCATCTGTGTCTGAAACCTATCAAGAGGTATGAAGATGGATATACATACAGCATACAAAAGTGTTCCTCTGGACATTTATTTACTTCTTTGATCCATCATCACCAGTGTTTTCAGTTGTGAACATATTTTTCTTTGTCTTTAAGTATTTCTTTTTTATCTCATATTCTGCATAAGATTTCTGTAGATTCAATCTTTCCTCAAATCAGAGGGTTCTAAGATGCTTCAATGGAGTATGGAGACACGAATCATGGGATTCTGCGTTGGGTTATAATGTTAGGACAATCATTCACTATTGAGGTCTTTATTTTTATATTTCCTTTCTCTCAGACTTTAAGATCAATAGGTGGTAAGATTTAAAATTCAAAGGGACTTTAGAGGGTATCTATTGCAGGGGTCATTGCTGACAGTTTTTCCAAGGGAAAAAGTGCCCCTGAACCTTTTTTAGTCAACATCAGAAGCTGAGAATGATATCTCTGCAACAGTGTGGAGGAATCTAGGCTTCCCAGCTCCTTCCTTTTTGCATTTCTCAAACCTGAGGAGATATCCATGATATCAACTTTTTTCTCCTCCTGACTCTCAGGAGATCTCAATTAAGAAGCTTAGATTAAATTGCATTGATTTTTAGAAAACATTAATTATATAGTTCTATGCCACAAGGGATCTAGGCTAGACCCACATTTTCAATTTTTGATGTCTTATTTATTTATATGATGGGAGGCAGGGAGGTGGTTATGGGATGAAATATTTAGAGCACTGCTCTTTGCATTCTCTGTACACTTTTAACATCCTTTCAGCAAATATTTTATTCATGCCAATGGAGAGGGCCAAACTCAAGAGGCAACCATTCTCCAAGGTATTCAGTAGTTCTCAAGGGAAATTAGTTCTATCTTAACTTTGCGATTGGAAACTTCACTTTCATCCCAGAATCTGATGACAAGGGCAATTCTTGTTGAAGATAATTTCACACCAGTGAATTTTTCTCATCAAATTCTACCTACTATCATTGTTGGTATTGCTCTCCCTGGCTTTCTTTCTACTTTTATCTGTCTCTCTCTGTTTCTATTTCTTTCCCTTTCCTCTACTTTTTTTCAGATGAAAACTGCAGGTAATCAGAAGCCGTTAGGCCAGATGAACAAAATAAACATGGAATTATCAGTATTGATCAGTCATGTAGGCATCCCAATTGTGTTCCAATGGGTTATTTACTTGGTGAGATAGGCAGTGGGAATTGAAAAGAAAAAGATGTGTTGGAATAGGTAGAAAAAAGAAAATGATGGTTTTTTTAAAGTGGAGATACTACGAAGAAAAAGGAGTAGAAAAGAATTATGAAAGGATACATAGGGGATAGAAAGGTCAAGAGTCAGGAGATAAAGAATTGAATCCTGGCTGTGGCTACTTCTGACTGGGGCAAATCACTTCCTCATCTGGGATTCATCTTCCTTCTTTGCAAAATGAAAGGTTTAGATTAGATGAGTCTCGCAGGACCCATCCTTCTCTGAATTCTAATATCTTAGTATAGATCTGGTTAAAAGATAATAGTTAAGCACTAAAATTGCACAGAAGTTGAAGGTAGAATATATGGACCCTATTTTTTTTTGGTTAAACTCACTTAACTCTTTAATTGGAATGTAGTATTTGGCAAAAATCTTAAAAGAGCTTGTTTAAAGCATCGAGGGAAACTTGAATGTAACTTTTGCTTTCTATTTAACAATGTTATTTTTTCCACTCATTGAACTCTCCTGGGAACCTATAATCCCTGCTACTTGAGAGGCAAGACTTGTAGTTCCACTGAGTTCAGGAATCGTGAGCTGCAGTAGGACTCTTTACTAAGTTTAGTGCCAAGATGGTGAGCCCCTGGGCGTTGGAAGAGGAAGTTACCAGGCTGCCTAAGTAGAGGTGAACTAGCCCAGGTCATAACCACAAAGAAGGTTAAACAGAACATGTCAGTACTGGGATAGGGCCATAAGTTTGGAAAACAGGAGAGCAATGTTTTCTGATAAACAATATTTAAAGTGAAGAATTCTGTTGAATAAAATGAAAGGTGGCACAGAAAGAAATATTAATCCTTGCTAAATGAGTTCTTTGCAGTGTACTAATATGGTAAAATAGACAAGGGGGCAGGGTAGGAGGGTTAGGGATCACTGATCAGGGAGAGGGACTCATGCCAGAGGAGTTCAATGTGTGCCAGTTTCAAGGGATCCACGTGATTGTACCAGGTGGGGCAGGTTGAAGAAAAAGGTAGGAAAAGGGGTCAGGCTACAGATACAGGTGTCAGAATTCTGGTCCTTTCGAGAGAAAGCAATAGGGCTACTAGGGACAGCTAGCAGGGTGTGCCTAGTCATTGACAGAAGGAACTATGCCTAATTTCATCTTACATCTTCAGTGCCTAGAACATAGAAGATGTTTGTAGAATAAAACAAAATTGAATTTATTCAAGTAGGGCCAGATGGGTAGATCAGAAGACCTGAAGGACAGCAAAGGCTACAAGAACCAAAGTGAAAAAGGTTGGGAGTGAGGTCGTCAAAAGCCAAAGCAGGTAGTCAAGAGCCAGAGGTTCTATAGGAATTCAAAGAAGAAAACAAGTCTGGAAACAGGCCAACATCAAGGACATGATCAGTCCGTTGCCCCACATCCAGGTTTCTATTTGGTTCTTGTTTGGAGCCACTTCCAGCTTCTCTGGGTCCTGCAGGTGGGAACAAGCAATTAGAAGCACTTGACTAGGGTTGAAAGTATGTAGACAGATGACAGGCAGTAGCTATTGGCAGGTAAACCTTGATACAAGGCTTGTAACATGTAACAACAACAATAACAAAAATAGCTTTTTTCCCTTTAAAAATACAGAAAAGATGAGTGTGTGTAAGTTTTATTTTATATTTTTGGCTGTCAGAAGAAGATACCAGCAGTGTTTAAGGCCCCTATTTCCGAAAGTCAGCAGCACAAGACTGAGCCAATCACACAAAACCTCTGGCTTTGCTTCTAAGTCACCTTGAACTTCTTAGGCATCAGCTCCATGCTGAGACTTGCCATGCAGAAATATTTGAATAAAAATTCTGAAAGTGAGAAATGCATTTGGCGGTGGGAGGTGCGAAGTATGACTCTGGAGGGAGGGACAGAGAGGGACGCACAGAGAAAGAGAGAGATGAAGAAAGAAAAAAAAGGAATCATCTATTCCATATTCAGCAGTTTACAATCTTACTTTCCTTGAAGTTCTTTTTGGCCATTATTTAACATGACCAGTAATTAACACAGTTTATCATTCATCACTAATGATTTTCAATGAAAATGAAAACTGTTAGCACCAGGCAGACTGCTACTCCAAAGGCAGACTTGAATTGCTATTGTCTTTTGAGTTTTCTTCAGTTGAGTCCCATAGTTCTAAGTGATAGACACTCAAGTAAAAATGCTATCACCTTACAGAATTTTATTTGCACTTTCCCCACTATGACAAGGGTGAGTAAAAGACCTGAATTAGTGGAGATGGGTGGGGAAACCTTTAACTTATGGATCTTAAGTAAGTCTTGGATATTTGTGTTTGAATCCATTACCTTTGAATGAAGGGGAGCCCATCCTTTAATGCAATGTTGGCTGTATAACATGACTAGAAGAAACCCTCAATGTTTAATAACAGTGTTTTTACCCTGAAGATATACTTCAAAGACAACTGGTATGGAATCCTGCCCTCTTGTCCAGGACTGAATGGGTGCGGTAGTTAAGAGTATTAGACTTGGAATCAGGAAGATCTAAATTCAGAACTTGTCTCAGGCATTTGCTAGTTGTGTTAACCTGGGCGTTTAAGTTCTGTTGGGTGCATTTCCTCATCTGTAAAAATGGGGATAACGATGGTATATACTTTCTAGGGTTGTTGTGAGGATCAGGTGAAATAATATTTATAAAATGTTTTCCAAACCTTAAAAGTATTCTATAAATGCTGGCTATTATTATATACCTCTGCTTCCTTACCTGATCCTTACTTATGACTAGAAAATGGAGAGCAGATTCTTGCTACTTCAGGGTCTTGGGTAGAAACCCCTTCTCCTCCTTGATCAAGTCATGTTACATGGAATCCAACTAGACTAAGACATTTTTTCCCATTTCCTTAAATAGAATGAATTTTACTAGCTTTACTAGATGGCAGGGCTGATTCAGTTTTGTCTTTGGAGAAATGATGGTTCCCAGAAGGCATTCAAATAAATGCCTTGTTGTTTCTCTTACCCAGATGCCACACTTTCAGACAGGGCTTCTCTTGACTGAGTTCAGTTCTTCAGATCTTTAGTTTTAGCCTGACTATAAGAGAGTGTAACTAATTTAGTTGTAGGTAGACACTGTCCAGAATTTGAGTGCAGGTTTTTTGAGAGTAGAAGAGTCCTCATACTTGTTAAATGATAAACTTGGACACCATGAGTTATCCAGGGAAAGTGCTGGAGTGGGGAATAAGGAAGATATTAGTTTGAATTCTGCCTCACATAATTGCAAGTTGTGTGATCCTGGGTAAATCACTTAACCAACCTCAGTTTTCTCATCTGTAAAATGAGGTTAATAATAACATCTAACTTTTAGCATTGTTGTGAGAATAAAATGAAATAATTGATGTAAAACATATGGCAAATATTTAAAACCTACATAAATGTTAGTTATGACTATTGGTTTGCTTTGAAGGGGACACTCTCAGTCAAACTTATTTAATCATGGAAGGTAGTGTGTTCCAAGGGCAAAGAGGTCTCTTCAGGGCACCGATTGAAAATTGTCCAGGTACAAGCCTCTTAAAGGTAATTTCAAAAATTCAGGAAGTTTGATAGGAATGGCAAGTTCAGAAGTTTAGTTTGGTCAAAGCTTACTTTATAATCTTATCACTCAAAAAGAGTCTTCCTCTGTAGGAGAAGAAAATATAATACAATGGAAAGAACACTCACTCTAGAGTTAGAGAACCTGGATTCAGACCCCATTTCTAATGACCTGCATGACCTTGGACAAGCCACCTAACTTCTCTAGGCCTTATTTTCCTCATCTATAAAATGAGATGGTTGGACTAAATGGACTCTGAGGTCCCTTCTGACTCTAAGACCCTCAAATGACAAAATAAACAGACCAAAACACATTTCAAAAATGATCTCAGCTTGTTTGGATAGGACATGCAGCAGATAAAGAGTGGGGTAGTCAGCTTTGTGAAATTTCCAAGCAAGAGATGTCTAGTATGAAGAATGAAACAGGTGTGAATTAAATTGTGATTCCACTAGGATTGTCAGGCAAGATGTGAGGCTCTCTCCAAGGAGTCACCCTGGCCAGCTCAATGGTGCAAATCTTGCCTTTTGATTTTATAGAGCCTCAAAAGGCAAGCGAGGTTTGGTGACTTTCACTCCAAATGATCAAATGAGTTAGTATTTGTAAAGCACTTAGCATAGTGCCTGGCACATAGTAGGTGCTATATAAATGCTTATACCTTTCCTCCTTTCCCTTCCTTTCCCCATTAATAATCAAAATCAGCTGTGATATTGAGTTTTGATGGACTGTTGTTATCACACAACTAAACTGTTGATAACACTGCAACTTACTGCAGAGAATCCTAGAATGCCAGAATTGGGAATTTGGAAGACCCTCAGAGGCCACTGAATCCTGTTACCTGAAACATGGAGCTCTTTGACATCATTCTTTTATCAGATAGTCACCTAGTCCTTGTTTGAAAACCTCCAAGGATAGGCAATTGAAGTCCCTGTTGTAAAGGGGTAATGTGGTGTAGTGGAAAGACAATAGGACATAAAGAGACATAGGCACTTGGAGGCCTTATTGTAAAGGGGTAATGTGGGATAGTGGAAAGAAAAGAGGACATAAAGAGACATAGGCACTTGGAGGCCCTATTGTAAGGTGGTAGTGTGGTATTGTGAAGACAACACAGAACATAAAGAGAGAAGGCCTGTGTTCAAGTTCTGCCTCTAACATTTCCGACATTAGGAAATCACTTTACATCTCTGACCCTCAGCATTCTGATTGGTGAAATGGATATGAGGAATGGTGTACTGGAAAGAGCTATAACTCTTAGGAATTAGATGACCTGGGTTTGTATTCTGCTCCTGGCTATTTGTGTGACCTTGGGCCAGTTATCCAACTCCCTGGGCTTCAGTTACCCCCTCTGTAAATGAGGATGCTGGATGTGAGGGCCTCTGGGGTCCCTTCTGGTTCTAGATCATACTATGAAGACTACTTACAGGGCTGTTTTAAAAAAAAACTTTACAAATATTACAGCTTTGGAGAAATGCAAGCTGTCATTATCATTACATTTCAAAGCAGCCAATTCTACTTTTAGAATGTTGCTCTTTATGTCCAACTAAAAATCTTCCTGCCTATAATTTTCTCCTAGTCCTAACCTCTGGGACTAGACTATTTTTACTCCTTCTTCCACATGACATTCCTTCAAATGTTGGTCTTTTTCTCTCTCAGATAAACATTTCCAACTTCTTTGGCCATTTCATTGTGACTTGGCACAAGTCCCTCCCATCACCACCTTGGTCATATTCCAGCTGGACATACTTCAATTTTCCAATATTCCTCTTTAAGAAATGGCACCAAGAAATAAGCACAATAATACACATGTTCTGATTAAAGAGCTGCCCAACCCAGAGCACATGAGGACAATGCAGAACAGGTGTCATGATCATGGTAGATTTCCAGGATCCTATTGATGGCTAGCTTTATGCTTATTGAATAAGAATATTTCATCCAAAGAGCCATCAGTGAACTCCATCAATCAGCAGAGTCATTGAGGCATATATAAAGTGGAAAAATCTATGTTGGTTAAGGATTCATGATTGGTTTATGTCTGCTTCAGGTAAAAGGGTTTCCAGTAGTTGATTTGGGTAATCTAGAAAAGGAGGCAGGCTAATTAGCCTCTCAACTCCATCAATTTATTTATAAGTTTGGGGGACCAATTTTATTCAGTTTTACTGAAATTATACTACTCTATATTGTTGAAAAGTGGTAAACTAGCTGCATTCAGAATAAGGCTTTCATAGACATATTATCTAGAGTCCCAGAAGAATTGCAATAGATGGCATGAAACCTGGACTTCATACTCAGTTCTTAGCCAGGAACTAGTATGTTATCTTGGACAAGTCACCAGCATATCTCAACCTCATCTTGTTCACCTGTAAAAGGAGAGAAGTTGTTCTAGGTCATCGCTAGGGTCATTTCCTGTTCTGATATCCAATGACTAGATGGTCTCTAAATTCAATTGAATTTGTTGACTATTTTAAAGCACCTACTGTGTGCAAAAACCAAAGCAGCATGCAGTAATAGATACAGGGCCAAGCTTGGAGACAGGAAAACCTGGCGTCAGGTCATACCTACATATTATTTGAAAAGCCTGAGACAACTTGTCAGTACCCTGGTTAATGTTCTAAGCCTCTAAGGGAGAAGTGAGTTGCTGATCTGTACAAGTGAAAAGAACTTTCACACCAGGATGTCAATACCTCAATGAAATTGCTAGTCTGGATGAAAAAAAGTAGAGAGCACTATATTAGGTGGAAACCACCCTTTCAGCTTATTATTAATAATAGCTTATGTTTATATGGCTCTTTACAGTTATAGATGACTGTTAATTTGAAAAATTCTATAATTCTCTTGTTCTCCCTCGCTCCTAAGGGCGAAGGACCATGGCACAGATCCACAGCAATAGAAGAGGAGGCAGAGGCAGGGGTAAGGGTGAGGGAGATTTGCACTAAATAGCCAAGTCAAACTTAACCTGCTCATTCAGTTCAGGCAGGACCACCTAGAGGTGCTTCATTATTTAGTTCATGCATTTAACTTAGGATCTTTTGTTCTGGAATGTTTTTTGGGTCTATCTTGGGGGTACATCCATTTTGTCTGCATCCAGTTAAATCTCTTAGAGAACAACTCTTTCCTTTGCATAATTTCTATCGCTAGACTATACATAAAATTTTTTTGGCTGCTATTCAACACAGGACAGTAGGATATATGTAAAGAACAGCTCAATGTCATCCCAAAATAGTGAGCCTATCCATATTTGTTTTACATAGGTGAATATTGACCTTGATAAGACCATGTTGTTAGATATCTCAGTATAGACTGTGTGGGATAGTAGAAAAACATTAGACTAAAAATCAGCAGCCCTGGGTTCTAGTCACATCTCTGTCATTTGGCAGTTATCTAACCTGGACATAGTCCCCTTGAATTTCTTAGACTCAGATGTAAAATGAGGAGGTTTGACTGGCTGACCCTGACAGCTCTTTCCAATTCCAGCATTCTAAAACTTTGTGCCTCTAGTCTTCAAGAGTAAGAGACCAAATAGAGCAGATGGGCAGCTCATTTAATAAATTTTCAAGCGTAAAAATATCTGAATTGAATTACAGAAACTTAGTGGTATCACACCAACATGAGTATCCCTGTGCCTGTGTCCTAGCTGCTTTAGAACTTGACAAACTTAGTTAAGAGAAAAGTTACTGGATATGTCACTTAGAAGCACTAGAGGATTAGTGGAAAGAGTCCTAGACTTTGGATCAGGAGACTTTCCTGACATTTCCAAACCATGCTGTTTTATGTTCTGTCTATCCTCATCATCCCCCTTCCTACCAGAACCTTGTATGCTTCTCTGTCCTGCAGGGACTCTGAACTTTCACCTTTTTTTGCTTGGAATCAAGTTCATGTCACTTCCAACCATCTTCCTCATAAAATGAGAGGCCATACGGGAAGGAACTGTCTTGTTTTGATCTGTATTTGTATCCATGATATGACAATGCTGGTACACAGTAAATACATTTATTCTTAGTTCTAATAGGTTAACAAACATTTATTAATAATACCTAGTTATGTGACCTTACATAAAGTATTCTATCTCCCCAGATCTCAGTTCCCTCATCTGTAAAATGAAAGGCTTGGACTAGTTTTATGTCTATTATACCCTCCAGCTTTGAATCTGTATGGCTCCATCTCAGTTTTGTCTTTTGCAAGAAGGGGGGATTACTTTAGATGCATTCTTGAATTCCTCCCAAATCTCCAATTCTAAGATTCTATGAATATATATGATTCTATGAAAATTAAGATAAGCCCTGACAAAAGTGAGCTTTACTGTAGTTCAATAAGTTCTTAAACATGTTTGGTGAATTGACTTGGATTAAATTCATGGTTTGGTATGGAGAGAACTGAAGTTGATGTGGGAAGACCTGGAATCAAATTATAAAGGGAGTAGGTTGAGAGAACATGAAAGAACTTCAAAGTGAAATGTACTGCTGATGGTGGAAAAGGAATATAATTAATTATATTAGGACAACTAGGTGGTGATAGAGAACTAAACTTGGCATCAACCAATTCCTGAATTCGAATCCTAAATCAGCTACTCAATATAGGTGGACAAGTTACTTAACCTCTTTCTGTCTCAGTTTCCTAATCTATAAAATGGGAAAACAGCAGTTCCTACCTTACAGGGTTATTGTGGAGATCAAATGAGAGCTTGCAAGTAAAGTGCTTTGCAAACCTTAAAGTGCTATAGATATGATAGCTCTATTATTATTATTATTAGCCAATAGAGAAGCAGATGTTTTGGATGGGATTAATGCTTCTGTTCCCAGAGTAGGTATTTTGAAACAAATTTTAAAAAAATTCTTGTTTCTATAGCATTTTAAGGCATAAAATACTCTCTTTATTACAATATAGTAAGATAGGCAATATAAGAACTATCAACTTCATTCTACAGATGCAGAAATTGAAGTTTATGGGCAAGGTGACCTGCCCATGGTCAATCAACAGATTGTTATAGAAAGTCTCTGTATATACATTCTTCTGATTTCAAGTCCAAATGCTATTTTTTTTCTATTCCATTGAACTGACTGGTTAAGAAAAGGGCAGAAAACTAGGCTTTCTGGGAAGAAAAACTTACATTTCTTCTTAAGTGTTAATCCCATTGATCTCAATCAGTAGAAACTGCCTGATTATTAGAAATGAAGTTCCTTTGTTTCCGCTCTTTGAAACCCTCAGTCTCCAGGGAATTAATTCACTTAAAGGTTTTATGAGGTTAAGCAGGACATTGACTGGAGCTACGTGAATTAAGTATTCATTAGCTGGAATCTTTGACTTACAATGATCCTCTTTGCCTCCAACATTGAACATTAGAGAGGAAGGACTCTAAGATTATCCAATCCAACCTCATGATTTTATGGGTGAAGGAGCTAAGGTCCAGACATAGATGTGACTCAACTTAGGCAGTGGTTAAATTGAGACTAAAATCAAGATTTCCAGAATCCTTGGGTAGGTGGTCTTTCCAGTATACCACACTGTCCCCTGTATTGTCCACTGGTGCTTACTTTTACCCTGCAGGGAAAATAAAGGAGAAGTAGCCTTAGGAAAGTTTCAAAAGTTATTCTCAGGTGAAGAGTAAAGTCAATGAGACTGGCAGAATAGAGAAGTGAAACAGGATCTTCAGAGGATGGAAAAAACCCAAGCAGCCTGTAAATTTTGAATAGATTGTAAACACATAATAGATGAATGAGACGGGCTTGCCAAGAGGCTCTTAAAATGGTCCAGTTGGGAAATGACTAATGCATGAACGCAAATCTTAGAGGCAGCAAAGTTAGAAATCTTCGAACTTTCTAAAGGTTAAATAAGTGATAATAGCATTTTATTAATGCCCCCGAAGTGAATCTCAGCTATTAAATACACAATATGAATATATAAGTGCCTTTAATTGGACATGATTAAAAATAATTAGATATGTTTAAAATAATGTTAGTGGAGAACAAAATAACAGTTAGGAGGAATTGGTCTAGAAAGCCCAAAGAGATAGGTACCTGATGATTTCATTGTCATCAGTAGAGGTAATACTTCTCATGTAATGAATTGGGCACTTGAGCATATGAAATAAATTACAGTACAGAAGCACTTCTAGCCTTTCTAGACTCCCTGGCATCTAGAAATTTTGGAACTCCAAGACAGTATCAGTCAAATAGAAGTGTGTTGCCATCCTTCAAGTATGTATCATGGGATAATGATTGGGAATCATGTATAGTTCCATGGAACCAAGTGAATGCTTAATTCAATCTACCCTCTATTTTCAAGGGAACTTTAATTAAGCCTACCTTTAGCACTTTCAGGATAGCCTTGGATAAGATAATTAGCCTTTTTGTGCCTCAATTTTCTCATCTGTAAAATGAAGTGGTTGAACTTCATGGCTTCTGGGGTCACTGCTAGTTCTAGATTTAATATCCTATGGACCTACCCACGTCTGAGTCATTTTACTGCTCATTTTCACCTCCAGAAGGATCAGTAGGGGAAAGGAAAAACTAAAAATCCAACTGTCACATTAGTAGCTTTAGTAGAAAGATGTAATGGGGAAGAGGTAGGAAGTCATGAAGTTTATTTAGTTTGTGTCCAGATGTCATGTTCTAGCTTTTCCCTTTCCTCAGTCATTACAAATACTTTCCATTCTATGTCCTTGTCTCTTCATCTGTTGATGAACTAGTTAAGAAGGGACTATATTCTTTTTTGTACACTGAGTATCTCATCTCTAGATCAATGGCACAAGCAGGATATAATTTTGTTGATACATAAGCTAGATGAAATAGACTGAAAGACATGGGTGGAAGGATAGTGATATATACCACTGGAGGCAGTACTAGATTGATGAGATCAGTAAAATACATATGTATAAGTTTCAGCAGATTTTTCATTATTCTTAGACTCTGGGTTTTTACTCCAGGATTGTGCGTTCTAGTAGTAGAAAGAACACTGGATTTGGACTCCAAGGTTATTGGTTGTTGATTTTTATACTTATAACTGTTTTTGCTGAGTCAGACATTGAGTAGTGACTCTGGCTTACTACTGGTTTCTCATGGTGTAGGAAGGAAGTTCTGATCCAAACCATGGAAAAACACAAGTTTTCTTATATAGAATACTATCTATCTAGATCTGTCTATCTATCATCTATCTATCCATCTATTCACACATACATATGTACACATATATTAGGATAATATTAAGTATCCCATATATGTTGAATGCTTCTGTGTTTTAAAACCCTTTCAAATCTAGAAAATGATTTATGGTATCACAGAATGAGTTTAGATAAGACTTCAAATACCCTCTAGTCTGATCTACTCATATTATAGATGAGGAAATGAGGTTGCCCCAAGTTAAATGACTTGCCCAAGGTCTTACAGGTATATCAGAGGTAGGATTTGAACCCAGGACCTCTTTGCACTGTACCACACCACATGATGCTATGGAAAGAATATGGAATTTAGAGTCAGAAGCCCTAAATTAAAATCTTGGCTCTGCCATTTTCTAATTGTTGTGTCCCCAGGTACGCCACTTAATTCCAATTTCCTTTTCTGTACAATGGAAATAGTGCTCAGATTACCTATTTCATAGTGCTTGCTAAGAGAATATTTTCACACACTTTAAAGAATTGTTAGAAATTTCAGTTGTTAATTCCTGGAAAAAAAGGAGAGGGTCAGACTACAGGATGTATATGGTTTCATCTAGCTCTAAATTCCTCTGACCCCATTTGAACATCACAATAATCCTAGGGAGAATTATTGTTCCCTTTTGACAGTTGAAGAAACTGAGGCCCAGAGAAATGAAGTGACTGAACCATGACCATAGATTAGAGACCAGGATTAGACCAGGATTAGCGTCCATGGTACATATGGCTCAGGAGCTAACATCAGTGTCACACTCAAACACACCACGGTTTGTGACTTAGCTTCCTTTAGACTCCTGGTAAGTCTAGGACGTAGGAGGGAAGGAGAAGGAAAATGGGATAATTAGGGGCAGCCTAGTAATATTTACTGTTGTTTAATCTTTTCAATTATGTCCAACTTTTCATGACCTCATTTTGGGTTTTCTTTGGAAAGTGGTTTACCATTTCCTTCTCCAGCTCATTTTACACATGAGGAAACTGACAAAAACAGGGTTAAGTGACTTGCCCAGGGTCACATAGTTAATAAGTGTCTGAGGATGAACTTGAACTCAGGAAGATGAGTATTTTTGACTCTAGACTCAGTGCTTTGTCCACTTCACCATCGAGCTTTGGACAAAAGATCATAAGGAAGCTGAGTCATTTCTGGGACTGATATTTGACTACTCTCAAATGTATCTGAGGAATATTGTAGAGAGGAAGGAAGGAGAAGTCAAGAGAAAAATGGAACTAACCTGCTTGTCTCTAGATTCTTCAGATCAGGGGATGACATTCTCCCCTCGATTTCTTTCTCCCCTTCATTCCTTTACCTGTGGTGTGGAGACCTTTAGATGAAATCCTGCACTCACTTTGGTCATCCTGGGGCCATGTCAGCTCCTGGGGGCAGGAGAGCAATAGGTGGAGCAACTGTTTGTCTACCTGAATTAGAAATCAGATTGCACATCAGTGTGAGCTATCTTTCTTGGTTGCCTGTCTGCATAATTTTCCACAAAATGTTTTGCCTTCAAGGCATATTTGAATTACAGAAAATTAGTTAAATCTAGGGAACACATGTGAAGTACACTTGCCTGAGTGTAAAACTATATAGTCTACTCTCTTTTTTCATATTAATGTTATTTTTGCACCTATTAAAAGAAATTTCAGTGCTATACATAGGCATTATCAACAGCTTTAAGGAATCTTGTCATAGGAGCATAGCATCATAAATTTAGATACAAAAGGGAATGGAAGCTTCACTTAGGCCAAGATCCTCGTCGTACAGATGAAGAAACGGCCTTAGAGTAGACTATTAGAAGAAATGAACTGCCCGAGATTATACACAACTAAATAAATAGCACAAAGATTTCTTTGATGAGGGAAAAAAGAAATTTCTAATCTGTAAAACCATGACCAGCTTGGTTGTTCACACAGAGACAGAGAGGCAAATCTAGAGGTATTAGGCCCTTAAACAGGACTTTCCCAAAACTCAGTGAAAACAATGGAGGAACAAGAAGCTAAAAATGAGGTTGATTCCTCTGGATTTGCTGCCCTCAGTCTATCTTGAATAGTTCCTGGAAAATGTAGATTTACCCACTGATTGATTCATTCAACAAACACCTGGTGAATGACTGCTATTTGCAAGAAAGGCACTAGACTTGTGATTTCATTGGCATAGGGAATACCTGAGTGAGGAAAATCCACCTTGCCAATGTAGGCATCATCTTCTCTGCAATTTATAGGTTTAGAGTTGTTTGGATCACTGAGACTGTCAGGAGACTTATCTAGAGTCATACAGCCAGTATATTTGATAAGTGGGACTTGAGCCCAGGTCTTCTGGTTTTGAGGCCAGCTCATTATTTACTCATAGTATTTATAGTGCCTCTCCTGGTACTGGGGAATATGAAGACAAAAGCAAAATTGTTTCTACCTTCAAAGAGTTTATAATCTACTGGAGGTGAGGTAGAGAACTACTGTGAACAAATAAATACATTTTTAAAAATGCATGAAGTAAATGCAAAATGTAAGGAGGGCTTAGTAACTAGAGAGACTGGGAAAACCTCTTGTCAGAGATGGTAATTGAGTTGAACCTTGAATGAAGCTGAGATATCTCAGAAGCAAGAGGGGAGCAGGGAGAGCATTTGTAATCTGTGTACAAATGTGGAAAAGAGGTAGAATGTCATGAAAGGGAACAGAAAATAGGCCCAATGACCAAAATTCAAATGTTACTATTGCTTAAGCGTTAGCAAGGCCAACTAACATATGACTTACTTTCATTGAATATGTGTTTCTTGCTAAATCTCTAGAGTAAATTAGAAGTGAATATTTGGATGAGTGGTCTGTAATGACAAACAACACCATTTCATTAAAATAGGTCAAGGTAAACACATTTAATAGCCAATAGATCATAGTCATGTAGATATCTGGGCTAACTAATAGGCACCTGAGTTAATACACTTTGTAGCTGGTTAAGAAAATGCTACTGCCATGATCAGAATTTAGGAGATGAAGAGTGTGGTGCATTGCTGTCTTTCTTTACTTTGTTCATTATTACATCAGAGTAAGGTATATGTTTTAAGCCACATGATACAGTGGGCAGGCCCTGTCAAAATGGGAGAAGCTATTGTAAGCCAGGGGTAGTTGTAAAAGTATTGATTTAGAGTCCAGAGGTTTGAGTTCAAAACCTGATTCTGCTGTTTGCTCCTTATGTTATCTTGGACAAATCACTTTTTCTGTAAAGGTCAACTTTCCCCTTTGCAAAATGAAGAAGATCCAGGATGTAATCTCTAGGTCTAAATTCCAAAGTCCCAGGAACAGAGCCTAAAGCAAAGTAGGTATTTAATGAATGTTTATTTTTTTCAAATGGCATTGGCCTGGATGAGAAATGTAGCCAGCATGAACCAGGAAAGATTTGATCGGTCAATGAGATTCAAGGAGATGAGACTCTGCTCTGGGGAGGAGAAGCCAACAACCTGTCTGGGAGAAGAAATAAACAATGCACAGACGAGTAGATGGAGAGTCATTCAAAGAGAAATGAGCCTCAGGAAAAACCAAAGGGGAAACGGTGGATTGCACACTAAGTATCAACTAAATATCAGAGTGCAGTGAAGATAAGATGAGAGAATCAAATAATTTTCAGTAGTGCCACCTATGTGGCTGATTTCATCTGCTGAGGGAGAAGTAGCATGTGTTGCTGCCACTGAGGCATCCAAAGGGGCATTTGCTTATCTTCTGGTTTTCTTAGGCAGCAGCAGAAGCAAACAAACAAACAAAAAAAACAGTAGGAATACCATTTCTAGGCTCCCAAGGAACTCTGCTTTATATAAAACTTCAAATCTACTTATTTTTTTAAGTACTCTAATGGGTACATTATTTGTTTTACTGCAGGAGACACTATGATTCAGGGAAGCTTAGTGATCTGTCCATAGATACACAGAACGCCAAGGACAGCCAGGATTCTGATCCATTACTGGAGAGGAACAAGAGAGGGCTATTGTTTAATCCATCACCAATTTAAATGTTGAGCCTTTCAAGTAGACATTGTGCCCACTTCTGTGGTATAGAGAGCATCTGTATAATGATGAGCACATAGTGGGTACTTAATAAATGGACTGAGCTGGTTAAATTGGATTGAGTTGAATCCAAAAGATTGCTAATGGTCAACGAAACAATATTGGTAATGGAAAGGGAGATTTAAAGATGTGATAAATGACACAGAACCTACAAATGACTGAGGAGAAGGCTACAAAGGAATGTTTAGAAATACTGTCAGAGATTAAAATTGCCTCATAACCAAAGTCTTAAATTAGGAGAGACACATATTTTATAGTAGTTGGTGGGCACTTTCCTTTAACCTAGACAAATTTCAATTCCTCTATAACTTATTAAATATGATTCTTGTCTGTGTTTTCCCATTAATCTTCCAAAGAAAATCTACCCAATGTTTTGGGGGCTTTCTTTCATTTTTTAATAACTCAAGGGCACCATATACCACTTGGGTTGTAAATAGTTTATCTCTCATTTTCATTGCATGACTTGTCCTCCTCCCTTTCTTATCATATACGTCCTTGCCAATATCATCTGCACTATTGCTTAGATATAATACAAATTGTCATCGATGCCATGTAATTACTAATTTATCTCCCTCGTGTATATTTCTGTTAACCTTTGGGTTGTTTGTAACTTTAGTTTTTCGGAGATCATTGTACTTAATAGCCATAATAACATTCATGGGATGATATATGTATCAAAGAGATGAATTTTTACTGCAGAAAATAGTTTGGGATCATTTGAAAGTCTGACCCAAGTTCTTCGGTGTAATCTAATTTCTTCCTACTCCTTCTGTGTCTAGCTTCTTAACAAATCTGTAAGCCTTGTCTAGGAGTCACATATTTTGGCAGATAGGTAGTCTCTGAAAGAACCAGGACTGGGTTTCTCTGACTCCAAATTCAGAACTTCCTTTCTCTATATCATGCTGTGCACCCACAACTTATTAAAATGACTGCTTTGTTTATAACCAATTACTTCTCATCCCTTCAGATAATGTTAGTTTCATCTCTTGCTATGTTGTTTGGCACTTGCTACATTCTGACTCATTTCCTCAAGAAAGCATTCATAGTGTCCAGAGGAAGTTACCTGGGAAGATGAAGGACTTTATATTAATGCCATTTGAGATCAGTTGAAGGAACTAGGAATGTTTAATCTGGAAATAAGAAGACTTAGGAAAATAATACTAATAGTTAACTCTTATATAGCACTGAAAAGTTTGCAGAACATTTTACAAGTATTATCTCATTTGATTCTCACAATAACCCTGAGAGGTAGGTGGTATTGTTATCTTCATTTTTCAGATGGAGAAACTAAGGCAAGATAGAGGCTAGAAGGGACTTGCCCAGGACCACACTGCTAGTTTTGAGGGTAGATGTGAATGTAGGTCCTCCTCATTACAAGTCCAATATTCTGTTCACTGTGTCATCTAGCTGTCTCCAGACATCATAGGTATCTTCCAGTTTTTGAAAGGCTGTCACATGGAAAAGGAATTTAATTTGTTCTATTTATTCTCACAGTGAAAAAATGGGAGTGATTTGTGGGCATTACAGAAATAACTTTAGGCTTGATGAAAAGATACAAAAACTTCCTAACAATTACATTTCTCCAAAAGAAATTCCATTCTAGGGCTATTTAGGTTTTCTATGATTGGAGGTTTCCAACCACAGTCTGAATGATCACTTATCAGGTACCATGTCGAAGAGACTCTTTTTCAAGTGTTGGTTGGACCAGGTGTCCACTGAAGTCCTTCAGAACTTTAAAGTCCCATGATTTTGTTTTTCTTTGCAACTGATCACCTTTCAGCCTCTCTCACATCCCAATCTTCCACCATGTTTTTTCCAACATAGTTTTTGCCACTTTCCCCTGTACCCACTTTCTCATTGAAGTTGCTGGATATCAAAGTGCATATGGACTTAATTTGGAGAATCTCCTTAAGTTCTTCATAAATTGTTTCTCCTTTTTAAAAATTACAGCAATGGATATTGGGAAATTATTTATCTTCATAGAAGTCTGTTGGCTTACCATCTACAAGGGAAGATGGCCAACTCTCTCATGAAATCATGCTTCTTTTTGGAGATAGGTAATCTCTAAAAAATAAGGAAACAATGATCTATAGTTGGAAAACCTAAAAAAAGAGAGGAAATTATATATGGAAAAAAACCCTATCATTGTGGCTATAGGAGCAATCCAAAGTCAAGTTAGAAGATGCAGTAGACAATGTTATCTCAAGTTGGTGGTCCTGGCCCATGCTATGGCTGTCCTTTTGGACAGCAACTACACTTTTAGATAAAGTTATCTGGAAGAGAACTTTACAGCTGTAAGACATGACATATAACATTTAATCCAACCTTTTATTTTAAAGATGATAAACCCAGGCCCAAAGGGATTGAAGTGATTTTCCTGGGATCACATGACTAATGAATGGCAAAGTCAAGACTCTCTTGATGGTCACCTTACTGTTGTTTTCACCACCTACTTAGTTAATCTGCTAATTTTCTTTTTTGAGAAGCAGTATAGAGTAGTGCATAGAGGCCTGGCCTTGTCAGGAAGACTTGGTTTTACTCTTGCTTTGAGTAATAGCTGTGTGAACATGGGCAAATCTTTTAACTTCTTTGTGTCGCTAGTAAATTTCTAGGACTTTATGGTACAGATGACATGCTAATCAGCATCAATGAAAGGAGTTTTTTGCCCCTAAAGTCCCCTATGCTGGCTAATCTGCCCTCCCTTCCCAAAACACACACACACACACACACACACACACACACACATACACACACTAGAAAATTTTAATATATAACCAAAGAAAAAGAACACTAAGTTGATTTTGGAGAAATTATTATAACTCACAAGGTGACTATTGTGGAAAACACCTTAAGTTGCAAGCAACTTTCTAAATGAGAATAACTCTAAATAGTCATTGATATATCCTAAAGATTTAAGATTTAGTACCATAGGATTTAGAGCTGGAAGGGCCCTTAGAGTTCATTTAGTCCAAATCATCATTTTCTATGTGAACATACTAAGGCTGACCAGTGAGATGATTTAGTTGGGGGAAAGGAGTCAGTCAGGTTGTAAATAGCAGAACCAGCATTCAAAATCAGGCATTCTGACTTTAAATAAATCCAGGGTTCTCAATGCTATGCTTTTGTTAAAAGAGGTCAAACCTCTTTATGCAGTAGGAAACTTTGAAGTGATGAACTTCTTAAACTGTGGGTCTTGACCTCATATGATGTCATGAAAAATTTGGCAAGAGTTAAAGGTTTTTGAACTCGCAATGACCAAAAATGAATTAAAAATCAAATGTGTAATGAATCTTAGGTGTTATTCAGGCCTCAGAGGCACAGGCAGAGAGATATTAGGAACATGGTGCTATACTAAACATTGAATACTCAGTCAACGTCATGATGCTGTCATGCGCTTTTTATATTCTGTGGGGTAATAACCGAAGGGGTCAAGTTAATGGCATTTATCAAGCAAATTTATTCGTTGGTTAAGCATTTATTAAGCAACTGTTATATACCAGGCACTGTGCTAAGTGTTGGGGACACAAAGAAAGGTCAAAATCAAAGCATCCCTGCTCTCAGGGAGCTCACAGTCTCATCATGAAGGAGACCACATGTGAAGTATAAGAAGATACAGAAAGTATAAATTGGGTATAATTAATTGAGAGAAGACACTATCATTAAGGGAGTACTTTATGTTTTGACAACATGTGAGCCTGGGGAAAATTACCTTCTTTTATTCCAATTACCCCCACTCTTTTTGCTGGCCAGCTAAGCCATCTGAAAGACTTAGAGAGAGAGAGAGAGAGAGTGAGAGAGAGAGAGAGAGAGAAAGAAGAGAGACAGAGATGGAGACAGTGAGATAAAGACACACAATTGTGATTTTTTCCTAGGTACAAGTAGACCAGATCTCTTCAACAGGGCATACTCCTATATGGCAGAGCTCCTTTCTCAGAAGTATTCTAATATTTTGAATATTTGATACAACTCTGAAGAAATGAATTCCCTTCCTATCCACAGGTTCTTATGTAGCTACTCCATTGTTGCGGAAGTGGAGGGCGTGACCATTTTACTGGAGAGAACATGGTGTAATGGAAGCCAGAATTCTAAGGTTTGAGGCCCACTTGCCACTGACTAGCTCTGCCACCTTGGGCAAATTACTTAACATTTTTAACCCTCAGTTTCCTCATTTGTCAAATGTGGATCTTAATGCTCACCCTATCTACCTCACAGGGATGTTGTGAGGGTCAAATGAGGGGAAAAAAATTAAGACATTATAACTGCAAAGTGATTTATAAATATAAGCTATTATTGGTACCCAGATGAAACAAACCCATGTTTGAACTCATTTCTTAAAAGAACATGAGATCAGTTAAAATGGAGTAAGTTTTTATACTCGTTTAAATATACATGCTTAGCTTTTTTTTTGTTGTTTCTATTGTTGAAATTAATTTTTCTTATAAGAAGTTGGTAGTAATCATCTGGGTCACATGTTCTTCTGGGGGCAGGCTATAAAGACTGTCCTGGTTCTAAGCCCAACAGGTTGAAACAAATACTTGTATTGGTTTGATTGTTGTATTCAAATGTATCACTTAAAACTTCCTAATTATCTCCTTAATTTCATATTCTTCTTCACTGGAGGCAAAGAACATTGGCTTTGGAGTCAGAAGACCTGGGTTCAAATTCTGTCTCTGACTTGTGCTGAGACTTAGGACAATTATATAACATGTCTGGGCCTCTGTTTACTCTTCCATAAACTAGGGATGGGGGGTTTGAATTAGATGGCCTCCGAGATCCCTTCCAGCACCGCCTCTGTATACAATCCTATGATCTGATATTGTCATCTGTAGGGTTATCTAGGATAAATTTCAAACTTGATGCTCTGTAAGAAATTGAATACCCTTTGATAGGTTTTACAGTAATTGTTGTCATGTGTATGCACAAATAAGTGCTGGGCTTCCACTGGCTCCTAGGTTGCAATGGCACCAATATTGTGTTGGGTCTAATAATTATAGGCAGCGCCTAAATAGATGGGAAGTCATTGGTGATGGATATTATACCCAGAATGTATATTTGCTATATTCATAAAACCTAACAGAAGGAAGATAGGTGATATTCACATAAAACCCTGAAGGGGACGATCACAGTGTTGGTGGTTGCAAGAGAAATAAACAAAGAGAACAAATGAAAGCATTTGATGCCCAGATACTTTACACTTTGTCATCAAAACTTCACTAATTAGATATTTCCAGTAGCTTCTATTCTCTTGTCTACTCTGATATTTAGAAGTTCTATAATTTAATCAATGTGGATACTCTTGCTATTAATGTAAACTCCATCCTTCTTTCTGAGTTGTTGTAGGTCAAGAAATTCATCACTTGGTGGCCAACTCTCCCATGATGAGCCTCTTTGAACTTCGAGAGGCTGGTCCTCAGATAACAGACATGAAGTCCAGCATAAGGCTTCTGTAACTGAAACCTTCCCAACTTGAGAGGACCTGGCAGAGCCTATGCCCTGCTGGCATGGCCTCTGAGGACCCATGGTCCTTGCCACTCATACTATGATGAAGCATCAAGGGAGGACTTTGATAGGGAGTTCCTGTATAAAGAATGCTGAACTAATCTCTTGGTGTGCAATTTCTATTGTTAAATGTAAAAATATTGCATGCTTCATGTATCATTTAGCTTATCTCTCTGCTAAAACTTTGCTATTAAAATATTGGTGTCAACATGTAAGATGTATGTTAGTTCTTACATAATTTAGAGCAGATGTTTTAAAGTGAATGAATGACTGAATAAATAGATTACGGAAATAAACATGAGTATGTCTTGACCCCAGTCACACAGGACTCAAGACATGAATTATGTTTGTGGTTCATTATAATGTCATCTGAGTATTTTGATGTCTTCATAATGCTGGAAATGTCCTGAGAAACCATCCATTCTTTCTGTCTGCAGATATTTAAAATGCTGTGTTATATGATAACTGGGAACGTATACAGTCAACCCAACTTGTATTATGTGATTGTCAGTATTACCTATGAGAATGCATAGAAGATATTTACAACTTCACACTCATAATCTATTGCCAGTAGTAAGGCAGCATGTAGGGGCATATTTGCTTACTGTGCTTAGGATTAAAAAAATGGATTAGCTCTTTTCTTTGCCAGTTCCTTTCTGTATATTGAAAGACTTTTCCACTTTTCTGTGTGAAGTCACAGCTGTGTTACCCAAGTATACTTTGGAATAAAGCAAATGTATAGTATTGACATTGTGAGTCATTTGGATTTTGCTCAGGTTTGCCTCTTTCAAACCCAAAGACCCACTCATGTGGAGTGTTACAAATGGAAAAACAAGGGCAAGGCTACCTCTCGTTAATAAATCGGCACAAATCAACAATTCTCCATTTTTCCAGTAGGATGACAGAGCTTCGGAAATCAAAGGGCTTGGGTAAAACATTGTGTTTGGGTATATTTTTAAGCGTGTGACAGCACTGGGGGCTTGCCTAGCAACCTGGAATGTAGCTGTTATTTAGATCACTTATTTTTAGTGGCAGAAGAGAAACAAACAGGCATAAGTGGGACTAAGAGTAAGCTACGCAGGCAGTGCCTAGGGCACAGTGCATAGAGGTACATAACAAAGGACGCTTTTTCCATTTCCTTTACAAAATGTACAACAGAGCCACATTTTCTAAAACTTGCCTTGGGTGCACAAATGCCTCGTGTCAGCTGGGCAAACAGACAAGCCTACCCTGAGCACCTTTTCCAAAAGAAGTAGATAAACAACTCAGCTACGACACTGATGCCTCCATTTTGAATGTCTTAATATTATTTTTTCTCAAGAGGCAATATAATTTGGAAACAAGAGAAGCTTCTGTTGATGACTTTGAATGTTTAGCTTAAGATGGGCAACTTTTTGCTATAACTGTTGAGCCACAGAACAAAACCTCTGTCAAGGTATGCATATTTGATGCATTTTCTTTAGGGGAAAATATGAAATGCTTCACTCTTTTAATTTTAAATTAGGACTAGGAAACAAACAATTCAACAAAGAAAACATAATTAAAATATAGATGAAATCTGATATGGCTAGCTAAGGTAAAAAACACAGAGAGAGGGATGTAAAAATGACAAAAAAGGGAAATGAAGGTAGTATGGGAAATGGAGGTGGGGAGGAGTGAGGCAGGTAGCCAACGATAGAGAGACTGAGGCACAGAGACAAGAGAGATAGACACAGAGACAGAGATACAGGAAACAGAGAGATGAAAAAAGATAAACTGAATGAGAGAAAGAAAGAGATAGATGGAGAAAGACAGACATAGAGACAGAGACAAACAGCAAGAATGAGAGACAGACAGACAGATAGATAGATAGATAGATAGATAGATAGATAGATAGATAGATAGATAGATGAGAGAGAGAGAGAGAGAGAGAGAGAGAGAGAGAGAGAGAGAGAGAGAGACCTTGTCATTCCCAATGCTTGATGCCCATAAATGAGCATGTTGCTCTAACTGTGGTCCAGTCAAGTGGAATATAGTAATATGATCACATTCTTTATTCTGCATACTCTATTTCTAAAATAAAACAGCAAGATTACACTACCTTTCTTAATTGACTGTCATGCCACATTATTGATTCTTCTCAAGTCTGCAGTTCGCTAAAGCCCTAATCCCTTTCCCCTCTCCCAACCATCTTATACCTGTTCATTTTTTGAACCCAAATATAGGACTCCTAATTGGGTTTGATATTATCATTCTTGTCTGTTGAAATCCTTCTGGATTGTGATTCTGTCATCCTATGAATATGTTAGCTATTTTCCCCATCTTCTATCATCCATAAATCTGATACATGTCACAGCTATGCCTTCATCCAAGCTATTGATAAAAACACTGAACAGCACAGCATCAAGGACCAAGCCCTATGGCACTCCATCAGGTGCCCCCAACATTCTTTTTGAGTGTTCTCGTTCTGAATCTATTCAATCATACTCTTATAAAGTCTGAATATTTCTATCCATTTTGTTCACAAAGACATAGGAAGAGATTTTACTAAATGGTTTCCTTAAATATAGACATATTCTCTTTGTGGTATTTAAAACTGTAGGCATTACTAAAGGGACATCTTTTTTAAAATTAAATTTTATTTATTTTCATTAAGATCTACTATCTCTCCTGCCCCTCCCCTCTAGTGTCTTTAAAAAGCAAGGAAAACAATGGTATAATAACTTCTACCAAAAAGGAAATGAAGGCAGTCTGGTATGATGCCTTTTGATGAGCTCCCACGCTGAATCATAGTGTTCCCTATTTCCAAATGCTTACTTCCTCTTTAATGGTGCATTGTACCATGGGAATACTTACACAAATTCAGGAAAAATGAAGTAAGCAGAACCGTGAAAACAATAAGTACGCTAATGCACTGTTGGTGGAGTCATGAACTGATCCAACTATTCTGGAGAGCAAATTGGAACTATGCCCAAAGGTCTATAAATCTGTGCATACCCTTTGATCCAGTGATACCACTGCTAGGTCTATATTCCAAAGACATGAAAAAAGAGGGGGACCATCTATCTGTACAAAAATATTTAGAGCAACTCTTTTTGTGGTGGCTAAGAATTGGAAATTGAGAAGATGATGATCAGTTGCGGAATGGGTAAACAAGGTCTATGATTGTGGTGGCATATTATTGTGCCATAAGAAATGAGAAGCAAGATAATTTCAGAAAAACCTGGACTTACATGAACTGATATAAAATGAAGTGAGCATAACCAGGAGAATGTTGTATATTCTAACACCAATACTGTACAATGAAGAACTGTGAATGACAGTCATTCTCAGCAATACAGTGATCCAAGACAATCTAAAGAACTAATTATGAAACACACTATCTGCCTCCAGAGAAAGAATGATTTCCATCTGAATACAGAGTGAAGTATGCTTTCTTTCTTTCTCTCTCTCTTTCTTTCCTTCTTTCCTCCCTTCTTTCCTTCCTTTCTTTTTTCTTTCCTTCTTAAAATTTGAGTTTTGTACAAAATAACTAATATGGAAGTATTTTACATGATTGCATATGTATAAACTATATCAGATAGATTGCCATCTCAGAGAGGGGGAAGGGAAAAGAGAGAAGTAGAAAAAAAATTGGAATTCAAGCATTTAAAAATGTTAAAAAACATTTTAACATGTAAAATGGGAAATTATATATATGTATATGTACATATACACATATACATACACACGCTAATATGCACAACGAACACAAAAATGTAAATGGCAAGAATAACAAAAACCCATGTTGATGCTGTGTGTTATGATGACCAAGCTTGTCCTTGAAGAAGGGATGAGAAAATGAACTTTCTTCCATTTATTGGGGAGATGGGACTTTACTGGTGTGGAACAAATCACTGGGTTGCTGTCAGGATCAATGAGACAATACATGGGAAAGCCCTTTTTAAAAATTCAAAGTGCTATATAAATGGGAACTATTATGATGTCACTTCCCTTCTCAAAAGCATTTAGCTGTGAGATGGTACAGTTGATAGAGTAGTGAGCCTGGATTCAGGAAGACCCAAGTTCCAATCCAGCCTCAGACATTTACTAGCTTTGTCAGTGAGGCAATTCAACTTTGTCAATTAATCTTCGTTTGCCTTCGTCTTTCTTGGTTATAAAATAGGGATAATAATAGCACCTACCTTGCAGGACTGTGAGTATCAAATGAGGTAATATTTGTGAAGCAGTCAGCACAGTGCTTGGTACATAGGAGGTGGTGTATAGAAATGCCCATTCCCATATATAAATATAAATGGTGTATATAAATGCCCACTTCCCTTCCCCAATTCAGTGGCTTTCCATTGTCTAGTAGATAAAATCTAAATGCGTTGGTCTGACACTTGAAGTCTTCTATATTCTGGTTCCCAGGTCCCTTACAAACTCTGTTCCAACAACACTGAATTAACTACATGCAGTTTTCTGAACTCAGTCCTTTATATTTCACCTCTGTTGATCTGCAAAAGCCTTCTCACCTCTGCCTCTCAGAATTATGATCTGTCTTCAAAGTTGAGCTCAGGTCTCATCTCCACTGTGAAGCCTTACCTGAATGAATGAATGAAAAGAAAAACATTATTGAGTACTTACTTGTGTACAAGGCACAATTGTAAATACTATGAGCATTCCTGACCTCAAGAAGCTTATATTCCAACTGTGACACAATTCATATAATGGTATATTGGCCTAGGAAGAGTTTTGGTATGGGGAGTCATGGATGAGGATTGGATCCACAGGGTGGAATATTGTCACACCCTTTCCAGAAGGAACAGTAATGTAGATTTCATTAAGGTCTCTAAAACAAGAGGTGAAAAGCTGGGGGAAAGGTGAAATAAGTAATATATGAATAGTGGCAGAGAACATGGCAAGATGGTGGAGGTCAACTGCTGAATGAGATGTGAAGGATATTCTGGAAAAATCTAGTTAGATATAGTCAGGGGTAAGGTGGGCATGGACTTGCTCACCAACCAAGACGGGACAGAAATTTCAAATCTGAGCAGATTAATTCTCCCACAGATTGGAGTCATGATGTCTGGAGGTTCACTAGGGTGGGTGCTAGTCTAGGTAGAGAAAAGGAACAGTGACAGCAATAAAACAGATAGCAAGATGGCTGTGGTAGATATCCAATCTCTCTGATTATTAGCGTTTATCAATTTTGCTTATACCATAATTAATTGTGTATATGTTGTATCACTGTCTCCATTAGAACGTTAGCCAGTTAGACAATATCATTCATTAAACAACTATTACGTGCCAGATAATGTGCTAGAATCTGGAAGACAAAAGACAGCAGATGGTCTCAAGGATCTCACAAGGGATAGCTTTATTTTTCTCTAGGTATGCCCCATACTTAGCTTTTTTTCCCCTGTGCTTTCTTTCTTTCTTTTTTTTTTACAATGTAGTTGTTTAATTTATTAAACTTAATTTAATAATGCATTGATGAAAAGATAAGCATAGGATACAGAAATGGAAGGCATCTTGTATATCATCTAGTATAACCTTCCTTATTTTACAGGTGGAGAAACTGAGGCTCAGAAGGGTTAAGTCACTTGCTTATAGTCATACAGTTAGTGTCATAGGTGAGATTTGAACTTAATTTCTTTGGCTCCAAATATGATGCCCCCTTGCCTACATGATAATCCAAGCTGTAGCTATAGTAATTTGTCTATGAGTCACAAGAAATGATCTAGGAAAGGGATCCAAGAGACAATTGTAGACAGTTCTAAGAAGATACTGATTTATTGTGTTGCTAAAGATAAAGAAGGGCAACTCGGTATTGCAGGGAATAGAGGACCTGCCTGGAGTCAGGGAAACCTGAGTTCAAATCCTGTCTCATATATTTCCTAGCTGATGAGCCTGAGCAAGTCACTTAACCCTCTTTACCTCAGCTTCCTCATCTGTAAAATGAGTCAGAGAAGGAAATGGAAAACCGCTACAGGATCTTTGCCAAGAAAACCCCAAATGGGGTCATGAAGAGTCAGAAATAACTGAAAAAGAACAACAACAAAGCCAAAGAAGGTAAAGAAGAGCTAGGTATCACGTGGACATTGGGAAAGAACAGATGATCTGCATATCTGGTGGTTTCCATTGTCCATGATCTAGCAAAGCCTGGAGAATGTGAGAATTCCTGTAGGACTATATAAGGAAAAAAATGTCCTGATTTTTTTTGGCAAATGAAGTCTACAAATTTTAGACTAATGAACTAGTCTGTATTCTTGGAAAAGAAGACTAGAGTGTATCATGAAAGGAATGATTAGTAAAATTTTAGAAAAGGAAATTGTGATTGCAAAGAATCAGCTAGGAGGGAATATGCATTTATATGGTGATTGCTAGGTTTTAGACAGCGTGCTAAGTGCTTTACAAATATTTATCAATGACCATCAATAATAACAAGTATTTATTTAGCACCTATCATGTGGTGAGTACTATGCTATATTATGTTATGTCTACAGTACTCCCCGATTTGCCAGTCTAGGAGTCCTGGTAAGAAAGAGCATTAACTTAATCTGTTATGATCTGTCCTTAATTAGAATGTGAGCTTCTTGAGAGCAGAGACTGTTTTTGACTCTCCCTTTATCCCAGCACTTAGCATAGCACTCATCACATTATACAGTTTTTATTGTTTACTTGCATCATCTATGTCAATCACTGAGTCCAGGACTGGGATAATCCTTCTTTAGTTTCCAAAGGCAGGAACCCTCAGTTTCCAAAAACGACTTAGGTATTTGATTTTGTCTGCATTTGATTTTGTTGTTGGTTAAGTTCATACAATGGCGTGTATCTATTAATAGCAAGTATCTAGTTCTCAGTGAAGTGATTTCTATTTATTCTGAGAACATTTCTAAAGGCTTTGACTTGTTTTTTTTTTTTGTAAGAAAGGCAACAAGTGCTTACTATGTACTAAGGACCATGACAAGCACGAATACTTTACAGAAAAGTAACTCCTTTGAATCTTACAATGACCCTGAGATCTAGGATTAGAATCTACATGGTTCTGAGTCTAAGGTATGCACTCTAACTGCCATTCCACTGATGGTTTCTTTACCATCTTCTTCAAGTTACTCACTTATTCATCTACCAAGAGAAAGATATTTCATCCTCTGTGTAGTAAGGCCATGATTTTTACCTAAATTTTAGTAGAAATATTTTTGAAAATCTCTTATGTTAAAACTTGTAAAAAAAACAAAACTTGCAGAATTATTAGAACAAGTAGAGATATGATTAGGTGGATTTGGAACTGGTTGGATACAGATCAAATCTAGAGTGATTAATAATTTGATGACAACTTTAGTGATGCTATACAGTAGTGTGCCACAGGAAATTGCACATGGGACTGTACTGTTTAATATTTTCATAAGTGACTTTTGACAGGCAGCATGGTACAATGGATAAAGGACTAAATCTAGGCAATTAGAAAATACAGAAGAAATAGGACAGTCAGTGTTTAGAGTCAGGAAGACCTGAGTTCGAATAATGTTTCAGATATTGAGACCCTGGGAAAGTCATTTGCCTTCTTTCAGTTTCAGTTTTCGGTAACATCAAGGACCCCAGCATTCACAGGACAACCTGCTGTACAGGTTCTTAGATCTGCTTTTTTAAAAGGGTTCAACAATCTGCTTTAATCAAGTACATATATCATTCACTTAGTTCAGGGGAAAAAGCACCCTGAATGTTAGAGAAAACACACACAGAGATTACAAACAGAAAGGCCAACATACATGGCTTTCAACTGTCTGACCATAGACAATACATACATCATTACCAGAGAGAGAAGCACTAACATCTGAATTTTCACAGCCAAGGGCCTGCTTAGTGGCTACCCAGCATCTCATCTGGCACACGTACCTTCTTTCAAAAAATAAGCCCCAAAGTATGCCGAGATAGTGGAGTGATCGGTAAATGCTATCCCCCTTCTCTTATTGCCCTTGAAAAACCCAGGGTATATTTCCCCAGGAAAAATCCTGGAACAGTAGGATCAGCTGAAGGGGTAAACAGTTTTAGCTCATGAAGCTAGGAAAATTGTAAAAGGGGGTCCCTCTTGTTGTGACTGAAGGAGACCAGTGCAGGACTGGAGCTATCCCAGACAGCCTCACCTCAGCAAACCAGGAGGAGATCCTGAGCCCCAGGGGCATGGAGCCATAATTGTCAACACCAGGAACCCAGGCATGTCGCAGCTTAGCCAGAGGAATTGGAAAGACACTAGTGCAGATGGAGTTCACCAACTGCTGAGCCTGCCTATGCTCTAGCTCAGAAGACTAGACCTCCTGTGACCAGACCACCCCTCCCCCACACAATGCAGCTAGCTCCAGGGTAACCGGGGAAACTCAGAAAGACTTCACCTGGCCTCTGCTTTGACATATTAGTCAGCTCAGCACCAGGTAAGGTGCAGCATTTCAGCTTCTAGCTGAAAGAACCAGAGGTCACCATACACAAAACCTCAAGTTCTAAGCACAACAACTGTGGGACAGAGCCCCCTGTGCCTCAGAAGTAGAGAGAGAGAGATTAATAGTGTCAAAGGCTGTAGAAAGGTCAAAAAGAGTAAGTATTGAATCATTGGATTGTAAATAAGTGGCAATTGGCCACTTATTGGCAATAGGATTGGCAATTCAAGAATCATTGGTGACTTTGGAGAAAGCAGTTTCAGTGGAATAAGACTGGAAGATAGATTTTGAGGGGCAGAATTTTTTATTTATTTATTTTATGTATTTATTTAACTTTTAACATTCATTTTCACAAAATTTTGGGTTCCAAATTTTCTCCCCTTTTGTCCCCTCCCCCCACCCCAAAACACCGAGCATTCTAATTACCCCTATCACCAATCTGCCCTCTCTTCTATCATCCCTCTCTGCCCTTGTCTCCATCTTCTCTTTTGTCCTGTAGGGCCAAATAACTTTCTATACCCCTTTACCTGCATTTCATACCAAAATGAGTGTGCATTTTATTCCTTCCTTTAGTGGAATGTGATGAGAGTAAACTTCATGTTTTTCTCTCACCTCCCCTCTTTATCCCTCCACTTAAAAGTCTTTTGCTTGCCTCTTTTATGAGAGATAATTTGCCCCATTCCATTCCTCCCTTTCTACTTCCAATATATTTCTCTCTCACTGCTTGATTTCATTTTTTAAAGATATGATCCCATCCTCTTCAATTTACTCTGTGCACTCTGTCTCTATGTGTGTGTGTGCATGTGCGTGTGCGTGTGTGTGTGTGTGTGTGTGTGTGTGTGTGTAATCCCACCCAGTACCCAGATACTGAATAGTTTCAAGAGTTACAAATATTGTCTTTCCATGTAGGAATGTAAACAGTTCAACTTTTATAAGTCCTTTATGACTTCTCTTTGCTGTTTACCATTTCATGCTTCTCTTCATTCTTGTGTTTGAAAGTCAAATTTTCTTTTCAGCTCTGGTCTTTTCATCAAGAATGCTTGAAAGTCCTCAATTTCATTGAAAAACCAATTTTTTCCCTGAAGTATTATACTCAGTTTTTTCTGGGTAGGTGATTCTTGGTTTTAGTCCTAGTTCCTTTGACTTCTGGAATATCCTATTCCATGCCCTTCGATCCCTTAATGTAGAAGCTGCTAGATCTTGTGTTATCCTGATTGTATTTCCACAATACTTGAATGGTTTCTTTCTAGCTGCTTGCAATATTTTCTCCTTGACCTGGGAACTCTGGAATTTGACCACAATGTTCCTAGGAGTGTCTCTTTTTGGATCTCTTTCAGGTAGTGATCTGTGGATTCCCTGAAGACTTATTTTGCCCTCTGTTTCTAGAATCTCAGGGCAGTTTTCCTTGATAATTTCATGAAAGATGATGTCTAAGCTCTTTTTTGGATCATGGCTTTCAGGTAGGCCCATAATTTTTAAATTGTCTCTCCTGGATCTATTTTTCAGGTCCGTTGTTTTTCCAATGAGATATTTCACTTTATCTTCCATTTTTTTATTCTTTTGGTTTTGTTTTGTGATTTCTTGGTTTCTCATAAAGTCATTAGCCTCCATCTGTTCCATTCTAATTTTGAAAGAACTATTTTCTTCAGTGAGCTTTTGAACCTCCTTTTCCATTTGGCTAAATTGCTTTTGAAAGCATTCTTCTCTTCATTGGCTTTTTGAACCTCTTTTGCCAATTGAGTTAGCCTATTTATCAGGGTGTTATTTTCTTCAGCATTTTTTTGGGTACCCTTTAGCAGGGTGTTTACTTGTTTTTCATGCTTTGTTTGCGTGTCTCTCATTTCTCTTCCCAGTTTTTCTTCTACCTCTCTAACTTGATTTTCAAAATCCTTTTTGAGCTCTTCCATGGCCTGAGCCCATTGAGTGGGCTGGGATACAGAAGCCTTGACTTCTGTGTCTTTCCCTGATGGTAAGCATTGTTCTTCCTCATCAGAAAGGAAGGGAGGAAATACCTGTTCACCAAGAAAGTCACCTTCTATAGTCTTATTTTTTTTTCCCTTTTCTGGGCATTTTCCCAGCCAGTGACTTGACTTCTGAATATTCTCTTCACACCCACTTTGCCTCCAGATCCTCCCAGCCAGCACTTGGGGTCTGAGATTCAAATGCTTGCTTCCCAGCCTCAGGGCTTTGGGCAGGGGCGGGGCTGCCATTCAGTGTGAGAGTAAGTTCAGGTGCTCACGTAGGGGCAGGGCCGCCTCTCGGGGCTCAGTTCCCTCAGGGGGTTTATGCAGAGACCTTCAACAATGGATATGAGCTCCTGCCTGCTTGGGGAGCCCCTGTCTGCTCCCGCCTTGGCCACTGCCTCCCAAGGGGGCCTAAGTTATGGGGGCACCCCACTCCCCTCTCGACCCACCAATGAGACCCTCTCACCAACCTTTGGGGCCTGTGAGTGGAAGGACCTGCCATGGCTGCTGGAGATTCTGTCCCTGAAGCCTGCTCGGATCTGCTCTTCTGAGCGCTGTGCAGCCAAGGCAGGGCTGGGCTTGGCTCTGGATCTGCAGCGTGACGGACCTTTTGCGAGAGGTTTGCAGGGCTCTCTGGAACAGAAATCTCATCTGCTCCATTGTTCTGTGGCTTCTGCTGCTCCAGAATTTGTTGGGAGTTCTTTTTTACAGATATTTTATGGGCTGTGGGTTCGGAGCTAGTGTATGTGTGTCTTTCTATTCCGCCATCTTGGCCGAGGTGCAGTATTTTTAACTGACGGCAATCAGAATGGTGAATGATCTCACATTTATACTATGTGAGATAGTACTACCCTCTACTAGGGATCTGTCTCTCCCGTAATACGATCAGGTCAGTTTTCCCATGATATTCAATATTACTTATACTGGCTTGGTCCAGGGATAGGCTTAAACTGTATCTCCTTTGATGCATCTTTATTCTAGCCTCTGACTATACTGACATGGTTTCTTAAGGCCCTGGTGACTTTGGGACCCTTCAGACTTGGTGAAAGCCTCAAGGCCACACAAATCACCACACTCTGCCCTGCTAACTAGGTGATTTCCAGATGGAGAGCAAGAGGACTAAGGTTACCCAAGTTAAATGCTGGAGTATTCAACAATAGTTGAATATCTTTTCTATGTTATGACCAAGCAAATCCCTTTCTGGTACATGTTGAATGAACTGCAAAGGTCTTATTTCATCCCAAAACTGAACTTGAGCAAACAGGCTAAAACCATCATAATTTCGGCCCTCCCCTAATACCACGTAACAATTGCCTGAAAGAAGTGTGGACATTTAGTTGACAAAAGGATAGCTATTCACATATATTTGAAGGTCTGTAATGTGAGAGATGGATTAGAATCATTACACCTGGCCTGAGACGAAAGAATTGGAAGCAATAGGTGGAAATTGCGAGGAGGCAATTTAGGCTGAGGTAGGGAAAAACTTCATAACTGATAGAGCTAACCAAAATCAGAATGGATTGCTTTTGGAGGTAATGGGCTTTCCCTCACTGGTGTTCTTTGAGCCTTGGATTTTGACATAGTACAAATAAAATTTCCTAACCATAGGAACTGTTCTAAAGTGTAATGGGTTGCTTTGGAAGCTCGTGCTTTCATCCTAACTGCGACCTCTCTAAGCAGAGGTTGAATGACCACTTTTTCAGTGATGTGCTGGTGATTCTGGTCAAGTGTAAGCTGGACTAGAGGGATTCAAAAGGAAGGCCCCTTCTATCTCTGACATTCATTGATTCTGTCAGCTGAGAAAACAATTTAATAGACTGAATTAAGGTTTGTATAAATTCATGAATGATAGATCCCTATAAAGTATTCCTTGGTGGCACTGTCAAAGACAGAATAATGGTCTAGATCAACAGTTGCTTTGACTTGGTCTCACTTCTCTATTCTTAAATTCTTATGAATCAATGAGTCAATGATAGCTGACATCTATTTATAGCCTCTCTGCCATGGTCCAATATAACTCATGATGTAGCACTCTACCCTAGCACTAGATTTGAAATCAGAAGTTGTATGTGTCTTAAAAAAAAAAAAAAGATGAACTTGAAGACGACTTCTATCTTTTAGGACTGAGTGATTATGGTAGAAAAATGGCATTAGAATATTGAGGGCAGATTCTGTTCCCCTCTCTCTTTCCCTCGGCTGAATTGGGAAAACTATAGAGACCTGAGAGCATGGAAAAGATGGGAAGGTGGGTGACATAGGGGATGTCAGCAGTATGCTTGGACCTAATTTTCTTTTTTTTTTAAAAATATCTTATTCTTCTTTCTGCTCTCTATGATCCAACCATACTGAACTAAATATTTTGGACTGAGTACTTGTTAGTCTGTCAATTAATCTCTATTAAGCACCAACTATGTATCAAGCTCTGCGCTAAATGTTGGAGATGTAAGAAGGGGCAAAATTCAGTCGTTGTTCTCAAGAAACTCTTAGTCTAAAGGGGGAGACAGCATGTAAACAACTACGTTCTAACAAACAAGCTATATATAGAATGAATAAGAAATCAACAGAGTGAGGGCACTAGAATTAAGAGGGATTGGCATAGTATTTCTATAGAAGATAAGATTTTAGTTGGGACTTGAAGGAAATCAGGGAATTAGAGAGGCAGAGATGAAGCAAGAGAGAATTCCATGTATGAAGGACAGTCAATGAAAAATCCCAGAGTCTAGAGATGGAGTATTTTGTTTGAGGAATATCAAGGAGGTCAGATGGATCGATACCTGGAAGAGCATAAGGTGTAAGGGGCCTGGAAAGTGGGGGTAGGTTTTGATTGACTTGGAATGCCAAGCAGAGGGCTTTATATTTATCTTGGAGGTCATAGAGAGCCACTGAGATTTATTGAGTGGGACTGGGTGGGGAGCAAGGTCAGACATGCACTTTAGGGAAATCACTTTGACAGCTGAAAGGACTATGGCCTAGAGTGGGGAGAGACTTTGGATGGTAGACCAGCAGGCTATGGAGGTAATTCAGAGCTGAAGTGATGAAGTACTGCATCATGGTAGTGGCAATGTCAGAGGAGAGAAGGGGACATATTCAACGAATGTTACAAAGGTAAACTATATAGGCTGTGGCAACAGGTTGGCTATGGGAGCTAAGAGAGAATGAGGAGTTAAAGATGACCTCTAATTTAGGAGACTTGGAAGACTGAGAGATAGTGATACCCTTGACAGTAATAGAGAAGTTAACAAGGGAAAGATGTTTTTGGGGAAAGTTTATGAATTCAGTTTTGGATATATTGAGTTTAAAATCTATATAGAATATCCAGTTCAAGATAGGCAGCTAGGGCTGCAAAAATAGAAGTCAACAGAGAGGTTAGGGGTAGATAGGTAAATCTGAGAATCATCAGCATAGATATGATAATTGAATCCATGGGGACAGAGCCTTGTGGGACAACCAAATTTATGTAATCATGCATGAATATATGTATTTTACACTTAGTAGTATTTTATTTTTTCAAATTACATGTCAAGATAATTTTTAGCATTCACTTTTATAAGATTTTGAGTGCCATATTTTTCTCTCTCCTCCTGTTCCTCAGCAAATAATCTGATATGTGTTATACATGTACAATCATGCTAATCATATTTCCACATCAGCCATACTGGGGCACTCGAATTTAGCAGGCATGACTAGGATGAAGGTCCAGCAAAGGAAACTAAGAAGTGGTTAGACAGGAAGACAACCAGGAGAGAGTAGTGTTCCAAAAACCTAAAGGGAAGAGAATCAAGGGGAAAAAAGTGATTGATAGTGTCAAAGGCTGCAGAGTGGTGATGAAGGATGAAGATTGGGAAAAAGTCACTAGATTTTGTAATTAAGAGGTAATCAGAAACTTTGGACAGATCAATTTCAGTTTCATGACTAATCCAGAAACCAGGCCATAGAGACTTAGAAGACAGTGAGAAGGAAAAGAAGTGGAGACATCTATTGTAGATGATCTTAGGGAACTTAGCCACAAAAGGCAGTAATAATATGAGAATGATGGAATCCTAAAAGACTTTCCCACATGGTCCAGATCCCTAGTGTTCACCTGGGGCACCCAGCCCTTCTCAGTTAATAATACTTTCATTGTGGCCCTCATTGTCTGCACCTGTACCCCACTCCTTAATCCTACGTAGACCCCCTTCTCTGTTACCTCTCACTCACCCCAAGCTATTGTCCACACTATAAAAAAGGTTAGTCTCATCTACCAAATTGCTCAGATTCCTTAAGTCTGGCCTGCTTGTATTAAGCATCACAAATAGTGCTAGTTCTTAAAAGCCCTGCCCACTTTTATTGGTAAAACAATAAATCTTGTCTCTGACTGAAAGAAGGGTTGAGTGAAATTCTTTCAAGGCAGGACCTGTGTCTTTTGCCCTTGAATTTCAGGGTTCCTAGCATCCCAGGACCTCAACAGGATGATGGCTAGCAGGGATGAAAAAAGGTTTTTTGAGGATGAGAGAGATGTAGGTATGTTTGTAGGCAGGTGGAAAGCAGTCAGTAGAAAAAAAAGAGACTGAAGATATATGAGAAAGGGGATGATAGAAGAAGCAATCTGTTGGAGAAGACAGGTTGGGATAGCATCATTTGTACATGTAGCAAGGGGTTAGTCTTGGTGAGGAGAAGGACCACCTCTTCACCCACCACCTCTTCAGGGGTGAATGAGGAGATAGTGAGAGAAGGCATATGGGTGATGTGAGATGAAGAGGAGAAAAAAGGGACATCTTTATGAATGACCTCAATTTTTCCTGTAAAATATGAGACAATGCTTTTGGCTGAGAGAATTGAGTAAGGGGAAACAATAAGAGATTTGAGGAGTTATGAAAAGGTTTAGAAGGTCTTTTGTTGAGCATGGGATAGTGAATTAAATACGGAGATATGGAAAGATTGTTTTGCATTACTAAGAACTCAGTTGAGCTTAAGTAATATAAATTTGTAGCGGACTCAGCACGATTTCATGATTTTCTCCACTTTTATTTAGCAGTGTATGTGTAGGAGTGAAAGCAGTGGATGGTAGGAGTGATTCAAGGTTGAAGCTTGGAAGGGCAAATTTGTGATATTATAAAAAGTGAAGGTACTCAAGAGAAGAGGACAGTGTAGAGTTGAATTGGTTCACTATGGGGTCAAGATGGGGAAAGAAGAGTGTTGTTAAATCAGTGGTGATGGCCTGGAAGAAAACTGAGAGAATGGAATCAAGGTACAGATGAAGAATAGGGTTGGAATTGAGAGGAGAGGTGGAATGACAATAGGTTTTGATCAGATAAAGGAATTTCAGAGTTAATCAACATGGAAGTGGTACTTTTATGGGTGATGATAAGATCAAGGATAGGGCCATTTTTGTTTGTGGTTGAGCAGAATAATTGAGGAATAATTCATGTGAAATGAGTAATTTGGGGAACTTTGAAGTTAGAATGTTTGAGGGAGTATCATTATATATGGTGAATTCCTGGAGTATGAGAGCAAGTGTTGAGGAAGAAAGAAAAATTATAGTCAGGCAGTGAACACATTGGGGAAAGGACAGCATCCTGGAGGTCTGTAGAGAACAGCTATCAGAATTTTGATTGGATGGTAGATATGGATTAAATGAACTTTGAAGATGGAGAGGTTACTGAATTATGATGGTAGATGAATCTGGAAGTGGCATTACAGTGAAAGGAGTATTCCAATTCCTCTTGACCAGTGATTTGAGGCAATGAGTGAAAGTGTAGATGGTGCTGGAAAGGGTATCCAGGGAAGCTATGTCACCAAAAGGGGACTAGGTCTCAGAAAATGGAAAGAATGGGAAAGGAGAAGATTTAAAATTGAAAGCGAGCTTGTCACTGATAGAACAGGTATTCTAGAGAGCATAGTAGAAGAGGTGGGTAGCCTTAGGGTAGGCCAGTGTGGCATGGGACAGATTGAGGGTCCTGGAAACAAAAGATCTGGTAGTGGGGGATGGGGAATGAGTTTTGAATGATGAATAATAAGGGCTCAGAATCACGGGGATGGTGAAAGCACAATGAAGAGGGAATTTGTTAGTCATTAAGGTAAGATTTTAGACAGCCTTTCTATGTCCATAGGGCTTTGGTCTCAGGGTAGAATCTTTCCAGGGCCATAGGCAGTTCAGGTGAGGAAACCAATACTTGGAACTGAGGTACTGATGTTTTTCTTCCCAAAAGTGTGAGACCAGACTAGAGACTTGATGGAATGATATTTCTCCTCTTATATATCACTTCACTTTTGTCTGCCTCGGTGTCCTTACCTGTAAAATGGGTATTATAGTAGTACCTACCTACCAGAGTGGTGAAGATCCGAAAAGATAGTATTTATAAAGTACTAAGCACAGTGACTGACATTTAGTAGACAATATATCCTTATTCCCTTCCCTGAGAGGGAGGAGTCTGGTGCTTGGTGGAAGGGTATTTCTCTTCTTTTATTAGAAAGGAGACATAGCATTATGGAAAGGCACCCTCTCCCCCCAGATATGATGGAATCATATGATGGAATGTTGCTTCTCTTTTTCCTTCAGGAGGCTGAAGACCAGGTTGGAGATGCATACAGCTTAATGGAATGGCGCCCCATCCCCTCATCACGTTGTATTATTAACAGTGGGTCTTAGAATGTTTGGGGATGCCAAGCAGACATTTCCTCTGCCTTTATTGATTCTTTTCATTTTTTTCATTCATTCACCCAAAGTTTACCCACATCCTTTGCGTTGTAAGGATCTCAGCTGTAACAGTTTAATAGAACCAGTGACAGAAGCAGGCATGTGTGGAAAGCATACTTGTTTGCAGCAAGAGATGAAGAGTTCATTTATAGTTATGATGAGTTTGAAGTGACACAGGGACATCCCAGATCTGAAGATGAACTTAGAAGAGATTTTCAGGGATGTGAGAGGAACTTGGCATCCTTCCCAGGTTAAACAATTCCTCTGATGTTGACCAGCATTGAAAATCCCTCCAGGTCACCAAGAACTGGAAGCTTGGCTTTTCAGAGTTTCCAGAAGCCACTGTCTGCATGAAATAGTTAGATTTCTCTTTTTCTTAGTGAAATACAGTCACTTGGATTTTATGTAATTTGCAGAACAGATGAGGGGTGAAATATAGTAACTAGTTCTACTTACACATAAACACACACACACACACGCTTACACACTCTTTAAAATCTAGGTGAATTTCCTTTTTTTTTTAAATACCCCAAACCCATGAAGAATATTCGATAATGGAAAAATTCTTTCATCATACTAGGCAAAATGACAGGGGATATCTCATGAAAATCTATTTACAGAATTACTTTTCCATTCCTATAACCTTAAAGTAACAGAGCCTTTCCTCTGGTAGGCTTTAGACTTCAATAATTCATTATATCATATGTGTTTCTCTTACTGTGAAATTCTTCTGATTAAGGAGAGCTGACAGCTGCTGGAGAATGAAGTAATCCTCTCTTTCTTCTTCTCCCTCCTCCCCTCCCCCCAAACCCATGCTTAATATTCCTCCAAGGTCAAGTTCAATTGCAAATAGGACAGGGTGACATCTCCATAGATTTGTACTAATAACTGGGTGTTCTCATCAGAGGCATGTTGGCAGCAGAAGGAATTTAACCTAGCAAATGCTTAAGAAAGCAGAATTGTCTGCCAAAAAAGGGAGCTCCAAATATCTCAGTGTTCATCACAGATAGATTTCTCTTTCTCTGCAGTTAATAAGTATGAACTTCATGCCAGGATGACCCATTGGTACCTTTAAAAGCATGTAATTTCATATGCAGAAAAAGCTATTTTCTTTAGGCTTTATTTATAATCGTGATTATAAATTCACAGAATTGTAGGATTTAGAGCTGAAGGAGATCTTGGAGATCATCTACTTTTCTCCCTTCATTCTGAAGATGAGAAACCTGCGACTGAGAGAAGTTTAGTGGATAGCCCAAGGTCAGACAGGGAATAGAGGCTTGAACCTTGGGCCCCTGACTCTAAATTCTGCTGTCATAGAATCACCTGAGCTATTTAAATGCCATTCAGTTCAAAAGCCACTATTTGACTGATATTTAGGACTTCGTTTTCTAAAAATCAAGTGGTCCTCTATTAATATTTGCTCAACTGAGGCTTCCCATCCATTCTAACTAATGTTCTTCTTCAGGGCATCAAAGGACTTATATTGGTCATATGTGTATACTAAATGCAATGGTTCACATTTGGTGGTTCTTGAGGATGGTCCAAGGGGTTTGCTTTTTTTTTGTTTTAAAGTCATATTAACAGTAAATCGGGGTTGCTAGGTGGTACAATGGATAGAGAAGTAGTCCTGAATTCAGGAAAACTCATCTTTGTGAGTTCCAATTTGGCCTCAGACATTTACTAGCTGTGTGGCCATGGGCAAGTCACTAGACTCTGTCTCAGTTTCCTCATCTGTAAAATGAAATAGAGAAGGAAATGGCAAACCACTCTAGTATCTTTGCCATGGAAAGCCCAAATGGGGTTATGAATAATCGAATATGGCTGAAAAATGGCTGGGCAAAAGCAACAAACATCATAGAATATTGTGAATAGTATATTAAATGACCCCTGAGATTCAAAAAACCCATTTTTATATGTTTGTTGTTTTTGAAGAGGTCATGGAACAAAAAATGTTAGAATTCATTGAGTTAATTATCAGCATATTTATCCATCTAGACACAGGATTCTTGCAGTATCTTCTTGAGAAAGATAAATTCATGGATGTGGACAGCTATTGAATAGTTCAATGCTCTCTTATAATTTTGAACCAATCTGAGCTTTATAGAAAACATAAAACTCATTGTACCATTGAATAAATTAAAGAAATGGACCTAAAGAAAATGAAGATTAACCAACAAAACCCAGGAGGAAAGAGGAAGAGAAATCTAATTTGATGACAACAAAATATATTCATTATCTAGAAATTAACTATATCATGACAGACATAAATCTCATATAAATGCAAAAGTAAAACAACTGTTTTTCAGAAAAAGAAAGCTAAGTAATTAGGGAGATAATGAATATTTATTTTTGGACCATGCTTACATAGTAAAAATGATGGTAATACTTAAGTTACCCTACAGATTTATTGCTATACCAAAAACAATTGCTCAAGGAATACTTAATAGAGGACTAAAAGATTAATACTATTACAGGAAAGAATATTAAGAGATATAATGTGAAAAAAAGTAGGATGGAAGGGGCTTCTTTAAAAGACCAGTTATCACACTATCCTACTAAGTAACAATGATTAAAACTGTCTGGTACTCAGGAAAAAATTAGAAAAGAAGATCTATGAAATTAACTAGAGCTAGCAAGATGTACAAACAAAATATACATGGAAGTCTAGTGTTTGATAAATCCAAGGACACAAATCACTAGAGAAAAAACTTTTTATTTGACAAGAACTGTTGAGAAAACTAAAAAAGAGAATTGGCAAAAAAATAGGTTTATATCATCCTCTTTTACTTTATGCTAAATAAATTTCAGCTAGTTAAACAATCTAATTATAAAAAGTCACACCATAAAAAGTTAGAAGAGTATAGAAAGAAATATCTTTCACAATACAGATAGGGGAAAAATTAGTAAACTGACAAGCAAAAAAAGCCAACAGAAAAGACAAGATAGATCATCTCAATATCAGAGCCATCACTAGGGATAGAGAGAGCAGAGCTTTGACTGAGGTGGCAGAAATTTAGAGAATAGTGACAGCATTTGTAATCCTTCAGCAGGCAAAAACAACTGGACTTGGCATTCAGTTAGCAAGAATAATTTGTGAAAATGGGAAATTTTCAGGTGGTGCATGTCCTCTTTCCAACTGCTTTGGTATCCATACCTGAAGTAAGCTCTTCCCTGTCACTGTATGGCTCTTTGCCTTACCTCAGTGGCAGATTCATCAGCAGCTGATTTGAGTAGTTCTAAGGTCTCCATCCACGGGATGAAATGTCTAAATAAACAACCAATCAATAATTATTTAGTAGATGTGTTCTATGTGCCGGTGGTACTAGACACTGGGGAATCAAAACCAAAAATAATTCTTGTCTCAATATTATATTCTGAATGAGATAGCATGCATATATATACATATATGCGTATATATATGTATATGTATATATATACATATATATATGCAAGAGAAATACAAAATACAGTCAGAATTCCTCCGCTGTGGAGAAGAAGCTTATGATCTCTCCCAGAAAGTGTCCCTATGATCATGTTACTCTTTCCCAATAGAGTTTGTCTGCCTCAGGTATCAGAATTGGAAGTTTCAGTTGTCAATAATAATTTCAGCATTCAATAACACACTTTTTTTTTTTTTTGCTGAAGATGAAACTAATTTTTCTAGAATCAAGAGAAAGGATATTGGGAAACTTTCCTTGTAATCACAAATCTATATGTAATCAATGCAAATCTACAAAATTAAGTAATTCCCAATAATTAGGTAGTCAAAGAATATGAAAAGTTAGCAAATGAAGAAATACAAAGCATCAACAATTATGCTAGGGATGAGGGTTAGGGGGAGGAGAGGAGAGGAGAGGAGAGGAAAGAGAGAGACAAAGGGAGAGGAGAGAGAGAGAAATATATAGAGAGAATAAAAAATAAATGGAGGGAAACTGAAGTTAGTAATCATAGCTGTGAATACGAATGGGATGATCTCGCCCATAAAATAAAAACAGGTAGCAGAATGGATTAAAAACCAGAATCCAACAACATGTTGTTTACAGGAATCACATTTGAAACAGACACACAGTAAAAACAATCTGGAGCAGTATCTATTATGCTTTAGGTGAGAAAAAAGGAAGGGGTAACAGACAAAGCAAAAACAAAAACAAACCTAATTTAAAGAGATAAGAAAGAAAACTACATTTTGCTAGAAGATATAACAGATAATGGAGTAATTAATATCAATATGAAACATATATGCACCAAATTATTAAAAGAAAAAAAAAGAATGATAGGAGGAAACAGTAAAACTATCCTAGTGGGAGACCTCAACTTTCCCCCCTAAGAATTAGATAAATCTAACCAAAAAATAAACAAGAAAGAAGAAGACCAGAATTTTAGAAAAGTTGGATAGGATAGACCTCTGGAGAAAATTACATGACAGTAGAAAGGAGTATAACTTTTTCTCAGCTGTATATGGCACCTTCATAAAAATTGACCATATATTAGGGCATAAAAACTTCACACCAAGTGTAGAAAAGCATAAATATTAATGGCATCCTTTTAGATTATAATGCAATAAAAATTAAATTCAAGAAAGGACCATGGAAACAGAGATTAAAAATTAATTGGAAACTAAACAATCTAATTCAAAATAATGAGTGGGTTAAAAAAAAAATCTTAGAAACAATGAATAATTTCCTTAAAGAGAATGAAAACAATGAGTTACTATTGCTGCAAAAATGCTGGAGTGGGTTGCCATTTCCTCCTCCAGCTCATTTTACAGATGAGTAAACCAAGTGAAACAGGGTTAAATGACTTGTGTACAACCATATAGCTAGTACATATCTTAGGCCAGATTTGAACTCATTTCTTCCTGACTCTAGGCCCTGTGTTCTATTCACCATATCACCTACTTACCAAAATGAAAAGAAGAATGAATAAAATTGAAAGTAAGAAAACCAATGAACTAATAAATAAGACCAGGAGCTGGTTTTATGAAAAAAACAATACTGATAAAGTAGAAAAACCATTGGTTAATTTGATTAATGAAAGAGAAAGAAGAAAACTAAATTACCAGTGTCAAAAATGTAAAGGATAAATTCAGCAGAAGTGAAGATGAAAATAAAGCAATTTTAAGAGCTATTTTGCTCAGTTATATGCCAATCAATCCAACAATCTAAGTGAAATGGATTAATATTTACAAATCTATAAATTGCCTAGATTAACAGAAAAGGAAATGGAATACTTAAATAACCCTGTTATAGAAAAAGAAATTGAACAAACTATCACTGAGCTCCTAAGAAAAATTTCCCAGGACAAGATGGATTCACAAGTTAATTCTACCAAACATTTAAAGAACAGTTAATTTCAATACTATATAAGCTATTTGGAATAAAAGGCAAGAAGGAGCTTTATCAAATTCAGAAATATAGTGCTGAAACCTAAACTAGGAAGAGTAAAAACAGAGACAGAAAGCCAGAGAACAATTTCTGTAATGAATATTGATGCAAAAAATTTAAATAAAATGCTATCAAGGATATTATAGCAATATGCTACAAAGACCATACATTATGACAAGGTGGGATTTATTGCAGGGCTAGTTTAATATTAGGAACTGAGCATATCAATAACAAGAATACAGAACATCATATGATTATCTCAATAAATGGAGAAAAAGCTTTTGACAAGATGTAACACCCATTCCCATTAAAAACACTAGAAAGCATAGGAATAAATGGACCTTTCCTTAACATGACAAGTAGTATCTATTTAAAGTTATCAGCAAGCATTCTCTATAGTAAGCATAAGGTAGAAACATTTTCAATAAAATTGTGAGTGAATCAAGGATGCCCTATTACCACTATTATTCAATATTACACTACATATGCTAGCTATAGCAATAAGAGAAGAAAAAGAAATTGAAGGAATTAGAATAGGAAGCGAGCAAACAAACTCTTTGGAGAATATGATGATATTCTCAGAGATTCCTAGAGAATCAACTAGAAAATCAGCAACTTCAGAAAAATTACAAGATATAAAATAAATCCACATAAATCATCAGCATATCTATATATTGCCAATAAAGTCCAGCAGAAACAGAAAAAAATTCTATTTAAAATAGATGCAGAAATCAAAACAACTCTGAGGTACCACATCACACCTATAAGATTGGAAAACGTGACAGAACAAGAAAATGATAAATGCTGGAGAGGATGTGGGAGAGTTGGAACACTAATTCATTGTTGGTGGAGCTATGAGCTCATCCAACCATTCTGGAGAGCAATTTGGAACTATGCCCAAAGGGCTACAAAAATGTGCATACCCTTTGACCCAGCAATATTGCTATCCCCAAGAGATCATAAAAATGGGAAAGGGTCCCACATGTACAAAAATATTTATAGCAGCACTCTTTGTAGTTGCCAAAAACTGGAAGTCAAGGGGATGCCCATCAATTGGGGAATGGCTGAATAAATTATGGTATATGATTGTAATGGAGTACTATTGTACCATAAGAAATGATGAACAAGCAGACTTCAGAGAGGCCTGGAAGGACTTATACGATCTGATGCTGAGTGAAAGGAGCAGAACCAGGAGAACTTTGTGCACAGCAATGACCACAGTGTGTGAGAGTTTTTTCTGGTAGACTTGGAATTTCATAATAATGCAAGAACTTATTTTAAAAAAAAAATCCCAGTGGTGGTTTTCTAAGGGAAAATGCCTTCCACTCTCAGAGAAAGAAATATGGAAGTCATTTGCAGAATGTAGCAGATCATGTTTGTGTGTGTGTGTGTATGTGTGTGTTTTTGTGTATCATGTTTTGATTTGTTATATGATTTCTTCCATTTATTTTAGTTTGACTACATAGCATGACTATAGTGAAAATGTACTCAATAGGAAAGTATATGTAGAACCTATACAGAATTGTATGGGGTTGTGGGGAGGGAGGAGGGTAGTGGGGGGTAAATGTGGGGGGGATAAAATCTTAATTTTATGGCAGTGATTGTAAAACATTACAAAATAATAATAAAATAAAATAAAATAAAATAGTTGCAGACAATATAAAAGTCTTGGGTGTCAACCTGCCAAGATAAATCCAGGAACTTTGTGAACACAATTACAAACCATTATTCATACAAATAAATTCAGATTGAAACAATTGGAAAAATATTAATTTTTGATTAATTAATTAAATTAATTAATATTAAAATATTAATGAGTAGGCCAAGTCAATATAATTAAAATGACGTAAAAGTGCCATACCAAACTATCAAAATTATTTTATAGAGCTAGAAAAAATAATAACAAAATTCATCGGGAAAAACAAAAGGTCAAGGATATCAATGGGAAAAAAATGTGAAGGAATGCAGCCTTGCAATGCTAGATCTCGAACTGTATTATGAAGTGGTAATCATCAAAACAATCTGGTACTAGACAAGAAACAGATTGGTGGATCAGTGGAATAGATCAGGCACACAATGCACAGTAGTAAATGAGCATGGCAATCTGTTGTTTGATAAATTTAAAAATCCACGTTTTTGGGACAAGAACTCAGAATTTGACAAAAACTGTTGGGAAAACTGGAAAACACTTTAGCAGAAAGTAGGTACAGACCAACATTCACTCATATACCAACATGTCGAAAGGGGCATATGATTTATACATAAATGGTGATAGCAATAAGCAAATTAGAGAAGCAGGGAATATTTTACCTGTGGGGTCTATGGATAATTTATGACCAAACACAAGATAGAGAGCCTTACTGTATGTAAAATGGATAATTTTGATTACATCAAAATAAAAATTTTTTTGTACAAGCAAAATTAATATTGCCACAATTGGAAGGCAGAAAACTGGGGGAAAATATAACAAATTTCTCTGACAAAGGCCTCATTTTTCAAATAATATAAAGAATTGAGGCAAATTGATAAAATTTGAACCATTCCCCAATGGATAAATTGTCAAAAGGATGTGACAGTTTTCAGAAGAAGAAATCAAAGTTATCTATAGTCATATCAAAAATGCTCTAAATCACTTAGAGAAATGCAAATTAAAACAATGCTGAAGTACCAACTCATACTTATTAGATTGGCTAATATAATAGAAAAGGAAAATGACATACATTGGAAAAAATGTGGAAAAATTGGAACACTAATGCACTGTTGGTAGAGTTGTGAACTACTCCAATCATTCTGGAGAGCAATGGGAAACTATGCCCAATGGACTATAAAACAGTGTATACCCTTGGATCCAGTAATACCCCTACTAGGTCTGTATCTCAAGGATATCAAATAAAAGGGAACAGCACTTACTTGAACAAAAATATTTATGGCATCTCTCTTTATCGTGGCAAAGAATTGGAAATTGAGGGGATGTTCATCAATTGAGGAATGGCTGAACAAGTTGTGGTATATGAGTGCAATGGAATACTATTGTTCTATAAGAATTAATGAGTAGAATCATTTCAGAGAAATATGGAAAGACTTCTCTGAATTGATGAGAATTGAAGTTAGAGAACCAGGAGAGCACTGTACACTGTAACAACAATATTGTAAGATATCAATTGTGAATTAGCTAGCTATTTTTACCAATACAATGATCCAAGACAATTCTGAAGGATTTATATATTATCAACCACCAGAGAAAGAACTGATGGAGTCTGAATGCAGATTGAAGTATACCTTTTTAAAACTTTCTTTTTTTGTGTGTGTTTTGCAACATGGCTAATGTGGAGATATGCTTTGTTTGCCTGCACATGTATAATCTATATCAAATTTTCTATCCTCTCAAGGGCTGGGGGGAATAGAGTGAGTGAAAGAATTAGGAACTCACAATTTTTAAAAAAAGAATGTTAAATTTTTTTACATGGAATTGAGAAAAAAATAAAATGAGAGAAAAAATAATTATCCCTAAAATGTTCAAAACAATGAATCATCAAAAATGCAAATTATAACAACCTAGAAATGTCAACTCATCTGTTTTGCATATTTTTTAATTTTTTTTAATTCGCTGTATTAAGTAATTCTGTTGGTACTACTGCGTTAGTCGAACATACACTTAAAAAAATCCCAAGTTGTATATGAATAAATATCCTCAGTTTCTTAAACGATCATCATTTCTCTGTTCTTTTTATGTAGAAATTTTACCCTGATGTATGTTAAATATGTATTAAAAATTAATTTTAATTTAAAAGAAATATTAACTCCAATTCAAACAGGAGATGAGGTAAAAGAAGGAAAACACATTGATAGAGAGGCTGTAAGAAAACTGATCTGCATGGTCATTCATTGTTAGTGGACCTGAGGATTAGTTAAATCATTCTAGAAAACAATTAGAAACATGCAAAAAGATTACTAATGCTGCTAAAAGTTACCCTTTGACCCAAAAATTACACCACTGGTATTATACCCCTAATGAGGTTATTAAACAGCATTTATATTGTGTTTTAAGGTTTTCAAAGTGCTGTAAAACTATGATCTCATTTTATGTTTACAACAACAATGGGAAAGAGGTGCTATTGTTTTTCCTATTTTGTAGATGGGGAAACTGAAGCAGACAGCAGTTAAATGACTTGTCCGGGAGCTAACCGTCTGAACTTGCATTCAAACTCAGATCGTTCTGACTCAAGGAACAGTGTACAATCCATTCTGCCACCGAAAAGAACTTGTGCACACTAATAGTCATAAAACCATAGTTTGTGATGACTAAAACTGAAAACAAAATAAAGTGCCCGATGATTGAGGAATGACTGAATAAATTGTGGTATATGAAGGTAATAAAATTCCCCTTCACAGTATGGGATGATAATATAAAGAATTCTGAGAAATGTGGGAAGAGTTATACTGCATAAAATGATATAGAATGAGTAAAGAATCAAAAGAACAATAAGTTTAATGACTGAAAAAGTAAGTAAAGTCAGCATGGAGAGGTACAACTCTAGTAAAATATAACAGTAAATGCTAACATAATGCTGCCAAAATTTAGGACACAGCCCCTTCTTTCTCTTACAAAATCTTTAAACAAACTCTTCAAGAAAGATTCTTGTTGGTGGGGAAGGATGTTTACATATTTTTGGTGAAGTGGCTTTTGTGGCAAGAAAGAATGAATACTTAAAAAATAAGCTGAAACAATATAGAGATGCAAAAAGGAGAGAAGTGATAGCTCTTATCGTGCCTCTTCTACCTTCATCTGTCCTTCCCCACCCCGTTCCAGCCTAACTGAGTTTGTCTCCAAAAATAAACGATGCTTCTTCTGTGCTCCTTGAAGTTGCCAGGACAGTGCTGAACATATTCGCAGTGCTGAACATACAATCTCCTTATTTAGGTGCTTGGTTAATAGGTAAAAATGTATCTCCTTGTCCTTCATTCTCGAAGAGGACCACGACATCAGGAAGATGATGCTACGACTTGCAAGTCAATACAAATTACAGGCACTGAGATTAGCACTGGGGATACAAATGAGAAAAAGACAGCTCCTGCTCTCAATGAATTTATAGTCGTGTGTGTGTGTGTGTGTGTGTGTGTGTGTGTGTGTGTGTGTTGGGAATGGGGTGAGGGGAAGATAATACAGAAAAAGAAACTGAAAATAGGATTTGGGGGGACTGGGAAAAGTACCCTGGCAATGGCTCAGGGTGATGGAGAATTGGAATCCAAGTGGTGCAGCTGCTTGGGAAATGAAGAGTTGAGTGGGCTTTATAATCCTCTTTGAATGGAGGTTTAGGGAACAGTTTTTTACTCAGTCCTCTAACTGTGCAATCAGAGTGGGGCAGAGGCTAGCAGATGGGAGGTGTGGGGGAGTGGTGTATTGATGAGGTTTGGGTACCAAAGCTGATACAATCTCCAGAATGATGAATTTCCTGGTGATTTTTTTCCTTTTTTCAGAGGGAGTGGTGTATGTAAGGATGATGGTACAGTCGAATCCAAGCAGTACAGCTGACAGGAAATGAAAATGAGATTAAGAAAAGACACTAAATCTTTTCAAGGAAAAGGTCCAGTAAGAGCTAGCCTCACTAAATCTTACTTCATAAAGAGGTCACTTACTTTTAAAGTAGATCCTAGTATTTTGTTCATTATTGCATCAGAAGCTATTGATAACTCCTTCTTTGATAACTTCCTTGAGGAAGCAGAATTAAAAAAGAATTTTATCAGCAATTGGAGGTTCTTCACATTTCAGTTTCCATCCCTTTGTGGCACTCTTGTTGCTACTATTACTAGTGGTGGCTGACAGGATGATGCATGAGGACCTCCACTTAGCAATAAAAGAAGGAAGGAAGATTGTGGATTGTTCAGGCACTTTATGAAAAATAATGATGTGTGCTGAAAGAAGGTGGCTGGAGAGTCTGGATCAAGGGAGCTTTAATTGAGAGAAGTTTGTTTTTTTTTTTAACGCAGGTGGTTTAGGAGAAGGAACAATGAACTTGGCTCAACTCTTTAGAATTCTCTCTGAGTGACTTTGGGCAAGTAACTTCACTTTCTAGGCTTGCCTTTTGTCATAGGATCGTAGATTTAGAGGTGGAAGAAATTTAAGAGGTCATTGATGTCTCTCTTTCTCTGTCTCTCTGTCTCTGTCTCTCTGTCTCTGTCTCTCTGTCTCTCTCTGTCTCTCTCTCTGTCTCTCTCTCTGTCTCTCTCTCTCTCTCTCTCTCTCTCTCTCTCTCTCTCTCTCTCTCTCTCTCTCTCTCTCTCTCTCCATATGAAGAAACTGAATGCTTGAGAGCTTTAAGGACAACCATATTTAGTGTCAGAGTGGATTTGAACTCTGGTCCTCTGTATGTGAACCTAGCACTATTTCTTCTCAACTTTCATTCCTCTAGGGCAGCTGGTAGCACAGTGGATATAGGGCCAGGTCTGGGATCAAGGAAGACACATCTTTCTGAGTTCAGACACTTGCTGTGTGATTCTGGGTAAGTAACTTAACCCTGTTTACCTCAGTTTTCTCATCTGTAAAATGAGCTGCAGAAGGAAATGGCAAACCACTCCAGTATCCTTGCCAAGAAAACCCCAAATGGGGTCATGAAAAGTTGGACACAATTGAAAAATGAACTACAGAAACCTCCCTTCCCCCAATCTATAAAAACTGATGTTGAACTATATTTGGTCCTGACATTCTGTGAGTCTTAAATAAGCTACTGGACTACCAGTTGACCCATTTTTCTTGTGTTTTTATTTGTTTTGATTTTTCCAGTGTCTTGTAAGTTTCAGAAAGTCTATTCCTCTTTACTCTCCCTCAGACACACTAGCTCCAACCTCCCACATTCAATTGGTAACCAAGTCAGTCAATTCTAGCTCCATAATATCTCTTGTTACAGTTTTCTTACCCAGCCAGCACTCTGGTTCATGTTATCATCTTGCACCTAGACCATTGCAGTAGCCTAGTGAGTCTCCTTTTCTCAAGCTTTTCCCCTCTGCAATCTATCTCCAAACAGTTGACAAAGAAATTCCTAAATCAAAGATCTGGCCATGTTTCTTCCCTGCTCAAGGATCTCCTGTGGCTCCCTGTTGTTTCTGGGTAAAATACAAACTCCTCAATTTACCACTTAAAGCCTTTTAAACAATAGTTTCAGCCTTTAACCTTTATATGTTATATAATCTTGACTTGACTACTCTTTACAGGGAGAGATTGCAGATAAATGGGGAGAAAGTGGAGATGACAGTTTACTAACATGTTACTTAATCTCCTCTCTCCAGAACTTTGTACAGGGTGTTCCTCATATCTGTAATGTACTTCCACTTCCTGGAATCCTTAAGTATCTTTAAGACTTCATTCTAATGCGGCCTTCTAAACTAACTCTATCCTCAACCTCCTTTCTTTCTCCCCTACGTGCAAGTACTCACCCTTCTACTAAATGGAAATTACTTTGTGTTTATTTTTCCCTCTCCCTATTGTTTTCTCTAACAGAATGAAAATTCCTGGAATCAGAGGTTTTCTTTTTGTTTTTACATCTCCTATGCCTAACACAGTATCTGATATATAGTCAGGGGCAAGCTGGAGCTAACTCAGATCTGCTCTTGAGAAATGATTGGTAAATTTTCATTCTGAATATTTACACCTCTCCCATCAGCATACCCCACAAATCAGAGCTTGTTTCATTGTTTTGTTGATTATCTAGATTTGTTGTTCATCCTTAGTTCTCAAAGAGGCCTAATAACATTACAAACCCGCTATCTTGACTTGTAAGTGAACTGTCTTTGAGTGAGGTAGAGGTGCACAAAGTCGTCAGCCTTCATCTCTCCTCCACATTCATTAGAGTCCAATGGTAAGACAAAGGTCAAGATGATTGGTGATGGACCAGGATGCCATTTCTAGACTTAAGAAAGTAATGGAAAAATGTTAATGATGCAGAATAAACTTAAAAGTGGATTCTGTGTATATACACATATGTATATATCTATATCCATAAGTATGCATACATATTTTATTTATACATACATATTTTGATTTATACATATATATGTGGAGAGCTAGTTATTAACCATTTACTGGCACACCCTTGCATATATATATATATATATGCTTAATATATATATGTATATGCTTAATAACTTGCTGAATAAATGAATAAATATTGGCTAATTTGATTAGGACATGTTGCTAAGAAGGCAAGATTATAGGTTTAATGATTACATTTATCAATTACCTTTGCTTTGTTCCCTAGCCATTTACTACATTCCATGTCTGGGCTACATATTTCAGAAATAAATACTATCAGGTCACAAGAAAGTGGGAGAGAAAAATATAAATAGGTCAGCATAAATCCAGCCAAACTTTTAGAGAAATATCTAAAAGCACATACCCTAGTGATAATGATATGCCAGTATCATTGGCTTCATAAGGGAAGGACAGCATGCACCATAGTCTATTTCTACCTCTCTCTGTCTTCCCATACCAAACTGCACTCATTGTCTACACCATGACCTCCAATCCCTTGACACCTCAGTTTTGTCCCAGGCCATCATCCTTGCATTAGTCACACAGTCCTCCTTTCTCCATCTTGACATCTGGGTGAAATAGTTCAATTCCACACTGTCCTCTCCTTTTGAGTCCTTGGCACCTTTATCATATCACTCACCATACCTTGCCAAGGCTCACCTTCAGATCAAACCAGTCATTCATCTACTGCCTTTGTTTTTACACACACCCTATTGAACAAAGGTGAAGACAATCATGAAACCATACTGGCTGGGTTCACTATAAATTTATGTTACACAGTCTCAAGTGGGTCCTTACTAATACAAGGCCATCCTTCTACATCTCTCTTAGCAACTCACTGTTTCACTCTCCACAGTTGCTATTGTCCAAGGCTTTTCATCTCTACTCTAACTTCTTCTAGTTCCCAATCTCCCATCTTTTCAGCTGAGAACATTGTCATATTTTTAATGAAAGAATTGATGTCTTTCACCTCATGAATTCTCTCTTATGAGGCACGAGATGGTACACTTGATAGATCAATGGGCTGAGTCAGGAAGACCTGAGTTCAAATCTAGCCTCAGACACTCAAAAATCTGTGTGACCTTGGGCAAGCCACTTAATGTATATTTCCCTCAGTTTTCTCTGCTGTAGTTTCTCTCCTCCACCCTATTCAATCTGTTGTCAAGGTCTGTTGATTTCACTTTTGCAATATCTCTCAAATATACACCCTTCTCTCCTTTGATACTGCTAACAACCTGATGTAAACCCTTATCACCTGATGCCTGAACTATTGTAACATATTGCTGGTAAGTCTGTCTGACTCGACTCTCTCCTCACTCCAAGCCATTTTCCATCAACCACTGAAGTGATTTTCCTAAAGCACAGGTCTGATTATGCTCCCCTCCCCCAACCAGTAAACTCCAGTGACTATTACTTCCAGATTCAAATACAAAATCCTCTGTCATTCAAAGCCCTTTGCAACCTACTCACATCCTCTACCTTTCCAGTCTTCTTACACCTTACTACCCACCACATATTTTCCAATCCAATGACACTGGTCTCCTTGCTATTCCATCTCTTGACTCAGATCATTTTCTCTGGCTGTCCCACATACCTAGAATTCTTTTCCTCTTTATTTCTGCCTTTTAACTTCTCCATCATTCTTCAAGTTTCAGCTGAAATACTATATTCTACTGGAAACCTTTCCTAATTCTTCTTAATTCTAGTGCCTTTCCTCCATTAATGATTTTCCATTTATTCTGCATACAACTCTATTTTATATATCTTTGTTTACCTATTGTCTCCTTCATTAGATTATGACAGGTAGAGACTGTCTTTTGTCTTTTTTTTATCCCCAGTGTTTAGCAGAGGGCCCAGAACATAGTAGATGCTTAATAACTGCTTATTGACTGACTGACTCATCAATTTATATATCAGTGAGGATTCAAAAAGTTATCCATTTGGACTTTATGCCAGGATGCTTGACTGAATTTCTCAGTATAGTAGGGCACACCTTCTCCTCTCCCATTGGCAAAAATGTGGTCAAAGAATTGTGGAGTTTTTACAAAGAATAGCTGTCCCAACAGTCCCATGTCTTTCATACCTTAATCCACTCTTAAGTGGACATTCTATATCAGCAAGGAAAAAGTGAAGTGGGATTAATCCTCAACAAGAAAATGAAACAGATGTGTAGTATAGTGGGAAAGCATTTTATTTAGAGGCAGAAGACCTGGCTTTGATTCTCAGATCTATTACTCTACTTACATTTATAACTTTGGATAAGACACTTATTCTTGATGGGCCTCAGTCTTCTCTCCTGTAAAATGGGAAGGTAGGTGGAACAGATGGTTTATTCTTACTCTAAATATTATTATCTTCTGCTTAGCACTTAACAAACTATTGCACACATAATATCAGCTTAAAAATTGCTTGTTGACTGATCTTTAGAAAGGGGAAAATGTACATATTTGCAATATATGGAAATAAGTAGTGGTATTTTCTCTGTCTCCTAAAAGGGATTAGAAATTAGGGGCAAATAACTAGGTCTA